>NC_137982.1:7056336-7378836 GCF_963924665.1 Micromys minutus | reverse complement strand
CTGATTGGCTGTCCTTCCCGAAACCACTGGACTGTTGGGGGTGGGACCCCTGCAGCTTCACAGAGCAGTGTCAAGGAGCCGTGTAGGGCAGCAGTGACGTTGGTCAATGAGTCCGAGTCTCCAGTAAGATGAGGAGGTGCTAGACCCAGGGAGAACCATACTCAGAGTGTAGACAGGAGCTTGGCACCCCTGAAGCTCTGTCTGTCCAGGGACTCACAGCCCCACTGGGAGGAACCAGGAACTGAGAGGGATCAAGGACTGGGAAGGTCCTCACTGCTTCCATCAAAGATGTGATATCTACAATGGTATTAATTTTGACCACAAGTGGGCCTTTGGGATGAGGCAGGCATCTCAGGCCTCAGTTTCCCTATCCTTTCAGAGGTATAGAGAATTCTCAGCCTCTCTCTCTCTCTCCCTCTCTCCCTCCCTCCCTCCCTCCCTCCCTCCCTCCCTTCCTCCCCCTCCTTTCAAGTCTTATGTGTCCTAGGTTGATCTCCAACTTGCTGTGTAGCCAAGGATGATCTTGAATTCCTCATCTTCTTGTCTCTACCTCTGGAATGAATGCTAGGGTGACAGGGCCTGGTTTATTCAGTTCTGGTCATAGAACTCAGAGCTTTGTTGGTAGAACGCTAAACGAGCTATACTTAGCTGAAGGCACCCATTTGGTTCACATTATGTAAGACCCACCTGGGGCACAGAACACACACACCATCACCACTATTCCCACACTCACGTAGACATTATGAATTAGCATTCAAGGGGTAAAGAAAACATTACCCATTATAGGGTAGAGCCAAGCTGTGCAGAATGCTGACAAAGGTGAGCCCACATCCACCCCTGAGTGCAGTAGCAATGCTGTCTTTTTGGAATGATCTCCCACCTTCTACCAGTGGGATGGCAAGGCACAGAAAGCTTAAAACTCCAGGTGAGCAGGATCCGATGGGAGGAGCCTTCCTAACCCACCGTGCTCCCATTCCCTACCCTACCTCCCCCTGAATAGACCCAGGTACACAGTAGGGGAGATTATGAGCTCCAGCACACCCCAGAAGCCACCCAACTCTTAGCCTTACAGCCCCAAGGCCATCTCCCTGACAAGCATCTAGATTTTTCTACAGTGTATATGGCTTCCCTGGCATTCCTACCCAGCATCCTCCAAGAACATCACACCAGCCACATAGACCTCAGATTGACAGAAACAGGGTTGGGGAAAGCCAACGTAGGAGGGAAGGTAGGAGATGGGTGGCCATGGTCCCCAGTGGCAGCCCTCATCGGAGCCCAGACTGAAGAAGCTCCAAGACCTGCCTGCACCCCGCTATGTCTGGGCCTGGCCTTAGTCTCTCCATGCTCCCCACAGGTCCTCACCCAGCACGGACAGCGCAAACCTCCGCTCAGCACGCCCAGCTGCATTCTCAGCCACGCAGCTGTAGCCGCCAGCATGGGAGGCCCGAGCCCCGTCCACGTAGAGGCTGTGGTTCTGAGTCTGAAGCCACAAGCCGGGTTCCATCTCGACAGGCCGACCATTCCTCTCCCATGTCACCATCGGTGGGGGCTTCCCTGTGGCATTACAGTCCAGGGTGGTGTTCCCATTCAGGATCACAGAGACTGTCGTGAGGGGCTCCCAAAGGCCAGTGATCTGAGGAGGAACTGAGGTGAAGAGGGAACCTGTCAGTGAAAGTGGTTAGGGCCACATGGTATCAGGCAGGGGCGGTGCTAAGAGGTTATTTAGACCCACGTTCCTCCTTGCACTACAAGCTGTGTGACCTTGCCTGTCACTTCCCCTGTCTGAGCCTTTCCATCTCTGGCAGAGTGACAGGTGCGTCCCCGGGTATCCTCTCAGGCACGCTGGGGACCTGAGTGGACCGCTCCTTGGGGAACAGACCCATCCGTTCTTGGTCTGTGCAGTTTCAGTCTCACCGCTGGAGGGTCTCTAAGTTGTCCATGCTGGCTTCGAACTTGCGTTCTTCTTCTTAGTCTTGCTAATAGGGACCACAGTGCCTAGTATCTTTCTGGAGTTTGTTTTCTAGCACATCTCTTGTGCCATGTAGCTCAGGCTAGCCTTGACTTCACTGTGTGACTGAGGATGACCTTGAACTCCTGATCTCCTGCCTCCCTCTCCCAGGTGTTGGAATTATACGGTGGGCAAGCATGCTACCAACACTGTAGTGGCCTCATCCCAAGAGCATGGTTTTTACAAGGCCAGAATATTTTCTTTTTCCCCCTAGAATGCATGTGTGTGTGTGTATGTGCGCGCGCATGCATGTGTGTTGCATGTAGCATTGCTTATGTGCGTTCACGTGTGTGTGCAGATACACAAACATGTGGAAGCCTGAGGTTTGCGTACAGAACCACCCTCAGTTGTTCCTCTTATTCACTGGGTCTCTCAATCAAACCCAGAGCTCACAGAATTAGCTAGTCTCAGAAGCCAGCTCGCTCTGGGCCCCGTCTCTGCCTTCTGAGGCGAGGAAGCAAGGACCCAAATAGGCTACCATGCCCACCTGTCATTTACACAGACTCCGGGGACTCCAACTTTCTCTAGCAGGATTCATGGCACCATGCGTTGGCTCTATAGGAGCTTTGTGCACACTCATTTTCAAACATTTCAGGGCATACTTTCTCCTACTAGGCCACACAGAGCCTGCGTCCCCTGCTGTATGCACAACTGGGAAGCTGAGAGTCTAGGCTGGAAGGCTAGGCATGTGCCAAGCCTTGCTGCCCCCCACTCGTGTGTGGTCTGGGTCACAGGTCCACCCACTCACCCACCCTTCCCAGTCCTGACAGGCTCACCCAGAACCTCCAGCTGTTGCTCCTGGCTGCTGGTCCCAGCTGCGTTGCTGCATTCACAGGTGTATGTCCCCTCCTGGGCCGACTGGGCCTGTCCCAGGTACAGCAGCCTCCCAACCGCTAACACCTGTTCCAGGCCGTCCCCCTCCCCAGGCAGGGGCTGACCTGGGGCAGTAGAAAAGGGTCCTGGTCCAGGGCCCTTCCTTCTGGTGCCCCCATATATGATACCTCCTCCAGGAAGCTTTCCCAGAGTCCTGGTAACCCTCTGAGCTGCCATACTCCCAGTTTTGGAGTTCTGAGCATGCCCTGCCCCATCTAACCGGAGGTAAAGCCGAACCCTTCACAACCCCCCTCCCAGCTCACTCCACATCACTCTGTGGACTATTTCCCCACTATGTCCTTTCTGGCTGTAGCCCTACTGACCCCTCTGCTATCCCCTCAAAATATGCTTGCCTTGTTCCTGCCCCAGGGCCTTTGTACCTACCATGACCTCTGCCTGGAATGTTTCTCCTTGCTCAGTATCATCTCTCACCTTGAGTCAAACATCCCAGTCACATAACTTAAATTTCTAAATCCTGGCCACAGGTGCCTTTCTCCTTTGTAACCTACTGCCTAAGGCCCAGACTCAATTCCTAACTTTCTGCTTGTCACCTGCCCAGCCAGGGCTTGGGGAATGGCATCCTGGCAGAAATTTGGGGACTAAAGGTCAGCCTACTGTCACAGGCTAGAAGGAGTCTGCAGGTGGGGGCAAAGCACAGAGACCGGGAGAGCAGCACTCAGTAGCTGGCTGATCAGAAATCAAGAACTGAAAACCACCCATTCATCCAGGCACTCAGGTATTGGGTGGGGGGTGCTAAGTGAGGGGTTGCTAGGTGAGGGAGTGCTGGGTGAGAAAGTACTGGATAAAGGGTACTGGGTGAGGAGTTGCTGGGCAAGGGGGTGCTGAATGAGGGGTGCTGGGTGAGGAGGTACCGGGTAAGGAGGTACTAGGTAAGGGGTTACCGGGTAAGGGAGTACTGGGTAAGGAAATACTGGGTAAGGGGGTACTGGGTAAGGGGGTGCTGGGTAAGAGGGTACTGGGTAAGGGAGTATTGGGTAAGGGGGTGCTGGGTAAGAGGGTACTGGGTAAGGGGGTATTGGGTAAGGGGGTACTAGGTAAGGAGTACTGGGTGAGGAGGTACTGAGTAAGGGAGTACTGGGTGAGGGGTGCTGGGTAAGGGGTGCTGGGTGGGGTAGCCATCTTACCATTTTTTCTCCACGAGATCTTGGGGAAGGGAATGCCCTGGCAGTCGCACGACAGTCTGGCCGTCTGTCCCTCAGTCACAGTGAGAGTGTAGGGCTCCTTTGAGGGGAATGCTGGAGGGACTGGTTCAGAGCAGACAGGAGTTGGGGAGGAAGCTGGGGTGTGAGGTAGGGGTAGGGAGGGTTTTATCCTGGGGCTCAAATAGGTATCCCTTCTCCCGGGGGCTTGGAGACCCTCACCCCAGACATGTAAGTTGAAATGCTTCTCAGAGCGGCCTGCCTGGTTAATAGCCTCACAGGTATAGTGGCCTGCGTCCCACACCTCCGCTCGCTCCACCTGGCCAGGAGCAAGACAGCCGGTCAGTGAATCAAGCAAAGGTCACCTCTAGACAGACCGTAGCACTCTCATGTCATGTCATGTCGTCCAGGGAACCAAGAAGTTTCTAGAAGTCAGGGTCTTTCCATGGTGCCTTTCTGGCTTCTCCACATCATATACCCAGTTCAGCTTTGCTAAGAGGCTGGGCACATGCTGATCCAGCCCTTCATTCATCCCCACAGCCCTCAGACGCCCCCCCCCAACCAAGCAAAGGGGAATCTGGACAGTCAAGGTTCTACCATGTAGGGGTCAGACCCTGACCTGGGGGGTAATGAGGCTGCACTGTGGATTTGGAGGATGGAGGGAGAGGAGAAGAAATGAATGGGTGGCACTCAGAGACAGGAATGGTCATATCACAGGACGGAGAGAGGGAGGGGAGGGAGGAGCCGACAGCAAATGCCGGGGTCTCGAGGGAAATTCTGAGGGCTCTGTCTCCCAGTGGGTGACCACTGGTCACAGGGAGCTGAACAATGCTCCCAGGGACCTGGGACACCCATAAGTCCTGCCCTGCCCTGGGCAGCCAGTGGCACAGCGGCATACCTCCAGCAAGGCCTTGTCTGCAGAGAGGCGGAGGCCAGGGTGAGGCTGCAGGGGTCTCCCGTCCTTCTGCCAACTCAGCACGGGTGGCGGCACAGCATGGCTCTGGCACTCCAGTGTCACTGACTCATTGACCACCACGGACATGTTCAGCTCTTCTCCGAGGATGCTGGGAGGCACTGTGGGTGCAGACAGGGACCCTCTGAGTAATGGGACACCAGAAGAGGCCACAGCTGAGTTGGCCTAGCCAATTCCTACAGCCAGGAGCAAACCCCAGGGGAAGAGAGTTACATCCAGCCTAGCCTGGTCACCTCAGTCCTGCTTTGTGGGCTTCGTTTCAAGGTTACCTGCTGAGCCCCACCCCTGCCAGTTTGGGGGTCAGAAAACACTGGGCTTCCCTCCCAACTGTGTATACTGCCCCAACCCTGTGGCTTTGTGCTTTTTCTCTAACCACAGAGCTCCTGCTCATGCGTGGACACCTGCCTGCCACCTGTCCACCCATAGGGATGCTTATGCCCCAGGACAGGTCTCTAGTGTCTACTGGCAACAAAAGGTCAGGTGGCAGCTCCTGTTTCCTCCATCTGCACCCTAGTGACCCTGGGCACACGGCCACCCCAGTTCTGCTTCTTAGAATACTGGCCATAACAATGTCCCCACCCCCCACCCCACCATCCCAGGCTAGAGACTCACTGTGGACTTGCAGGACAACATCCCGGCGATCCTCACCCACAGCACTCACTGCTACACAGGAGTAGCTGCCCACGTCAGAGGCACGGGCACTGGCCACAGTGAGGACTTGGCCTCCGGGGAAGACCTGTGCCCCCAGAAGCAAGACACATTAAACCCAGCTCTTACTACAGGGCTGTTACCAGCCCTTGTGCCACACCCATCTGGATCCTTCTCCAGATCCTGGGGGGGTGTCCCCCAAGACGGGAGAATCACAAGCTGTACCCCTGACCTCAGGAGCCCTGCTGGCTAGTGACAGTTTTGACTGTTTCTAGAAGAGTCACCTGGGCCCACTACCATGGCCATTTGCCATGTGAAGCCAAGAGACCTTCAGAGGTTATTAGATTGAGTGGGCCATGGATATAAAACATAATCAGGGTTGGAGGAAAAGAAGCACAGAGAATGTCTTATGAAGGATTTTTTAATATTAGTCACATGACAAAAGGAACATTTTTTTATATTGGACTTGATAACATTAAAATAGCTTTGGGAAGGAGAGACCAGTAGATCTCTGAGTTGAGGCCAGCCTGGTCTACATACTACATAATGAGTTCCAAAACAAAAATTACTTTACATTGTTTATGTGTGTGTGTGTGTGTGTGTGTGTGTGTGTGTGTGTGTGTTGGTTTTGTTTGTTTTGTTTTGTAGAAAGAAGGTCACACATAGTTCAGGCTGATCTCAAACTTGAGCCTCCTGCTTTATCTCCTGAGTACTGTGACTCCAGGCGTGCCAGCGTGCCTAATTTATGGAACCCTGGGGACAGAAGCCAGGTCATCCTGCATGCTGAGCAAGGGCTCTATCAACCACAACATTGCCAGCTCTTTTTGAGGGGTGGTTGAGACAGGTCTCACTATGTAGACCATACTGACCTAGAACTCACTGTTGATCAACCTGCCCTTGAAGTCATGGCGATCCTCCTGCCTCAGTTTCCCGAGTGCTGGGAGTTTGGGCATGTACTCTCATAGATAGCACCTTTCCCTCATTTCAATGAGGTGGCAAAATACTCTAGGTTACGTATTTGGCTGGCATTGGTGGCATGTACTGTATCCCAGTGGGTAGGGATGCCCTGCCTCTCTCTCACACTAGACTTCCAGGGTCTGACCTTGGTTACTAGTTCCTACAGGAGACACTAGGAGATGGCTCAGAGACCACCCAATGCTACTGACCTTGAGGCCAGGGGTTCCTTCAGGGGACACAGGGTTTCCATCTTTCAGCCATATTAGCATGGGGCTGGGGTTGCCAGTGGCATTACAGGTCAGGCGGAAGGGTGTGCCTAGCAGTACTGGGCCCGGCAGGCTTGGTGGCAGGGTGATTCGGGGTGGCACTGCAAAGAGGGGTGGCAGGGAAACGGGACTGAGTTGAGCCCCACTGCATCTGACATGGTCTAGTGTACCCTCAGGAGCATAAGTCACAAACAGAAGCATGGGTGTGACATTGCAACCCAGGCAGCTATGCCATAGGCATGTGTCAACACACAGAGATTTCTACGATGGAGAGACTGAGGCTGGGGGGGGGCGGTCACCTGGCCAAGGCTAATCAAACTAGAACATGGCAGATCCCACACTTAAGCTCAGGTTTTGGGGATCATAGGGACACTATGGGAACCAAGAGCTGAGTGTCCTCTTGAATCAGGTCTCAGATGCAACACTGCCATCTTGGGAAAACCACAGCCAAAAGATCTCACTGTAACCAGGAGGAGAACAAAAGTTATTCTCTCTCACAGCCCATGAGACCTGAGCTGTCCAGCTCCAGATGGCTACCAACATCATCCAGGGCCCCCTTAGATTGTATGCGCCAGGCATGCCCAGTGTTGGGCAACGTTGGCCTCCACGCACGCCATGACTATTACCATCCTCACCAGAGAAGCTGTGACTGCTTTTCTGAGATCCTCACAAGATTGAGCCTGCTGGGGTTCCATCATTGAAGGACAAGATAAGGAGGGCTGCTCCCTCTTCTCCAGCTGCACGTGATACCTGGGAGTACTAGAGGATGCTAGGGGCTCTACAGGAGGATTGACAGAGGGGACTCTACCCATGCAGCCTTTGAGATGCTGAGATGGAGCTTTTTGGCAATGTTCTTATTTGGGGTTCTTCCATATTCCTATAAGAAAACCCCCACCCATACTTCTTTTGTTAGAAAGCACAATAAACCCATTGTTTCCCCAAGCTGGAATTGGGTGGAATCGTGCCTTTGGTCTGCCACTGGGGCCCTAGGTGGGATGTATTAACATTTGTTCACATGGCATCAGGTAAAGTCACCCAACACCCAGCCTCTGTTCATTTTCTCGTGTTTCCTATGTCTCTGTAGCTTAGATGGGGGAGCAGATCAAAGACAAGGTGGATGGGCACAGGATTTGATGGATGGATAGTGGATCAATGATGCATGGACAGATAATTGTATACATAGATGAAAAACTGGATGGTTGGGTAAATGGATGGACAGAAGTTTAGAACACATGGATGGCTGGATCAATGGATGGACAATAGTGTTTTGAATGAATGAGTGAAAGGCTGGCTTGCTGGATGGTGAATGGCTGGGAAGATGGGTGAATGGATGAATGAATGGATGGATAGTTGGGTGAATGGTGGTTCAGTGGGTGGATGGATCAATTGGTGGGCAGATTGATGGGTGGGTGGGAGAGGGTAAAGAGTAAATAGTCCAATAGATGGGAAAGTAGATGGTAGATAGGTAGACATATGGTGAATGGATGGATGCATGGGTAGGCAATGGGTGAATGTAAAATAGGTATGTGAATAGTAGACGGGCAGATGGACAGATGTATAGATGGGGAATGGACAGATGAACAAACGGGTAGATAAACTGAAAGACAAGTGAACAAGAGACAGAAGGCTAGAGCAATGGGAAGAAAAGTATTTTGGACAGGCCTTATAGTCTTAGGCACTCACCATTGACCCGAAGGCCATACTGCAGCTCTTTCCTGCCTGCCACGTTGGTTGCCACACAGCGGTAGCTCCCTGCATCAGAAAGCCGGGCTCGCTCAATATGAAGAGTTCTCCCATCAGCTGACACCATCACCTGTCTCTGGGTAGAGATGGGCTGGCGGCCCTTGAACCAGGCGATGTCTGGGAAAGAAAAGACATGCTGTATCCTGTCAGCTATTGACTGTTGGCGGTGGGGCATGCCGAGAAGCTCGCAGAGCGAGCGTGGGCTTCTTCTGATGCTACAGACAACCAGAATTCTCAGGAGGGGGAGAGAGGATAGAACAGCAGCACCACCGGAGATAAGATCAGGGGCTAAGAGGAAGTTCCAAGATGGGAGCTAGTCAGCCAAGGCCAGCTAGTCAAAGCCAGCCAAGCCTCGTCCCCACAGCCACCCTCGTCCAGGAGTGTGTAGAGGAAGGCACCCTGGGCAACAGGCTCAAAGGCAAGGATGGAGTGCTGTGCTTTGGGCTTCCTACCTCCAGCCAGGGCCCATCATCCCTCCCCAGGGCTCTACAGGAGCCAGGTGCTTCCTGGGCTCACCCACCAAAGGCAAGTGACAGTCTTTGCTCATGAGGGGACAGAAAATGGGTCTTTCCCTTAGAACATGGTAAGTCCCACCCTAGCCTGGGTGTGGGCACTTGTACAATTTTCCCCCCATGCCCTAGCCTTTTCCTTTTGTTGGTCTGGAGAAGCCCAGATGAAGGGGATTCTAGACCCCAACCGCAGCCTGGACCAGCCCTAGGGATGCTAGAATTCTAAACAGAACTCTTACAGGCTTGTCCTGACCTGCATACAAAATTCTGGGTGCTTGCAGCCTCTTTCCACATGGAATTGGAACTGGCTAGAGGGAACTTTGGGCCAAGGGGATGGGGCTTACCTGGAGGGGGTACACCTGAAGCCAGACACTCCAAGGTCACTGAGGAATTCTCCAGAACTGCTTTGTTGACTGGGCCTGGCTCAATGTTGGGGGGAACTAGAGGGTTACAAAGAAAGATCCCTTTTGGTGGATCTGGGTTCTGGGCAGCTACAATCTCAGCCACCCTTCTGTCTTTTCTGGCTTCTGGTGACAACGCTCACATACTTGGAGCAAGGAGCTTGCCCTTAGAAAATCCCCAAATCTGAGCAGAACCTATTAGATCTTCCCTGAGGTCACACAGGGTTCCCAGCTCCCAAACCTCAGGCCCAGGGAAGATCAAAGCTGGTACAGTAGGAGCTGGAATCCCAGGTAGTCCTGGAGTAGACAGGCAGGTTTGTCCACACTGTCAGGGACATGTGTGAACTCCCAAACATGAATCCAGCCAGCAAGGAAGTCATTAACATGGGCAAGGTGACCTCTGAAAACCTTTGCAAGGGTCTGGACTTTGTGGCTTCCTCTCATCCCTAGACCCTTTTCTCCCATATCTTCTATTGGGATCTGGAATGCTTCATCTAATGCTTCATCTCAGCATTGCCCACCCTTCACAAAGTTAAGCATCCAGTTGTGAATCTAGAACTTCCATTTCCGGTCCCAAGAACCCTTGAGATGTCACCAGTCACCCCAGGCTTTGGATCCCACTGAGCTGCAGTCCTCACCCAGAACCTTCAGTGTTACATCCTTCTTGCTCTCCCCTGCCAGGTTGGTGGCTGAACACGTGTAGACACCTTCATCTCTCAGGTCTGCCTTCTCGATCTGGGAGAGAAGGGTCTGGGGATAAGGGCAGGCCACAAAGTCCAGGACCAGGCCACAATCAGAGAGAGGACAGAACGTGGGAATGACCCCCACAGGCAGGTGCAAGCATGCAAATGAGCTCTCTTCCACATGATATCATCTCTGACTTTTCCCTCTGGTGGCTGAGCTTCTGTGGCCTGGACCAGGCTAAGGCTCCCTCCATTCCCCAGACATAGCACCTAAGTGCCTATTCAAAGTGCACACACTGAGAGAGCTCTGTTGTTCCACCTCTCCAGGGCTCCACAACCTCTAAAGTCAGTCCTAGTTCTCTAACTGTACCTGAAGTTTGCCCCCTGAGGTTGCCACAGCCACGCCGTCTTTCCACCAGCGAAGGCTCGGGGTGGGCACTCCGGTACCTACACACTGAAGGGTCACAGGCTGCAGGAAAGGAGCCGTGAGGTTCTCTCCACCAAGGATGTGCACTGAAGGAAGTTCTGCAGGGGAGATGGAGAGAGTTTGGGTCAGGCTCAGGGGAGATGGAGAGAGCTTGGGTCAGCAGGGGCCTGTGGTAGGCATCCAGCAATCCCCTAAATGACTAGAAGTAAAAGGGTGGCTTTGAAGACCTGGCCAAAGAACCCTTGCTCCTCAAACACATGGATAATAGGAGAGCCAACAAAACAGTGCATTCCCTTTGGAAGTTATCCCAATTTACAGACCCAATGATCCACCCACACATCCATCTACACATCCACCCACAATTTATCCATCCATTCATTTATTCATCCATCCATCCACTCACCCATCCATCCATCTATCCATTCATCCATCCATTCACTTATCCATCCATCCACTCATCTATCCATCCATCCATCCATCCATCCATCCATCCATCCATCCATCCATCCATCCACTCATATATTCATCTATCCACACATCCATCCACTTGCCTATTCATCTGTCTACACAGCCATTGATCTATCCATCTATCCACATACTCGTTTATCTACTCATTTATTCATCTCCCTGTTCATTCATCCATCTACCTACTCACCCACTCATCCACTTAGCCCATGCATTTGCTAACTAAACTATCCACCATCCATCCATCTTGGTACACACCTAACTGCCTATCCATATGTCCAACCAACTATCCACCCATCAACCTATCCATATGTGTCCACAAGAATGTTAAGTGTCTATTCTAGGACCAGAACTACTGCGGGTCCCAGATAAAATAAAGGAGATCACCATGCCCTTGGGGGGGGGGTCACAAAGCTGGCATACTGAAAGAGACAGTTACATAAGCCACTCCAGAGGAGTGAGGTGGTAGGGACTGAGAGACTGAACAGTGAGGGTGACACATGTGGTTAAATCAAGAAGCCTTCCTGGAAGAAAGGGCAGACCTAAAAATCAAGGAGGAGTCAGACAAACCCAGAGGTTAGACAGTGGGTGCTTATTAACTAAAGACTGGAATTAAATTAGATGAGACTGAATAGAAACAGGAGGTGAAGCCCTCAGGCAGCCGGACAGGATAAATGGGACGTATGATGAGCAGCCATGACAAGCCTCTCCCACCCACATGTCTTTGGAAGTCCAGGCTACACATCTACGCAGAGGAGACATGTCCCATGTCATTCGCAGGTCGCCATGGCCTCCAGCTCCACCTACCGTGCACAGAGACCTCCACCTCAGCCCCAGCTGTTCCGGCCTCATTGGTGGCCTGGCAGGCAAAGAGGCCTGAGTGGTTCAGCTCCACGTGGCTGATGTGCAGCAGGGTCCCCTGTGAGGCCAGCTGCACCCCAACCAGCTCCTCAGCTGGGCGACCATTCTGTAACCATCTGAGGTGGACGGAGAGAGGGTGGGATCACCATGAAGCCTCTCCTCCATGGCTTAACAATCATGCTCACACTCCTAGGAGCAGGCTCACCCTCCCTTCACCCCAACCCACATTCTGCCTGTCCCCTCCCTGGCCAGTTCGGTACATACTGGATGGTGGGCACCGGGGAGCCTGATGCCTGACAGGGAAGATCCAGAGACTGTCCCACGACGGCAGTCACCTGGCCCATGCCTTCAGCCACCAGCAGCTGTGGGGGCACTGTGGGCAGGACATGCTGCAGGCTGGAGCTCATCCTAGCCTTAAGTGATGCCGGAGCCCCAGTCTCACTACAGCCTTCTAGTCTCCCCTCAAATGCACCCAGGAGGCCTTCCAGGGTCACTGGAGATGTAAGAGGGGCCTCTAGGGCCTCACTCCCCAGAGACCATCATGTCTGTCCTCAGATAGATTCAGAGCCTGGAGTCCTGCCTGCTTTGTAGATGTCTCCGTGTCTCACATCACAGGGGCCACAGTGGCAGTTAAGCAAGATTCACACCCACTCCCAGCTCTGGGTCAGAGAAATGCTGGACAGAAAACTGCATCACCTTTCCCCGGGTGAGTCGGTCCAGGACCATGGGGGAGTGAGGATCAGAGCCCCAGAACTCAACCTCACCTCTCCCACCATGTGTTCTCATCCCAGGCCTCTCTATTCCTCTGTGGCATATGGGAAAAGGGAGCACATGGCTTCCCTGCCGCCCTTCACCTCCTCTGGGGCCAAGGATGGAGTGGGCATGGGAGAAGACCCCCCGATGGCTGGCTCACCCTGCATCTCCACCGAGTACTGCAGCACAGCCTCTCCGGCGGGGCTGCTGGCCACGCAGCTGTACAGGCCACCGGACGCCTCTCCTGGGTTCTCCAGCTGCAGGGCACCTCCCGCCTCCAGCCATGTCCCATTGCTGTCCACCACCGGCAGCCCTTCATGCTGCCAGGAGAGGGTAGGGGGTGGATGGCCTCTGGCCACGCACTCCAGTGCCACGGGTCTCCCAGCCACCGCCTGCACCAGGTATGGCCCTCCATCAGCACCTTCAATGGTAGGTGGAACTAGGGGAGAGGCAGGACCGTCTCAGGAACCAAGAGTTGAAGCTTTACTCCCCACCTTCATCCTATTATCTAGACCTTGCTCAGACACGGCCTCTCTCTTCCAGCAAGCCTGTCTCAGACCCTCGCTGGAAGAGCCTCATCTCCCCAGGCCCTGTTTGTATCTCTTTTGCACTGACAACACCCAGAAAGCTGGTTACCAGGAGACTCCAGCCTGCCTATTAAACAAACTGATGGGTCTCCAGAACTTAAGACTAGGCTGCCACCCCAGAAGTCTCCTTACCCTTAGAGTGGGACAGTAGATCTGAACCAAGACAGTATGATCTTGGGGACTCAGAGCTCACCGTGGCCTGATGTGTGTGGGGTGGAGGTGAGGGGCATGTCCCTCGGATTCTGAATTGTAGAGCTGATAGAACTGCTAGAAGGTCCTGTGCAGTCATGAACTTGGACTCAAGATGCTTCAAACCCTTTTTGGTTTTTAAAATGTTATTTATTTAATGTATGAGTGCTCTGCTGCTTATACATCCATCTGCCAGAAGAGGGCATCAGATCCCATTACAGATGGTTGTAAGCTACCATGTGGTTGCTGGGAATTGAACTCAGGACCTCTGGAAGAGCAGCCAGTGCTCTTACCCACTGAGCCATCTCTCCAGCCCGAGATGCTTCAAGCCTTAATTAGGACCCCAAAGCTCTTGGAAAGGGTCCTGGACACACACATGTCATTCCACTCCAGAGGGTGACAGGGCCTCACGGGAGTCCCGCTGGCAGGTGCTGTGGTGGTCCCCACTTTCCACAGCTCACTGCCTCTAGACTCCCACACCCAAGCTCATTGCTGACTCCTCACCAGAGGTCAAATGACTCCTATTGACTCTCAGGCTGTCCCCCAACTCCCCAGAGCACCCTGCTCTGCCTGACCCAGGCCTACCCTTATCCTTTCTCAAGAGTGCTCCCTATTTTTTTCTGAGTCCACCCTTCAGGGTTGCCAATTCACAGATCTCTGTCTCGGTCTCTCTCTCAGAAGAGCTGAGACCATATGTCTTTGAGATATGAGCCGGGCAAACTTCTCTACCCCATGGGACACACAAGGACAAATGTTTCCAGTAGCATCGGTCACAGGCCATTGGGGCCTTGCTCTTAGTCCTAATCTACACAGAGTTAAATCAGGGATCTCTGCCATGTTTGGAAGTTTTGTGGGGGATCCCACAGTCCTCCAGGAGGAGCTGGACCCTGCATGGACCTCTACCTAGGCCCTCATTTCCAGCCTTGGTATCCTCATTTGCACAGGGAAGGTAGAGAGCTGAAATGAACCCTGTCCTTAAGTCACCCCATTTGATCACCCCAAGTGGCCACCCCTCACTGACCTTCAGAGACAGTCAGAGGTCACCTCACATTGTCCATGCCAGCTGCCCACTGCTGTAACCCCCAGCCGCTCACCATAAACCTCCAGACTGGTGGACTTCTTGGTGGTCCCTGCGGGGTTGCTGGCCTGGCAGGTGTAGAGGCCAGAATCGGAGTGCTGGGCCTTCCCTAGCTGTAGCTGCCGGCCTCCCTTGCTGTAAACCAGTTCTGAGCTGGGGGCCAGCAGGGTCCCATCTTTGTACCAGGTGATGTCAGGGGCTGGCATTCCTCGGGCTTCACATAGGAGCTGTGCTGTGTGGCCCTCCAGGACAGTCACCTCACCTGTCTCGTTAGAGCCCCGGATGGTGGGAGGTGCTGGAGGCAGAGAGGGACATGAGGGTGGGTCACACACTAAATGAGTCAGAGGCTGATGTCCCTGAGTATCATGCACACATCCCAGACTTCTATTATAGGGACTGGCAGGCATGAGGGATGAGGGATGAGGGAGGGGTGTGGGGACACAAACAGAAGAGGCCAGCTCAGGGACATGCTAATGTGGGGAACAAGCCCAATCATTTTGGGTAGGGATGGTGCAGATGGGGAGAGGGGCTGCAGGCTTGAGCTCTGGAGCCCACAGGGCCTCTCACTCACTGTATGACCTGGGGTAAGTCCTTTCCCCTCTCTGGGCCTCGGGGTCCCCATCTGTGGAGGAACTTGATCAGGTCATCCCCTAGGGCAGGGTACTTGGTACCCAGGATGATGGCTGAGGTTCACGGGTACAGTACAACACTCTGTCTCCCAGAGCCATGTCCTCTTAACTCTCCTGTCCCTGAAGGCAGTGAGAGGCCCTCTGAGGCCACTGTGCCACCAACCTGTCTGCCCCTTTGTACACAGTATTCACTTTAAAATGTATTTTGTTTATTTGGGTATGAGGATCTGGAGATGTAGTGGTGTGTGTGTGTGTGTGTGTGTGTGTATTCAAATAGGTTTGAACATGTGCACATGGGTGCACACACACATACACACAAAGTTCAAAGGTCAACATCTGGTGTCTTCCTCTATTAGACCCTGTCCCTTACTTTTTGTGACATTGGCTCTCAAATCCACCAGCTCAGCTAGGCCAGCTGGCTAGAGAGGCCCAGGAGTCCACTTGTTTCACCTCGACAGTGCTGGTGACTGTCTAGGTGAGGCGACCATCCTGGAGGGCCACAGAACACAGGCATGCAGCCACGTGAGCTCTGGGGATTCCGACTCAGGGTCACATGCTTGTGGAGGGAGTGGTGTACCAACTGAGCTTTTGCCCTGAGCTCTCCTTGCTACCCCATAGCACAGATGCAGGCCAAGTGCCCATGGCTAGGCCACCCAGGATTGCCTTCATCTCTTTGAATGTGTTTGTTGGTGCTCTTCTATAGCACTTAGAGCTTCCTACATCCAGGAGAGGGGGTTCCACCGCTGAGCCCCACTCAGCCCGAGTATGTTAGTTTTTCCTGTTCCTTCCATTAATACAGTGGACACTGGCTTCCCACTGACACTTGAAATACTAACTTGCCTTACTTGGTGTTCCCATGTAAATGTGAGTTCAACAATCAACAGAAGTAGTGAGTGTGTCATGTTGGTAGTTTGGAGAGACGAGAAGCCATGATATGCCCTTGGCTCCTGTTATTACTCCTTAGGCCCTGTTCCTGGCCTTATTCTCCCTCCCAGGCATCAGCAGGAGGCAGGGAAGGGCAGCTCCTGGAGCAGTTAGGGTTGGGAGGGACAGAACTCACAGTGAACTCTGAGCTGAAAGTCCTTGGCTTGCTGGCCGGCTGGGCTGAAGGCCACACACTGATACCGCCCTTCATCACCCAAGTGACTGCTGATGATTCTGAGAACCTGGCCATCCTCCTGCAGCAGGATGTGAGGGTCCCCTGGAAGGATGGGCCTAGAGAAAAGCCATTGATCAGGCCAGGGTGACAATGGGGCTGCTGCTCAAAGGGGTTGCAGATTATGATAAGAGTGCCATTCATAGGAACCAATGATGGGGGCTCCCCGAATGCCCACAAGAGGATAGACAGTATGTGGGCTCCTGTTCTGGGGGTTATTATTCAGCCTTAAAAGGAAACGAGTTCCTGACACTGGTGGCAAAGAGATCACATCTCCAAAACATTGTGTTAAATGCGTTCCTTGGCTGACTCTGCTTGTTGTGGTTTGGATACGCTTGGTCCAGGGAATGGCACTATTTGGAGGTGTGGCTCTGTCAGAATAGGAGTCACTGTGGACATGGGCTTCAAGACCCTCATCCTAGCTGCCTAAGTCAGTCTTCCACTAACAGCCTTCGGATGAAGATGTAGAACCCTCAGCTCTTCCTGTACCATGCCTGCGGGGATGCCGCCATGCTTGGCGATAATTGACTGGACCTCTGAACCTGTAAGGCAGCCCCAGTTAAATGTTGTCCTTTACAAGACTTGCCTTGGTCATGGTGTCTGTTCACAGCAGTAAAGCCCTAACTATGACACCACTTATATGAATGATAATATGTAAATCTGTAGACATAGAATGGACTGGAAGCTCTGGGGACAGAAGAATGGAGGCAGAGAAACTATGCAGTGAGTATGTGTTTGGGGGATGGTAGAAGGTTTTGGAATTAGATAGTGGCCACAGCTGCATAGTGAATCCAGCAACTGCTTTTTTAAAAAAGTCAACTATTAATTAAGTAATTCTTACATGGGCCTCTGATCCCCAGAGTCAGAGAAATAGAATAGATGACAGCCGATCTTGCCAGAGTGAGAACAGGGTTTCCTGAAACTCTCCCGAGGTGGGGAGAGACACCCATGCCACCCTCCACGGAAGGCCGGGCAGCACACACCACACCGGCTGGGCTTCCTCAGACATCCCTGACCCCCACCCAGCCCCATATACTCCATTGAGAGAATCACTTACTGCCCATCCTTGGTCCACTCAACCTGGGGTGTGGGAACCCCTGAGGTCTGACATTCCAACTTCACATCAGCACCAGACAGGCCCAGCACCTCCTGAGCAGACCCAGCTCCCAGCAAGGAGGGAGGGACTGGAAGTTGGAAGGGAGGTAAAGGGGGGATGCCTCAGGCTCCACACACCCTGCTGATCACAGGAAGGTCCCTGGGTCTGTACACCCTCCACCTGCGGAGCCCCCCACCTCCGAGGTATCAGCAGTCTGTACTGTTCCTGCATAGCACCCCGTGTGATGGTTAATCTTGTCAGCTGGGTGAGGGTCTAGAATCACCATGGAAATAAATCTCCCCCTGTGTCTATGAGGAATTTTCTAGATTGGGTTAACTGAGCTAGGAAGACACACCCTAAATATGTGTGGCTCCACCCCTAGGCTAGGGCCCCGGACTGCATAAAAATCAGAAAAACAAACAAACAAAACAAAACAACAACCACAAAACCTAGAAAGCTGGCGGAGCGGCAGCATCTGCCTCTCTCTGCTTCCTTTGTGTGGATGTGATGTACCAGCCACCCCAAGCTCCCGTGGTTAAAGCATCCTATCAACACAATCAACTGTGACAAACGTTGCTTTTGCTAGTAAACACAGCAGCTAAGACTACCTGGATGCAGTTGCTTAGTTAACCACGTGACTGTCCCCTGTCTGGTCTACTCTGTGGGCTCCTGAGGATAGGGTCTAGGTCTGTGGTGGCCCCCATGTGCCCCTTGGTCTCTGCTGACACATGCTTGGGCGTTTAGGATACAGTTCTCACTCACTGAACACGGCAAGCCTGAAGTCTCTCTGGGCACGCCCCGCCTGATTCTCAGCCTGGCAGGAATAGAGGCCAGAATGGTTTTCTTGGATCCTTGGGAAGTGGAGGGACTGGGCGCCATCCAGGAGGTGATGTTCAGTTGTTGCTGGTATCTGAGCACAAGAGGTCAGAGGGAGTAAGTATGAGCAAGAAGGAAAAAGAGAGGCCCATGGAGCTGGCTGGTGACCAGAGCGGAGTTCTCAGTTCCCCAAGAGGACCCTCAGGAAGACCTTTCAGGACCACACTTCCCCACTGCCCCTGAACCCAGGCATCCCCAAAGACGTCTGTCACATTCCCATGCCCCTCAGAACACACAGAAACATATCTTCATCCAAAAGTCCCACCCCCCCATCCCAACCTCCCCAAGAGTCACCCACCAGCTGCCCGTCCTTGAGCCACACCACCTCGGGGGCTGGAAAGCCGTTCGTGTCACACTCCAGCGTCAGAGGCTGCCCAGCCAGGCCTGACACGTTGGTTATAAGCCCCTCTTCACGGATGCTGGGAGGCACTTGAGGAGCAAGAAGCAGAAGAGCCGCCTCCACTTTGGTTGAGCTTAGTCTCTAAGGCAGGCCACCCACATCCGAAGTCCCCAAGCTTATCAGCTCACTATTGAGACCCAGGGAGACCCTCCTGCCTTTATCTATCCCGGTCCCAGATCTAATCACAAGGGCACTGTGGATCTTAAGTAGACACAGCACAGCCCCTCCCCCCACTGTGAACAGATGCCATACTCGGACACTCGGTCTATGAGGCAGGACATATCCAGTTCTACCTGCAGCCAGGTGTCACTCCAGGGAGGTTCCCGAGTGAGAACTGCCATAGGTCAGCCCCCGTGTGTCTACAAACCAAACTCCCAGGGAAGTCATTCCCCAACAAACTGGGGACACAAGGTGGCTGCGAGATCTGTTCAGACTGAGAGGTGCAGCTCGTCCCAGCAGTGGGAGCACTTCCAGCCTGCTTGTCCTGTGTCCCAGTTAGAGGCGACCAACTCTGTGCTGACACCCTGGGTGCAGGCGTAGGAGCTCCTGCTGTGGGTGACTGCTACATGAGGCTCAGCTCTGGGTTAGAGGTGGGCTAGAACTCTGCTCAGCTTTCATGCATGATAATTTTTATTAGCTTTGTGTGTGTGAGGTCGGAGAACAATCCGGGATGTGATTTCCCAGGTGCTAGCCACCTTCTATGCTTAGAAAGAAATTAGGGGCATAGAGCATAGGCTATTCTGGATGGCCAGTGAGCTCCCAGGCATGTCCTAGCTTTTCCCAGCACAGGTACCTGCTGCGGTGCCCTGCATTTTCCATGGGTGCTGAGGTCAGACTCAGACCTTCATGCTTACACAGCAAGCACTTTAGTGGCTGAGCTTTGGCTGCAGATCTTGGCCTGCTGACACCCCAGAAGCCTCCACTGTCCCTATAGATGTACCTGGTAAAATGGGGTGCCCCATGCAATACCTCAATCCTTTCTGGTCTCTTAGGGGTAGGAATCGAGTGTCTATAGTCTGCTCTGGAGTCCTGGCATTTTGGGTCCATGTGGATACAGGCCTATCCAGCCTCAGCTCTAAGGTCTCAGCTTACCATAGACCACCAGCTTGGCTCTCCTGGACGCAGAGCCCACCTCATTGGTGGCCTGACACTCGTACTCTCCACTGTCTGCAAGAGAGACTGAGGACAGGAACAGCGATCCTTCATCCAGCACCACCACATCTGGCCGGTCATTCAGGGGCTCTGAGGACGGGCCCCTCCGCCATGTGATTCGTGGCTTTGGAGTCCCTGGCAGGGCATACAGAATCATCAGAAAAGCATCAGACACCCCTCCATGCCAGCACTGTCCCCTCACGTGACCCCTTGTGCACATGATGGGTGATCTCAGGCCCTGTGTTACCCCCAGGTCAGGAGGAGGAAGAGGAAGAGGAGGTAGTGGAGGAGGAGGAGAAGAGGAGAGGGGGAGGAAGGAGAGGAAGAGGAGGGGAAAGAGGGAGAGGAGGAGGGGGAAGAGAAAGAAGAGGGAAAGGAGAAGGAAGAGGAAGTAGAGGAGAAAAAGGAGAAGAAGGGAGAGGGGGAGCTCTCTTAGACTTTCAGCATGTGTCCCCTGTCTTCACACAGGGTTGAGTGTCCACAGGTACATGAGCAAAAGATGTTTTCTGGTTCTCAAGAAGGCCAGGGGTATCCTTCTAGGTATCCCACCAGCCCTGAGCTCTCCTTTCTGTGCCTTTCAAATGACTGACAGTGCCCCCTGCCACCTTTTATTGCTCAGCATCTTCCCCCATAAGGATCAGAGTCTTCATTGTTTCTTGCTATGCCCAAGCCACCAGCACAGCCCACGCATACTAGGTATGAATGAACAAGCCTGCTGAGGCTTGCTCAAGGTTGTTCCTACCTGCTATTTCTAGAGGCCAACACTAGGTGGCACTGTGATCAAGGCTCCCAGACCCTATTAGGTGCCTGTTTCCAAGCTCCCTCTCCTGCCTGCCGCCTTAGCGCTGTTCAGGGATGTCCCAGATGCCCAGAGCCAGCTGCTTGAGGTCAAGGATGCTTTGCAGGCTCCTCCTGGCTTCTCCACCCACCTGTTGCTTATCAGATACTCAGCCCATGGGAACATGGACCAACAATACACCCCCCCCCCCAATCATAGACAAGCCCAGGAAGGTGGGTCACTGTGGCAGTGAGGTCTTTGGAGGGTGGCATGGAACACATTTCTCCCGAGTAACAGGCACATTGTTGGGAGCTGTGACTCACACCTCTTGTCCTACAACCTCACAGCAATGCCATCAGGACAGACTGGTATGTTCCCACCATGCGAATGGGGAGACTGAGACTCAAAAAGAGAGGTTAACCTCCAGGAAGGGCAAAGCTAGGCTCTGCCTGGACCATCAACAGTATTACCATCCCAAGGGATACCTAGAAAAAGCCGGTCTGCTAGCAATCGTTCTTGGAAAGTATAGGGGAACGGTGGTAACTCCCACAATCTCAATTCGAAAGCCCAAACTATCACTTTCCCAGATGTCCGGGACTATGGGGTTTCATAGGCAGGCTGACTGGAGGCCAAACCACTGGCTGTGTGAACTTGTGCCAATTGCTTAGCTTCTCTGGGACAGGATAACCCAATACAGAGAAACTAATGGGAATATCTATCCTATAGAGGATCAGTGTGACTCCATAACCCAAGGAGGTCACTATATGGTGACTGAGTTCCTGGAACCCAGGCCAGCCCTGCTTCTTGAGCCCCACCCTGGGTGTGACCTTACCTTGGGCAGGGCATGGCAGGCTGGCATTCTCCCCAGCCACTCGCTCCAGCAGGCCCTTGGTCTCGTCGACCCCCCAGTGTGGTGGCTCTGTGGAAGGTAGCAAGGCCTTGTTCATAACCCTCAGGTCCAGCATTCCCTCTCAGTATGGGCTGGGAGGAGGAGGGTCTCCTTCCAGAGCCCCAGCCCCCAGCCTCCCAGGGAGGCCAGCATTTGAGGTTATAATAGGTATAATGGGGTCTTGTCAGTGTCCTTCCAACTGTGTCTTGCATCCAGTTCCCAACAAGGAAAATGCTAGAATATTCCAGAATATTCTATGGGTCATACATAATTCCTCGTGATCTTGCTTATTACTGGATCACCTTTCAGTTTAAAAGTCCCCTACAGAGACTGCACAAGGCTCCTAGGGTCACAGGCCATCGGTCATCTGTGCAAATCATGAAGCCTGCATGGTGGCTCTGAAGACTTACTGCTTCAGACCTGACAAGCAGAGCCCAGAACAAATACCCAGAGGGAGGGAGGCTCAGGCTCACCCAGAACACGGAGCTCCAGTTTCCAGGTATCTGTGCCAGCGCTGCTGGAGGCCTCGCAGCGATACAGCCCAGCATCAGAGGTCTTGACAGCAGCAAAGTGAACAGAGCCCGGAGGTCCCTCACCCGTCAGGGCCATCCCATCCTTGAACCAGTTCAGCTGAGGTTGGGGGTTGCCCTCGGCCACACAGTTCAGGTCAAGGGCCTCTCCAGCCAGTACCTTCAGGACCCGAGGGCCAGGCTGCACCTGAGGGGGAACTGGCAGGGTTCCAGGGATGGGCATCAAAGTGGGCTATCTGGTGACGGATCTCAGAGCTCCAGCCCATGCTACAACCCTGATGTGAGCAAGCAGCAACATCATCTCTGGGATGGGAAGTCTAAGGCAGCTGCTCCTCATTGCAAAGTAGAGCTGTCAGAACCCTTGTGGTCTTCCCCACAGCCTGAGAGGGCAGTCTGTCTTCTGCCAGGACACCTGAATGCACTCAGTGCACTATCCCCTACCCTTACCAATGTGCCGTGTGCCATTTGATACCCGCCATCCAGTCTACACCAGTGTAACGGGCATATGGGGAAACTGAGGCACGGAAGACAGGACTAACTCAGAATGGTCCTGCCAGGCTGGAACAGTACAGTCTGAGCAGTTGCACAATCCTAGCTCTGTTCCTTCTCCACACTGTGGCACTACGTGCCAGCTGACCCTTGGTTTCCCCTTGTTGCTGTCAGAATGAGAGATGAGCTGGTACCCACTCCCATCCGCCCCCAGCCATAGCTATGAACTGTGTTTGTATTTTTCAACCATTTTCCCACACTCTACCCGAGAGTCCACACCCAGTTTGGAGATGGGGAAACTGAGGCGTGTAAAAATGTCTCTTCTCTCTTCCAGATGAAAGGGTTGAAGGCTGTAGTCCTGGATCTATGTGTCTGAGGGTCCAGGCAGCTTCTAGAAGGCCCAGCCTAGGAGCCTTCTAGGGCCCAGGACTGCTCTTCTGGGCCATTAGAGAAGGAGAGTAGGACCCCTGATATTGTCCCAATTTCTAAGACACAGTCAAAGATGAGTCCAGGCTTTGGGACGTAGCACAGACCAGCTGCCTGGCAGTGCTTGGGAGGGGCCTGGGAGCATGGAAATGTCCTCGACACAGCCACTATGCCACACCCTCAGGCTGCATTGTTCTCAGCACCTGACTATACGGATCCCTTCTAAAGATTACAGCTTGGGCATGATTGCAGCCCTGCTATGCGAGGTTCAGAAAGATCACACAGCAAGATGGTACCGATGCTGAACGAGATTCAACCCAGCAATGTCATTTTCAGCTCTGCTTCTCTTTTCTATCTCCACGCTCCTCTCACTTGCTGGGGCAGGGGAGGGGAATCTTTTCTCCGCCCCCCCCCCATGCCAGGCCTCAGTCTATCTGTCTGCAAAATGGGAAGCTGGCTTGGATAGGGCTGTGGAACATCTGCGGAGAGTTGGAGATGCTCAATCTCGGGGGCAGATGATGTGTCTAGCCGCCCAGCTGGGGTGCGAAAGCAAATGAACACTTCCAGCTGCTCCCAATTACCCACAGACTCTGAGCACGGGATTTCAAGTCATTATCAACGATGTGGAACGTTCATTGTCTCTCCATCCTTCCTTCTTGGGCCCTGTGAGAGTAGCACGTGGGCTAGGCCATGCTTAGTCCTGTCTTATGGTCTTGCCAGGGCTCTGGTGTGTGGCTGGCTTGGGACAATTTCTTTTGAATGGGACCACTCTAGGGATCCCTAAGTGTGGTGGGGACCAGGATCACAGTGAGTGGACATTTAGACCGTGGCCACAGAGGGATGGAGGGTTACAGTGGTGGCTGAAAGATCAGGAGCTTCTCCTAGGGTCAGTGGGCCTGTTACAGAGGCGTGACTCCCTTGGAAACACTGCCCCATATCGATCCCTAGTCTTGGTCCCCACTGAGACCTGTTCTTGGTGGGCCTCTTTTGACAGCCCCCCCCCAGTCCATGAGTCAGGGAGAGGACTGACCGGTCCGACACTGTAGAGCCTGAGAGAGTAGAGAGGGAAAGGTAAGGCATGGAGACCAGGGATGGAGTAAGAGAATCATCTGCGAGCCCTACCTTGAACTCCGAGGACGTAGCGGCGAGATGTGGCCCCTGCAGGGTTGCTGGCTGTACACTCATAAAGGCCATTGTCACCTACCTGGGTCTGCGCCAGGCGTAGGGAGCCTGATGGGAGGAGCTCATACCTATGGGGAGGAGGGACACCAGTGAGATCTCATTACATCCTGATCAGAGAAAGGCTTGAAGACCCACCTCCAAGGATCTAGCAGCTGTCTCCTCCAGGTAGCCTTCCCAGACTGAAGTCACATCTACCTTCTGGCCTCAACTCCAGCCCCTATTCTGCCTCCAAAAGCCAAAGCCAGATTCTCTCTGTGTAGCACACGTAGAGAGATGGTGGGGTCCCAATCCACATTTCCAGCCTCCTTAGCTGTGTGACCTAGAGCATAAACTGGGTTTCCATTTCATCATCTATAAAAGGGCTGCATCCCTGGGGCTCTGGCACCCCCACCTCCACGCATCACTGATTGGTGGTAAGGTCCCTTGTCCTCAGCACATCTGTTTTTCAGAAGGCTAGACTCTCTCTGCTTTCAGAGAAAAATCCACCAGCCCCAAGTACTCGGTGTCTGAGTTCTTGGGCTTTCCTGACCAGAACCAAGCCTCTTGGAGTGTCACTGTCCAGAGGCATCTCAGGGACCCATGAGAAGAAGCTTTGCAGACCCTCCTCCAGAGCTGGCCCACCTTACCAGTCCCCTGACCCTCCCCACAAGGCTACAGGACACTAGCCAGACTCCAGCAGCTGGGATGGACCCCAAGGAGCCCTGCAGACATGATGTCAACTCCATCTGTGCCGGCTCCAAGGAACAGAGGCTGCAGCTTGTGGCCCTGACTAGCCTAGGAACAAGTGCTCAGATCAGGGGCTGAGGACCCCAGGATCAATTGTCAACCTAGAGATCTTCAGATGGCCTCAGATCTTCAGCTAGGCTTCAGCCTGGTGCCCCACCCCCTCCCTGCTGAGACCAAGCATCCACCTTTGCAAAATTGCATCATGGGGTCCCTGGCAGGACACTTGGGAGCCAACCCTGAAGTCCCCACCTCTCACCATGCAGCTGCCAGGGTGCATGGTTTCCAACCACACCCAGACTGTTATTACTGGTTTTGCCTCTATCCACTCATCTGTAAGTGAGGTGATAACCTCTCTACAGAACATTCTATCTGATCCGAGTATCTGGCAGGCATTGTACACAGCTTTGGGTGGCAGGCAAGCCAACTGCACGTACTCTACAAACTGAACTACAGCTCCGTGGCACCTGTCTTTCCTATAACCAATCACCGTCACTTTTTACAGAAGTTGGGAAGGAATGGGTGGGCGCTCACTGTGTCTCAAAGGCAAGAAATGAAGAACCATGGTTCAGACGAGCAGGGGCCGAGAGGATGTTTGCTCTGGGTGCCAAGGTGGCCATAGTAAGCTCCAAGGACGGCCTGGAGGAATCTATGCGGAGCATCCCCTCCTCCCCCACCACTCTTATCCCAGGTCCTGTCCAACCAACCCTCAGAGCTCAGGCTCACTTGACGCCTGCAGGTCCGAGTGCATCTGCTGAGATGCACTTTTTCTTCATCCTTTAGGCAGGTACCACTTCCTCCAAGAGGGCTACCTTCATGCATCTGTGGTCTCTCATGACTACCCAGCTGGTGACACTGGAAGCCTCTATCTTCCAGAGGTTCCCATGGGATACTCTTCATCACCAGATCCTACACAGAACTGTCTTTATGGCTACCCAGCATGAGCTCTCAACAAGGCTCAGAGACAAAGTAAAGCCACTGTCCTGAGCCCAGGGCTGGCTAGATATGCTTGGGACGTGCTGGACAGGGGGTTCCAGGCAGCTTCCACCTGCTCCCCCCAGCCCCAGAGCCCCTCCCTGTAAACTTCCAAGAGGCTCAGTAGGGAAGTGCTGGCCAGGGTTGGGAGGAGATATACAGAACGCCAGACTCTTCAAACCACGAGCTGGGGATGGGGGCTCCATCACTAGGAGGGCTTCTCCAAGGCTCTGCAGCCAGATGACTCTTCACAGCACCCAAGGGAGCACTTGGATTCAAGGGGAGTTTCCTGTTTATGATGTGCATTGGCTGGAGCCTTGCAGTCCAGGGCCAGACATACACAGATGTCAGAAGGCTGGGATTGAAGACCTGCAGGGAACCCACTGACCTTGGCAATTCCTCCTAGGCAGAGAGTGGCCAACAAACCTGATATGCCCAGATAGTCCAAAGTACACCTGGTGGGAAGTACTTGGTGGGAAGTACACCTGGTGGGAGGTACAGCTGACGGGAAGTACACCTAGTGGGAAGTACACCTGATGGAAAGTATACCTGGTGGGAAGTACACCTGGCATGAAGTACAGCTGGCGGGAAGTACACCTGGTGGGAAGTACACCTGATGGAAATTATACTTGGTGGGTAGTACACCTGATGGAAAGTATACCTGGTGGGAAGTACACCTGGCATGAAGTACAGCTGGCAGGAAGTACAGCTGGCAGGAAGTACACCTGGTGGAAAAATCCACAGCCCACACCTGCCTGCTCGCCCCATGAACCTCTGTCCAGCCAGCTCCCAAAGCCATTAGGGTATTTATCACAGATTCAGTCCCTGATGTTATCTGTGAGGAATCAGGTATGCCCAGGTTTCTACCTTATCGCTGTCCTTAGCACATAGTAGACGCACACAAATATTTGGTAGCAAATTACAGCTGTCCCCTGTCCATGTACACACACTTTCCCTACCTTCACTTACACAGTCTCCTCTCCCACAGTCTCAGTACAGCTGTGCAGGTCTCTGGACCTCCTCAAGGCAGGACTGACCCAGCCCTTCTCTGAAGCTTCCCCGGACACTCCCATGCCGGCTAACGTTCTAGAGCCTAGGCTCGCTCGTTTGTGATTTATTCATTCATTGAGAGTGCCTCCAGGTTCTTAATGACTGGGGTGTCTCTGTTCCTCTTCTTGGGCTGCTTAGAATCTTGGAACCTGTCTGCCCTGGTCCCTCCCATAGCTACCTGAGTCATCTTACTGCCTCTGGCTATAAAAGGTCATTTTGCAATGCTTTCAATCCTATCAAAGGAGTGCCCAGTAGGGCTGTTGGTTGGAGAAGCTGCCTTGTCCACTGACCCACTTGTCAGCATATGCCTACCATGTGCTGTGTATACAGCAGTGTCTGCTGGGCCAGGGTTCAGTGGAGTGACCCAGTTCCTCACCAGGAAGTCACAGATGGAAGAGCAGAGCTGGGGAAGCTGAGGAGAGGGGATGATAGCCTTGGAGGGGGAAGGGGGGCGCACCATGGCTACTAGGTAATGAAAATGTGGGCTGTTCCCGGTGACAACAGGGATGGTACCCACGTCAGCAATGGCTGCCAGCTCTTGTGTGCCTCCTGTATATGTTTACACAGTTGAATACGGGCTGGGGTGCCTTCTCTTTTGACACTCCGCAGCCACGCCTCAGGACAGAGCCCGCATGGGTTTCATCACCATGTTCAGCAAAGCAGAGGTCAGAGAGGCAAGCTCTGTTGTCGATGATGTTCAGCTGACCAGAAACAATGGCACCTGGCCCTTAGACTGTGCCACTGTGAGTCCCCATCACTCTGGTGACCAAAAGTTTGGGGTCTAATGTTTGGTTTACAAAGGGAGCCACTGGTCATGGTAGATTGGGAGCCAAACCGGCCATTAGCACTAAGCTCTGAGGCTCCACCAAGGGAGAGGACTCCCCACACAGCCCCTTAGGTAGTCTGTCCTCACTGGGTCTCATCAGTCAGTCCATAGGAGATGGGTGGGTTGGCTGGCTGTCCTTCAGGGTGCAGGGAGTGGGCAAAGAATGAAGAAAGACTGTGACAACTGGAAGCCTGGAGCAGCCATGTCCCCTCACTACCACTCCCCTTTTGGAATTGGGGATCTGGCCCTGTGTGGGTCCCTGGCTTGACGCCTTGGGAGAAGGAGCAAAAGCCAGAAGCACTTCCAGCTGCCCCAACTCCACAGCAGAATCCCTAAACAAACATTAAACATTGTTGCCTAGCAACACGCCCTGGCCCAGCATCCCAGCTGAGGAGAGAGATGCTCTCTGGCCACCATCACAAGCTGGACCCTTTCACATCTCAGATGGAAAGACTGAGGCCTGAGGAAGAGATGGATCTTGTTTGAATTGGATGACACTGGGCAGGGTCTCCCCAGGCCCTTCAGTGTCTAGCTTGATCTGGCACAGAGCCGGCATGAGCTGTCCCTAATCCATGCAGCTTGCTTTAGTTTTACATTGGTGACTAGGAGGCATCTGCAAAAACAACAGTTCCAGGACAGTGAGATCAGATAGCCAAAGACCACATCTTAGTCTTGTCCTTAGCTGGTTTCCCTGGGGCATGATCCCCAGAGGAGGTGACCCAGGAGGCAGAGAGGATCATGTGAGCAGAGTCACCCAGCAGCACCATTTCTAACAGTGAAACTATTGGAGAAGTGTATGCTCCAAACAGAACAGATCTTAGTAACGCCAGTGCAGCCCGAATGCAGACCTTCCCTCTGAGATAGCATATAGTCACCCTGGCAGGAACAGGGCAGAAGGACCAGGCATTTGGCTATCCAATAAAGAATGCAGTATCCAGGGCAGAAGCCAGACTCACCAAATTCATTTAGAATATGTATGTATGAAGCCACTGGAAAGAAAGGGGACTCAGGTGGATGTCAGGGTCTCTTGGCTTCTCCAGTCCTGAGCTCACTTTCTCCAGTATTCTCTGACTTGGGAGGTATTAGAGACAGCCCCGGTTCAGAATATTCTTTTCCGGGAAAAGAAAGTGGCCTCCTAGCCTGCATTGTGTGTTTGTATGTGCTTGTATCTCATCTCTATGTGTGCATCTGAGTGTGCTGTCCCTGTGTGTTCAGCCAAGGGAGGAGGGAAATCTCGTTCTAGTTCACCCTCCCCCAGCCCCTGGTTCTCTCTCTTCCTCTGTGGCCCCGGCATGATGACATTTTCTGCACCCTGCTCCAGGGTGGCCTGCTGGCTGGGCCCACCACTCATGGCCAAACTGGGATAGAAGAGGCTGTAACGGCCCAGCACATCTGACTCCAACTCCAACTGGCTGCTTTTGCAGGGATACTAAGGCAAGGCAAAGCCATTCTAGGAGCCAGAACTTTGGGTCAGGTTTTGCTCAGGGAAGGAAGAACATGAGATCAGAAGGCAGGGAAAGGACCATGCTGAGACCAATCTAAATCTTGAAGCAACCAGATACCTTCAGCTCATAAAAGGAAGTGAGCTTTCGGTTTCTAGAATGGGTCTGAAAACTGAACCTTGGGGCTCTTCCAAGAAGGAAGAGAAGTAGGTGAGGGGGTGGGGGGAGGGGGATAGAACAGCACAGACAGTAGGTCCATGCCTGTCTCACCTTCAGTTGCTGGGTGGCTCTTGAAACTTATCAATCTCTATGTTGTGGCTGAGTGTGGGGTGGGGACAGGAGAACTATGCTGTGTCCGTAAATAGATACATGCTCAGCTTCAGGCTCCGGAAAAGCCTAGAGAACCTCAAACGCGTATGTCTTGTTTGTGTAAAATACAATTAAAAGAACAGAGGCACTAAGCAACCATCCAGGGCTGAAAATGCCTGTATGTCATTAGCTGGCTGAGCAAGTAACAAAAATGTTCTAGAATGGACTGTGGTGAGCACTGCACAACTGTAAATGTACTAAAACCAAAACCCACTGGACTGGGCAAATGAAAGAAGGGAGCTGTCCTGAATTAGAGGGGGACTTCCAAAAGCTACTTATGGGACAATTCCAAAGACAACAGACAGGCTAAGATGAGCATTGTGGTGTGTGTGTGTGTGTCTGTGTGTGTGTGTGTCTGTGTGTGTGTGTGTGTGTCTGTGTGTGCAGTACCCAGAGAAGCCAGAAGAGAACATTGATCTCCTGGAGCTGCAGTTACAGAAGCTTGTGACCCATCTAACCTAGATGCTAGGAGCTGAACTTGGGTCCTCTGCAAGCACAGTATGTGTGCTAAACTGCTGTGCCATCTCACCAGCCCCAGGATCACAACTGTTTAAAAGCCACTGGTACTGCCTCCGTGTGCCTGTGAGCGGCCACAGCAGAGAAGCGGGGTAAAACAAATGGCTGTCTTACCATCTATGACATCTAAGCATTGAACAAGCAGCGCATCAGGAGAGGTGGATGCGCAGTGTCCACTTGACAGATGTCAAAGACGGCTGAGAGCAGCGGAGGGCCACCTGTGCTCCCCAGTCAGAACAGAGGCTGGAGCATCTAGAGTGTCCCCCAGGCCTTAGTCCTCCTCCAAATCCCCATCCTGGGCACTGACTGCCTCAGAGAGAAACTCCCAGAATCCCTCAAGTCCAGAGAGAAGCAATGGAACGCTTCCAGAAGGATGGCAGTAAAAGCGGAGGAAGAGAACACATTCTATGACCGCTGTTGCTTGGGAGGCCCTGGGAAATTTACGGCTCCCTGTTGATCTATTAGGCTGAGGGGTGAACAACTGGAATTCACTTCCCCTTTCAGTAACAAGCCATAAACAAACACGCCATAGCCGCCGCCCCGGTAGGGAGCAAGCATTAGCCATGGGGAGGGGGCTGTAGACTCTCCCTACCCCACCCCCACACCTGTACCCCACCATCTCTTCCCATGGCGCATTCAAGGACACAGTGGAGCCCACCCAGAACCAGTGCTCTGAGTTCCATATGAATTCAGTGACACAGGGCTGCGAGGTTTGGAAGGATTCGGGAAGCAGATGTTCTGAGGGACACGTGGGGGTGGTGGGGTGACAGCCAACTGCTGGAGACCTTCTTGGTCTGAGCTGTCTCAAGACTTTGCCAGGACTGATGTCACACAGCCCATGCTTCAGTGCCTCTCCCCCACTCCAGGTCAAGGACTCTGGGAAATTAGAGACTCACTGGCTGGAAGTAGCCACCGGCAGCCCCTCCTGAGGCAGAATTCTGTGCTACTAACAGTCCTTGCAGGGTCCCCAGTGAAAAGAAGCAGGCAAGCCACCAGACACCTGCTCTACATAGCAGCTGTAGAGGTCACTTGTGTTTTGGTCAAGATGTATGACCCACCCTAGCTCTGGTCTTTCTTACTCCAGTGACCCTGAGAGTCTCATCCTAGCCCATGAACCCTCAGCATCTTGGTATCACTTAGAAAGCAAGTCATTAGACAAACTAGAAGCAAGATGCCTACAGGACCTGGGACACAGAGGCTCATGTCTGCAGTTCAGGATGTGGAAAAGTGTAATGTGTTCTGTGTCATGAGTCACATTTGTAGAAGTCCTTGAGACTTCCATGAGTCTTAAGGTCACATGCACCTGCTTAGGTCACAACCACCTTGACACCAGTCTCCCTCCAACCCAAGCTTGGACACTTACTAGCCCCACACACTGGGACTGGTACCTGTTGGTGACAGGCAGCAGAGGGTGGGCATCCTTGGTCCAGGTGACCAGTGGAGTCGGGGAGCCTTGGGCCTCACAGTCTAGCATCGCCTCTTCACCAGCCTTGACTGTCACTCTCAGAGGGGCATCCTCAGCCAGGGAGTCATTCATCTTGATCCTGGGCTTGGCTGTTGGGAGAAGTAACACATCGGGAGCAAAAGCAAGAGGCTAGCAGATGGCTCCCTTGGATAGCAGAGAGTGAGGTCACCTTTACCTTTGGGGAGATTCAGAGAGCCTCCAAGGATCATTAGGATTGAAAGCATGGCCCGCCCCCTTGACTGTCCATCACTCTGATATGCTATCTCCCATTGGTCAGCCTTGGAGCCACAGACTGCAGCATGAACTCTTTCCCCAGAAGGGGATTTAGGATGATTTATACACATCATTTCTCTGTTCGGCAGAGGACTCCTCATGGAAGAGGTTACCTCGGTACTGACTCCCACACCCATAGCTTGCTCAGCATGCACTTGCTAACAAAATTTGGTCAGAAACAAGTCACATAGTAGGGGCATCCAAACACCACCATGGCTTCCTATGTATGTCACATCGCTACTTCTGACCATAAAGTCCCCTCATCATTATTCTTTGTGAGTTTAAGTCCCATGGAGCTTAGCGTGGACTTAAACTCTATGATAGTCAAAGATGACCTTGAGCTCCTGATTCTTTTGTCTCTAGCTCCTGAAGACGAGATTAGAGGTGTGTACACCCATTTTCTTTTTTTAAACAGGATCTCACTGTGTAGCCCAGGCTATCCCGGAACTCCCTGTGTAGACTAGGCTGGCTTCAGATGCACAGCCATCACCTGCCTCTGCCTTCTAAGCACTGAAATAAATGATGCATCCTCTCACACCTGGCAGATTTTTTTTTAAATATGGTGCTGGGATGGAACCCAGGACCCCCTGCATGTTAGGCAAGCATTTTGTATCACAAACTCCCATTGTTTTGTAACATAAGCATAGAACGGGAAACAGCCAGCACTGGCTCTCGGTTCCAGACTCACTCCCTGAGGGCCCAGCCCTGAGAGAATGGCTGTGAATGATTCCTACTCTTGTAGCATTTTGAGTTTGCAGGGAACACCAGGTCCTAGCTGACCACTACACAATTGACGACTTAATTTCAGCAATGACGGTGCTCTGAGGGGATGTCCCATCCAGAGTTTACAACAAGGTGGATTGATCCAGCTCAGGGTCTGGCACAGAAGTCAGTTGGTCCCAGAGGAAGAAGCATATTGAGGAAGGCTCATGTGTGAAGGTCTCAAGGCAGGTTAGAACATTAAAGAAACCAGAAGGCCAGAGGTTGGGACGGGTAGGGGAGAGGGGTAGAGGTGGGGGTGGGGGTGTGGAGCAGAGGAAGTTGAGGAGAGAGGCAGAGGTGGGTCCTGTGTCTGCTCAGGACGTGGTACTGAGAGCCAGCTTGACACAGAGGCTGAGTGAGCCCCTGTGGTTCCCCCTCCCATCAGGACCCATTACACTCACTGTTAACAGACAGCCACATCTCCTGGCTGGAGAAGCCCACACTGTTGGTAGCTGTGCACACATAGGCACCTGCATCCTGCGGGGTTGGCTGGACAATGACCAGGGTACCATTTCTGTTCACACTGTAGTGACTGCTGGTAGTCAGGGTGTTGGTTTCCTAGGACAGAACCATGGTGACAACATCAGAGCTCTGTCCCAGGATGCACCAAGTTGACCTCTCTGGCTCCCCAACTCCCAAAGGTTACAGGTTCTGCCTACCTTGGTCCAGGTGATGGTAGGGGTAGGGACCCCTGAAGCCGTGCAGGGGAGGGAGGCTGGCACTCCTTCCTTGGTGACATGGTGGGTGGCAGTCGGATGGATTCTAGGTGGCACTTTTTATAAATAGACCAATTTAAAAATTTTTATAAACCAGTGTCCTTAATGGCCAAGGCCCAGAAGCAACCCAAATGCCCCCCAGCAATGATTGGCTAAGTAAACGGGATGTGTGTCCATAACAGAATAGTACTCAGGCGTCAACAGGAAGAAAACCGACTCTAACTCTGACATTAAAAAAAAAAAAAAAAAAAAAAAGCCAAACCCAGACATTAAAACCATCAGTGGTTTCTGGGTGTCAGGGGTTGGGGGTGCAGAGCACAGAGGGTTTTTAAGACAGGGGAAAACATCAGGTCGCGATCACCATGTTGTGAACATGTGACAGATAGGCACACAGCGGGGACTTGGCTGGTGATGCCACCCTAAGTAGTGACTGTCACTGTCGATACCGAGGGAGGCCGAAGGTGAGGGAAAGGAATTCGCCAGATATTTTTGCCTATCTGCTTATGTTTTTCAAGAAACTCGCTAAGCAAAGCAAAACCTATAGTCTATCCAGGCTTGGTAGTCTGGGTACCCTAGCGACCTTGGAGAGGCGGAGCCAAGAGGACACCAAGTTCCTGGTCTGCCTGGGCCATGTTTTGAGATAGTGAGAATCTGTCTCAAAATGAAATTAAAAATTAAGGGGTGGGAAGAATTAAGCACATGGCTATTAGGTTTCACCTCCATCACTAGGAAGAAAGGAAGGAGGAGGGTAGGGAAGGAAGAGAGAGAAGAAGAAGAAAAATGAGAGAGAAAGACAGAGACAGAGAGATGGGAGTGAGGACTGGGGAGATGCTCAGTCAATAGAGTGTTTGCTGAGAAGGCATGAAGGGCCGAGCTCAGTTCCCAGCACCCACATACAAGGTAGCTTCTGTGATGTGCATGGACAAAGCTCTCTGAACATGTAAGGTGGGGAGAGACGGAGGAAGATGCTCAGCGTTAACCTCTGACGTCTAAGTGCACACACACTATGAAAGGAGAATGCTCTAAGCTGGGCATGCTGGTGCACACCATTAATTCCAGCACTCAGGAAGCAGAAGCACAGATCTCTGTGAGTTCAAAGACAACCTGGTCTACATAGAGCTATAGGCTAACCAGGGCTACATAGTAGACCCTGTCACAAAGAGAGAAGGTGGGGACTGAGACAGATAGAGACAGAAAGAGACAAACAAAGAGACAAAGGGGGAGAGACAGAAAGAGACAGACAGGGAGACACAGAGACAGAAAGACAAAGGGACAGAGACAAAACATTTTAGAAGTGGATACTGTCTGGAAATGTGTTTTACACCATTGGATTCAATACTAGAAAATATTGGAAATGACCAACGTTTTGTTGGTCTGATAATTTAAGAGAAATCCAACAGGAGAAGGAAATTGGCTCAGTGTCTGTGGCCACATGGCTGGTGGTTATTGACTCCATCCCAGACGCAGGCTGCCTGTGCTGGGGACAGCTGCACAGTCTCTCTGCTCAGGACTTCGTGTAAACCACATAATCGCTCAGCCCCTGGATTCCGGGATGTGCCAGAAAGCTAAACTGACTCTGATTCCCCGCTCATGGCTTTGGGGACAGTCTGATGAGAAACAGCAGAAAACAACGTTCACAGGACAGCGTGAACTTAGAAAACAGGTGCCAAAAGCATGCTGGGAACCTTCTGGATTTATGACAAGGTCCAAAGGGAAGCCAGAAGCCAAGAGCCCTGGAGGTTCAGAGAGTATGTCCAGAGAGCAAAATGTCTTTCTTGTGCTCCCAGAGGATGAATGGCATGTGTGGAACGTTCCTGATGGAGCCAGGAGATCAGGCTAGACCACACCAATGTCACAGATTTGACCTCTAGGTACTGTGTGTGTGTGTGTGTGTGAGAGAGAGAGAGAGAGAGAGAGAGAGAGAGAGAGAGAGAGAGAGAGAGAGAGGTTGCAGTAAATATTAAAAAATAATAATGGTTTATCTCTTTACCAGATCTGAGGTCTCACTTCTCAGGCCCAACCCTGATAAGGAGCCTTGTGAACCTCTGGTGCCCAGTCTGAGCCACCACAACACAACTCGTCTGCGCAACTCCCTTCCCTTGGCGGTTTACTACCACCTGTTCTCCACCTCTGTCCTGGGGTGTTTCTGTACCCCCCAAATCCCACAAACACAACTCTACAGCCCGATAGCTTTTTATACAGGTTTATATATTTGACTCTCAATCCACAAACCCTCTACACAACAAGATTGCATCAAATAGACAAAGATACAAACTGCCCTTCAATATGAGATACTAGACCTGTAAAATCCTTAATGTTCATAGCTTTTTAACACCAAACAATCCCACCTGGGTCCAGCTGGTCCTTGGGAAGCTCCATGTTGCCACAACCTTCCCCCTCCATCCTCTGACCTCTCAGCCCTCTCTACCTCCCTCGCCCTGCCCAGTCACTGGCTTTCCTTTATTTTACTAATTAAGATGGGAAGGTTCAGTTGAAGTCACGTGACTAGGCAGCCCTTCTTGGGGAACTGGAATTAACATAAAATACGAATAGCTTCAGGACTATCTACAGAGAGAGAGAGAGAGAGAGAGAGAGAGAGAGAGAGAGAGAGAGAGAGAGAGAGAGAGAGAGAGTTGGGAGAAGAGGTGGGGAAGGGAGGGAGGGAGAAAGAGGAGAGAGACATACAGAGACAGACAGAGAGACACACAGATAGAGTCACAAACATGTGAAATCTAGCTAAGGCTTGGCTCTGTTCAAGCCTCAGCAGAGTTTGGTCTGTACAATCTCTGATTGTCCAGGAGGATGCTGCATCTTTCGGCCCCAGCCCCTCTGATGTATTCAGCTTTTCTCTCGCCTGAGGAGGCCTGCTTCCTCCTACTCACCCCTCCGGAGTTTCACACAAGAATCACCATGGAAAGAGAATAGCCCAGGCAATTGATAAATACACCCCGATTTAGCTCCTCACCTAGTTAAAAAGGATGTTTGGGTGAGTTGAAGACCTGACACCCCGAGTAAGAGGACAGCTGAGTTAAACAAGCTCATAGCCCTCAAATTTGACAGTACTGGACTCAAAACACAGAGGACATGGACATACACAGGTACACACACAAGCATACACATGAGCACACGGGTGCACACACACTCTACACACAAAAATATAGATTTTCAGGGAAATGATAGCTAGGGAGACAGATTTAAAGAGAATTTGTACACAATGTATATAAAGAACATACGTACGAAGAGACAGGCGTGGTTGTGCTCAGGAGGCAGGGGCAGGTAGATCTCTTTGGGTCTGAGGCCTGTTTGGTCTGTATAGTGAGTTCTATGCTAGCCATCTAGACTGGGCTAGACTCACACTCAAACAAACAAAAACAATAATATCAAACCATATAAAGAATATTTAGGTATTATTCATAATGAATACATATTCTCTAATAGCATATTCATAATTGGCTGGCCTAAATACACATGCAGTCAATCCTGTATTCCTACACAGGTTCAACCAACCACAGATAAAAAACGTTTAGAGGGCTGGAGAGATGGCTCAGTGGATAAGAACACCAACTGCTCTTCCAGAGGTCCTGAGTTCAAATCCCAGCAACCACATGGTGACTCACAACCATCTGTAATGGGATCTGATGCCTCTTCTGGTATGTCTGAAGACAACTACAATGTACTTACAATAAATAAATAAATCTTTTTAAAAATGTTTAGAAAAATACTTCAAGTAAAAAGCATATTTCTCCTTTGTAAATAAATATACTAATCACTTGCAGTGTCTTCATTCTACTAGAGCCTATAGGGGGATGTGACCAGGCCCTGTGCAAATCCTACCTAGAGTTTCCTGTCGCCCAGGCTAGCCTCTAACTCACTAGTGTGACTTTGGGCTCCTGGCTCTCCTGCATCCGTCTTCCAGGTGCTGGGATAACAAGTGTGCTCCACCACATCTTGTTTTTGTGAAAGGAATGGAACTCAAGGCCAGGACATGCCAGACAAGCACTCTACCAACTGAGCCACATGCCAAGTTCAGATACTTGAACATGTATGAATTTTTATAAACCAAGGGTGTTTGGAAACCAATTCATCATGGCTACTGAGGGACAGCTGGAGACGGCACACATCTAAGGTATAGAAAACACACTAGCATTTTATCTCCTGACAGTATAGGAATATGTCAGCTCTAACTTCCCTGTAGCAAAGACATATTGTCTCAGGCGCTTTCCCTCAACCCATCACCACCATCTTGGGATCTAAGACTCACCCTGGACCACTAGCTCCACATCTCGGTGCTGAGAGCCTGCCACATTGGTGGCCACACAACTGTATCTCCCAGCATCTTCTTGCAGGGCCCGGTCAAGGTGGAGGCTGCCGTCAGCACGGACAGCATGCCGGTTGCCTGGAGGGAGCTGGTGGGGGCAGAGAGGCAGGAATTAGATGAAGGGGTCAGTGCTTAGGTGGATAGAAGCCATCCCTAGGAGCTTCTCTGTTCTTCAGGCATCCGGGGATGCTGGACCGAGAGGCCAGGAACCAGAATTAGTAAAAGAGACAGGTGTGATGCAAATTCGGCTTTCCAGCCCTCATCCCTCCTATGAGACTCATCATCTCCTGAGATCAGCAGGGTAAAGGGGGCCATCCCTACATATCCTGGTCCCACCTCTCCCTCAGCCAGGTGGGCAAACAGGTAAATGGGCCAGGGCCACCTGCCTAACCCAAAAGTTGTCCTGTGAGAGTTAACAAGAAGAATATGGAGTTGGGACAGAGTTCTCAGGCTATGGGGCAGTGGCAGCCCTCCTGTGCCACCGAGGCCCAGGAAGGGGGTATGGCTTCTCTGGGGATCCACTATAGAAGAGGAGAGGGAGAGTTCTGGGGTGTCAGGCCATCTTGATAAGATATTTAGCTGCTAGAGCAGGGGGTCCATGCAGTGTTTCTCACTCAGAATGCAGAAGCCCACCTCCTCCCATACACCCGGCAGACTCCCCAGGAGGTCTGCCACATCCAACTGCGCAGGCTGCAGAGAAAGTAGTGGGGCTAAAGGTTGCTTAGGTAGAGCCCATACACCGTAAGACACACTCCGTGTGCCTGCTCAGGCTCTATTTTAGGCTACAGATTTCTGTCTCTGTTACCCAATTTGATTCAAACATGGACTAATTGTGAGGGGGTGTGTTTCAACAAAACTTTATCTAGAATGAAACAAAACTTTATTTAGAATGGGCTCAAGCCTATGAAGTTTTGGAGTATGGACCACAGGGTTCAAGTCCAGCCTGGCCACCTGCTAGCTATTGGAGTTTGAGCATGTGGTTTAACTTCTCTAAGCCTCAGTTTCCCAATCTGTAGAATGGGGGGAATGGCTAGATATGCGGGATGCAGAAGCTGAGAACCAGGAGCAGCTTTTGTGCCACTTGCTTTTCCATTAGCTCAGCACGAGAAAGAGAAGGATAAACAAGGGCGACTGGAAAAGCATTCCAGCCGCAGGGGCAGCGGGGGCTAGTGCACAGATTCGATTTTCTGGCCTGATGGGAAACCGCAATAGGAAATAGGATGGGAGATGAGGACGCAGGATGGGAGACATGCTTGAGCCTGCAGCTGGTGGCAGGTGGCCCTGGTGGCTGAGTCAGGCTAGGAGCAGAGCATGGGGAACAGAAAGCACTGCTGTCTTCCTGAGTCATGCCACGGGTGCTTCAGATAAATCATGAGCTGAGGGAATTCTTTACGGTCTCAAAGACACAGAGGATTCAAAAGTAATGGGCGCAGGAAGACAGAAAAGGTACGGAGGCAGGGTGATGGTGTAGACCGCCCTGTGCCATGGACCGAAGAAATGGCCCCCGCATATAATGCTACAAGCCAAACCACACAGGGCACAGGCTCTTCTTGGAAACATCACAACAGGTGGCTTGGCCAACCTGCACCCTTTCTCCTCAGACCCACCCCTGGATCTGATCTCCTCAGACCCTCCAACTGGGCAGTAAGCAGGGTAGAACCACAGATGCCAGCAACTCAGGAGACAGGTGATTCTGGGATGAACCAGGCAAGAGAGGGAGGAGGAGGGGAACATTCCAAAGTGGGTAGCTGTGAGGCCAGGGCCGAGGTGTGGCTGTGAGAGTCCCCTCATTGTCCTCTGCCTGTAGCTGCTAGGGAAGCCTAGAACTCACAGGTCTACCAGCCTTGAGCCAGCGTCTCTCAGGGAGGGGCCTCCCTGCCAGGATGACACAGGTCAGGGACACAGGCTGTCCCTCCAGGACACGTATGACAGAAGCACTGCTGGCGATCTGTGGGGGTGCTGTGGGAAAACAAGAACTGTCAGTCACACAGGTCTGAGGGACACGGACCCACCCCATGGGCTTCCCCAAGAAGCCTGCGATTGCATCAAAACTAGAGAGCCTAGGGAGTTGGGTGTTCCGTAGGACACCGCCCAAGAAGCAGGGATACAGACGTGCAGATGCTTTGGTTCAATGTGGTAGGTACAAGGAGAACCCTGGGGCCCCCACAGCCTGGCTGGAGCACCTGCCTCCCACTTCCCATAGCTTCCAGATTCACCCACAGACCATGTCCCGTGACCACCAGCTGAGCCTCAGCCTGGACTTTCCCGAACACATTGCGAGCTTCACACACATATGGGGCTTGGTCATCCAGGGAGACTCCTGAGGAGAGGAGTGAAGCTGGCTGTTGGGAACCCACAGACTCTAGCAGTGCAAGTGCACAGCCAGGCCTTGTACACATGCAAGGGAGGACCAAGGAGGGTATCAGGGGAGATAGAGAAGAGTGCTGCTGGACCTCACCTTGCTCATCTGTGGATTGGGACAGCGATGGATATGTGGTTGAGCTGCTCATGTGTGCTGTCCACATGACAGTGAGGAGCAGCTGACCTGCTCTTTAGCATCATCAGGGTGGTGACCCATCTCATAATGGAATGACTTGGCCAAAGCCATCAGCCCATATGAGCCAACATCAACCTGCCCATGGCCAGTTAAATAAGAGAGGTCCTCGTAGCCCCATATGTTTGAATACTCGGTCCCCAGTTGGTAGAATGTTTTAGGAAGGATTAGGAGGCGTGGCCTTGTTGGAGGAGGCGTGTTGCTAACTTGCACCATCCCCAGTGCGCCACTCTGTTTCCTATCTGCGGACCAAGATGTGAACCAGCACCACGCCTGCCTGTCTGCTGTCATGCCCCTGCCACAATGGTGATAAACTCTGACCTCTGGAACTTTAAGCCATCAATCAAACCTTCCTTCTCTGTGTCACCTTGGTCATGATACTGTGACACACCATAGAAAGGTAATCAATGTAGCAAGTACTGGGACCAGGGTCCCACCCTCCTCAACCCTGTCTCCCAGCCCAGGATACCCCAGCTCCCTTCTCTTACTTTCAAAGACCAAGACTCCCGAATCTCGTTGTCCTGTTCTGCTCCCCCTCCCAGGCTCCATGGCCTGGCCATCTCCACGGCGCCATGTGACAATTGGGGGTGGGCGGCCTGTGGCCCGGCAGGTGAGGAAGACACTCTTGCCCAGTTCCACAGTGACATCCTGGGGAGGATCTGTCAGCTTGGGTGCATCTGTGGGAAGTGATTAGTCCGTGGGGAGCCTCAGAGAGCGGGAACCCAGGGAACTGTCTGTTTGCTTTGTCTCGTCTCTGGAGCTCCGTCAAGGCTCACCACATGAAGCTAAAGGCATGCTTGATCATAGCTCCATGGCCAACCGGAGGTTAGCTCGGTCTACCTCTAGAGAGCTCCAGAAACAAAGCAAAGCAAGCCAGTGGTGGAGGGATGGTGGCTGTACATGCATTTTGCACTACCCTACAGGAGCCTCTGTGTTGGTGTGGGGGCTCAGATTTCCAGCAGGGGGTAACATTTACCTTCCCTGGTGCAGTATGTTCTTAGGAGCCTACCACCTGTGAGGAAGGCCACAGGATCCTTTGAGGCTGAGGCTGATGGAGATGCAGCCAGTGAGGAATCAGGGTTCACACAGGGCCTGGGACACCGTGAGCCCCACTGCCTCCCAGACTCCCCCATTTGCCTTACATTCTTCTGAACCCTAGGTGGGTAGGTAAGTTTTGTGTCAGCCTCTAGCATGCTTAACCTGAAGTCCATGTCCGCCATTTCCAAGGCCCTGCCTGCTGTGAGCCACTCTAAAATGCTGCCCTCAACTCTTCCTTGCTCCCTATGTTCCTGTTCTTGTGCCACGAACTATCTGGAATAAGCAGGTGAAAATTCCCATTGCACATGACCTTGTATCTGACGGTCAAGAGCGGGGTGCTGGCAGGGGATTATGTACTGACAAGTACCCGAGGCCCACAGGTGCTCCTGCCGTGCAAGCCACAAAACCTGATCAGAGTACAGAGGGTGAGGATTTCCCTAATTCTTGCTCCAGGTACCCCAGGAACCCCAGACTCCATTCTCCCAGGAAGCTGGTGGAGTTCTGGCTGTTCCTGTAAGTACACTGTTGCCTTTGCTAGAGGTGGGAAGAAGAATCAGGCTGTTTCCCCTAGAACCAGAACTCTAGCTCCTGTCCCCCCAGGAGACCCAGATCTTGTCCCAGTGTAGACAGTCCTCATCTTCTCACCCCCATCCCCTGCCCCCTGCATCCCTGGCACTCTTCTGGTCCATGGGCTTGTGCCCCTAAGCCACCCACCCGGGAGTTCCCAGCTTTCATTAATAGGGTAAATCTAGAGCCACAGGAAAATGCCTCCTCTTTCTTTTCCCATTTCTCCAGAAACTGCCAGCCATCTTCAGATAACACTGAACTTCTTTCCTGGCCTTGGGATTGGGAAAATTAAAGGGAATGCTGACTGACACAGCTTGGAAAATTACCACAAGACAAGAGACCGTCTGTGAGCCAGCTCCACATGGGACCCCTCTTTACCGGGTCTGTGACCACATAAGTACAGAACCTAGCATCGGCGCCCTGGTCTTTAGAGATGGAGGACATTGTCCCCCATGGTGCAGGCCCTGGCTTGAGTCCCCTAAAACCTGCTCTGTCTGCAGTGTTCACTATGGTGAGGACCAACTACAGCCTCCTCCAAGCAGGCCTCAGATCTGGAGCCACCCATCTCCCCCTCAGCTCTGCTTTTGAATCCTGACTTTTCCTATCTTGCTACAGACCTGCTGAGGGACAGCTCACCCTCCGGCTCCCGTGAGAGCAATGGCTACAGTGGATCCCCTCTAAGTGACTGCAGGAGAAAACGCTTTCAGAAATACCAGAAACAGTTCCTGAAGTTCAACAGGTGGCATCACAAATTCCCTGACTGGACCAACATATGACTAAAATCAGATGCATTGTGGGAAAGAACACACACACAGTAGAAAATGTCAGTCAAAGCAGGACCACACTCACTCTCTTAGTTAGCCAAATTCCTTTTCTTGAAGCCCACAAAAGGAAGGTGCAAATGATCATTGGGCCCCCTGAGCAACCTTACCCTCTCTCTCTCTCTTGCTGGGTATTCCAATCTTTCCTATTGCTTTGCCCTTAACAAAGTTGCCTTAATATTTCTACAAATCTGTGTGAATTTATAGTTCAAGTCCTTGAAGAAGAAGCTGAGTACCTGGAGATCTCTTCAACCTGGACCTGACTAGTAGCATCAGAAACTGAAGGTCCATCCTCAGCTACATGGTGAGTCTGAGGTACGTCTGAGATCCAGGCTCAAACATACAACAATGGTGTGCCCAGCTTAGCTCAGGACACAGAATGTGGGGGATGGGACGCTATCACACTAAATGTATGGAGAGTCACTCACGTCTAGAACCCCTGTCAGCATGCCAGTTCTGGACACAGGAAACAGCCACCCAAGTGTTGATTTAGTTGTCCATGCATTTAGCACATAGTCTGGATTTGGTCTGTCAAGGACCCCATAGCAGAGCCCTAACTACAATCATCCGACCACACAGAGGAGAAAGTGGGACTCTCAGGGGGAAGTCACTCAGCCAAACAAGAGGTCCAGGACTCTTTTGATTGACAAGTGCCAGGCCCAGGTGATTCAAAAGTGCCTTCCAGGGATGTGGCTCAGCAGCAGGGCACTTGCCTAGCACCAAGCTCTGGATTCCTCCACTCAATCCTCAGAGAAAAAAGTGCCATGGAGCTTGCTGGCTACTCTAACCACTGCAGGCTCTGGCTGGAAAGACAGACAGTCCGCCTCCCTTCTTGGGTCCTACACTCTCCAAGAAGTCCATTCCCAAAGCCATAGCAAGAAGTAGGCACAGCACCCACCTGTTCCCAGCATCTGCCAGCTTGGCCAGGAGAGCTGAACCACAGCTGTTGCCCAGATGGGCAAAAAGTTTGATTTCCTGCTATCTCTGCCAGGCTTGCTTGCCCAAGACCCACAGCTGCCCACTATCCTTCACCCCTGCTCTGCCCTGGCCCCTGGATGTCCACTGTTTTCTCCCTCTGAGCTGGGGAGAGATGGCTCCAAGGCTAACAGCAGACTGTTAAAGGAGCAGGGGACCTCAACCTGGACCCCAGAGATATAAGGTTCTGCCAAAAGGCAATGAGATGTGGAGCCAAGGCTAATGACCACAGCAATGCCACAGGTAGTCTTCTAAAACCTTCTACCTAAGCCCATAATAGTGTTTCATGTTGTGAGCCTCCCTTGTCTCATGCACACATCCCTCAGAGGCATTTGGTTAAGGAGGACCTTGGAACTCAGAGAAAAGAAGGAAGTTGGTTACTGTCCAGCACTGACTCTGAGCACTGGGGTCAAGGGTTCAGAGTCACAGTTTGCTTTCAACTCTGTTGTACCTAGCTGTGTGGCCTTCGGCAAGCCACATGCCTTCTTTGTGTCTCATTTTCCCATCTGTAACGGGATATCAATGACCCTCACCTCCAAGGGGTGTGATGATTTTATAAGTATACACCTAGGGTTTGCTCAGAAGTCGCAGATACTGCAGATGTGATGGCTCTTGTTTTATTATTGGACTAAGAAGGCTCTTTGTCTACTTTGACAGTATAAGTATGAAGTCCGGTCTCAAACCTCTCACACAACAAAGCCAGAGAGATCTGCAGGCTGGCATGACCCATAACAGGTGGTAGTCCCTGATTTTCTCCAGGCCTTCCTTGAGGAGTTCCACACCAGCCTGGGATACAGAGAATCTTTTCTAGAAGTAAAACTCTTATTACTTAGCCACAGCCACAGAGCTTTGTTATCCAGCAAGAAATAACACCCGACCCAGCTCCCTGTGAGTCACCAAAGCTCGACACCAGCATTCTCTGCTACAGACACTAGCTTCCTCTCTAAAGGCAGGACAAGGGGCTGGGTGGTGGCGGTGAGGGTGGGGAGTGATGGGTAGGTAGGGCCAAGTGCACACTCACTTCCAACCACCAGCTGTATTTCGGCAGAAGCATCGCCCAACTCGTTTACAGCCTTGCAGGTATAGAGGCCAGCGTCTCTCTCCTGAGCTTCAGGGATCCGCAGTGTCCCGGACCTGGAGCCTTCAGGAGCCAGGATCACTTCCAGACCTCCTACACCAAAGATGAAAATGTACTGGCTGCTGTGGAGCTAAGATCGCAGGCTTCCTGACCCAAGGCTCCTACGGGTCACACAGTAGGTCTGGTGGAGGTGGTTTTCCAGAAGCGATGATTCCTGGGCCCAGTCTTAAGGTATGTTAGGGTCTGGGTTTCTCCTAAGAGCCTCTGTTGGCCAAGACTGTGATTCACCCAGACTCTGACATGACAATCTCTTCCCTCAAGGTCTCCACATCCAACCCCAGGTCCTACAGAGGACAGGTTCTGCTTTTAGGGTACAGGGGAAGGTGGAGGGTGTCTGGTAGAAAATACCTCTCTCATGCCTGCCTCCCTGCCATGTCTCCTAAGCACCTGAGGACCATGTCTCCTCTTTCATCTTGACACTCTGATCAAATTTCAAGTACACAGCTGTACCTGCTCAGCTCTGGGCATGAAGCACTTTTGTGTTGAGTGACATCTCGTGTGTCACCTGCCTGTAGGCTTCCTCATTCCTCCTATTCTCCCCACTGCGACTGTTCCATTAAATACAATTCGTGCTCACACACGAATACACATACTGACACACATATGCACTCATGTGCACACTCAGAGGCACACACTCACATGTATACACATGCACACATGCATGCACACAAATACATACATGCACACATGAACACACACATATACACATATGCACATGCTCATGAACACTTAACATACCTGCACATGCTCACACACATGCACACACTCACTGCACCTGTTCCTGTGAATGACTCTGGGACCTCACACCAATGGACTGCTAAGTACTTTATGTCTCTGGGGACCTGTTTCTTCTCCACACTGTCCTCATGTCCCCTGCCCCACCACAAAGCAGGTGTCAGAATTCTCTTCCCTCCCAAGACTGAAGAATATGCCAGCCTAAGACCTTCTCTGATGTATGGGGTCTGGGGCACCAACCTTGAGTCAGATCCTGCCTCCCACTTAGCCAGAGAACCTAGACAAAATACTCTTGGTAGAACACAGGGCCAAGGCCACCAGCCTGCCTGTTTCCAGGCCTGCTGGGCACTGATGAGACACCAGACAGGAGCTGCTGGGTAGAACCAGATATAAAAAAACCTGTGGACTCCGGCTGATCTTCAGAAGTTGCTCATGGGACTATCCCCTGCCAGGGATGGGAATTAGCCCAATCCATCAACTAAGCTCAGATAGGTATTAGCCCAGACTTGCTCTAAACACACCCATACTTAAATCATTACATGACTCATTTTCAGATAAGGAAACTGAGGCTCAGGGTCCTCTTAGGGGAGAGAGCAAGGACTCAGGTCTGACTGGATACTAGTGGGCTATGAGTCAGCTGGGGTATAGTTGTTGGAACCAGTTGGCCCTCCTGTGACAACACCTGCCCCCTTCCCTGATGGGAGTCCCTGCCTGCCTTTCGGAAAACTATAGGTCCAGGGCCGTGGTGGACATTTCCTGGACTTCTCCTCATTAAACTCACCTCGATACCAGATGACCCGGGGTGGGGGAACCCCAGACACCGCACACAGTAGCACAGCTTCTTCCCCAACAGCTGTGAGAACCACAGCGTTGACAGCAGACACGGATGGTGGGTCTGTGTGGGCCAGAGGAGAAAACATGAGGCTGGCGACTCTGAAGCCAGACCTTCTGTAGCTTCAGTGGGAAGAGATTCCTTTCCCTGCTCCACCTGCCCCCCACAACCCTGGCACCCATGTTTATTCCCCTGGCACTTGCATGGGTGTTGTGTGTCTCCCCACCAGAATGCCAACCTGTATCTCATGTCAGGAACTAAACCCACAATTCACAAGGATACCCATGAGGCTTGGTGTACAGACACTCAGGGTTCTTGAGCAGGAGGTAGGAAAGAGCGTGCCCTGGGATTCTCTGGCACAAGTACCTGTGTAGTAGAGGGTGACTGTTTCCTCGTCTGTGCCCACTTCATTAGTGGCCTGGCAGCTGTAGTTCCCAGCATCCTCTGGGGCTACTCCCTGAATGATGAGTGTGCCTTGGGCATCCACGTGGATTCTGGAGTCGAGCCAGAAAAAAATGTGACATATGGTGGCCCCGTAGTCATCATTAATAACAAATTAATGTTACTAGCAAATGGCATTCAGACACCGGCAGGTTTCTCTGGGACAGGTAAGCTAAGGAAGTTGTCATTTTAATTCATGGGGCTCTTCTTTGAGACCTGAGTACCTGACCACTCCGGTCATGTTGTGCTCAATGGTCCTGGTGGGAGTCAGACCCACGCCACACCATTTTTAGAAGATGCAGGCTGAGAGACCCTCCTAACACTCTAATGACTGTCAGGCCCAAAGCTCTCACCCCACCCTCTCACCTGATGTCCTCACCCCATCCTCTTACCTGCTGTCCTCTGGCAAAGCGAGGCCCTCACGGCTCCAGGAGATATGAGGTTTGGGGTACCCAGAGGCTGAACAGCTGACCCTTACCTCCACACCGTGGGAGAAGCGCTGGGACCTGGCATTGATGCTAACTTGGGGGGTCTCTGTGGATGAGAAGACCCCATCTGACTAGTGTGGATCCCCACAATGGACCTGCCTGATCCTCAGCCACAGGAGGGGAGGCAGAGGGCCCTAGAGCCAGAGTCCTCAGGTGGAATATCTGGATGTGGGGAAACTAGGCACTGACCCTGGGTTGCTTTGAGCTGGACACTGCTGGAGGCTTTGAGAACTCAGCAGGTGCCAGGGCTGGGGACAGTCACATCTCTGTGACCGTGAGGTGAACCCCATCACTTGCCCTAAAACCAACCCCAAAATAAGGTTTGCTTAATTAGGTACTCTCAGTCCACAGACCCCATGAGGCTCAAGCTAAGCTGCCAGCCAAATCCCCTAAAAAGGCAATCGTATTTACTTCCATACCAAGGAAGACATAACTAATCAATCTCTGTCCCAGAGAGACCAGGATCTCTCAATACACTCCCAGCACCAATGGGAGTTGCTGGCTCAATAAAAAACACTTGATGAGTTGCTGGGCTTTTCCACTTGGTGGGCTGGCATCCCAGAGAAGGGAGACTTGGGGAGACCGAAGCCACACCCAGTCCTGAAACCCTTACATTGATGTGCTTCCATCTACCATCTAGCCAGTGGCCCCCAATCTGTGTCAGGCACATCAGATCTCTGAGCTCTCATACTGCCCCAGACATAGTATGAAGAACCCCCAATATTGATCATCACTTAGCTAGGAGGCACAGCCCTCCATCTCTAAAGGTTTCAAGGTTGAGCAGAGGGAAGGCCTTATGGTGTCCCCAGTGAACACTAGGTACAATGTTGTGCTAGGGAACAGCAAGAGTGGGAGGAGCTCACCTCGCACCAGGAGCCAGGTAGACGCCCTGGAGACCCCATTCGGATTGCTGGCCACACATTGGTACTGCCCACCATCACCGGGGGTGATGTTGCTGACTTCCAGAGATAGGTCATGCAGCTGGGAGATTCGGCCTGTTGTGGCTGGTAAGGCTCGCCAGTCCCGGACCCATGTCAAGTTGTAAGGAGTTTCACCTAGGACTTGGCATGACAGGATGGCCGTCTCCCCTGGGGACACAGTCACATTGGGGCCAGGGACCAGCTGGGGTGGAGGGTCTGCAGGGACAGTCGTATAGAAGGGACTTAGGAGCTGGTATGGGGAACAGATGTCCCTGTGACACAAGACACATCAGCCAGCAGAGCACTCATTCTGCATGTGTTCTCCATTCTGAGATGCCTGGCCCCCTGGGGAGATTGCGTGTCCCCCATCACATTCTCCCCAGGGTGCTGTCAAACTCTGGAGCTCTCCACAGCGTGGATGGGCTCACAAGCCACAGCCAACGCACATTCAACAAGACCTATTCAGATCTTCACACGCTCCCAGCCAAACATCTCAGCCAGGAGAGGGAGAAACTTGCTAGAAACATCTCTGTCCTACAACAGGGTGACCTTCAACAAGCAGCCCGAGACAGGCCCAAGGCCACAAAGGAGATATTGTTAGGTCTATTCATCTAGGAACACAAGTCATCAAACTGACAAGATCAGAGACCACTTGCCAGAAGAGCAGGACCAGCAGGACACATGAAAACCCCTCAGCATGCATGGCGGCACTGGCCCATGATCCTCCTTTGGGAAGCAAAGGCAGGATTGCTGTGTGGGCACACACAGCCTGGGCAGCCTGGGGCACATGGCCAGTTCCAGCATAGCTACCTAGTGAGAGACTCTGCCTCAAATACAAAAAGAAAGAAACATACAATGCTTTTGAGAGTGCTTAGAGATGACATCTGGGGACAGAGAAACTGGGCTGTAGATAAAATTAAGCAGTACTGAATATTTATTAGCCCAGGCTGACCTCAGACTTGCAGCAACCCCAATACCTCAGCTTCCTAGTGCTTGAATTACAGGTGCAGCCATTAATTAACCAGGAGACCTCAGTTTTGCAGGGTGATTCCCGGTTTTCAGGGTGGCTATAACTTAGTTTAATGTAGTTCAGCAGCAATGGGAAGAGGCCAGTATGTGCAGATACCAGCACATGGCAGACCAGTTCTTGATCCTGCTCATCATTTATAAAAACGACTCTCCCCCTGTGCTGAGGGGCACAGGCTGACTTGCTGGCAGATGGTGGACTCAGGTTGCTGAAATCACCTCCTCAGAAAAATGTGGACAAAGGAGATCCTCTGGGGAGCTAGGGTGATGGCTCCACAGATAAAATGGTCACTGTACGAGCCTTAGGATTCAGCTTTAGATTCCAGTCATTCACATAAAATCCAGGTGTGGCAACAACCCACATCTGTAATGCCAGCTCTGGGGGGGTAGGGATGAGAGAATTCCTGGGGTTTGCCCCCCTCCATTTCTCAACCTAAAATTAGAAAGCTTTCCTAAGTTCCAGTAGAGATCCTGTCTCAAAAACAAAATAAAAGGGGGGACACCCAATGTCAACCTCTGGCCCCGCAGGAAAGCTCACAGGAAAGTGCCCCTGCACACACACGCACAGACCACACCCAGAAGGAACTCATCCACATGCTAGATTGCTGGTGGGATTGCAGGGGCTTTGATGTCCTGGTCTGTGCTTTTCAATCGTTCTGCCAGGGGTCTTGTGTAACTTTTATAAATGAGTTTGGGTGGGTCACTACATTGCATTTCTTTTCTTCCCCACTAGACTATTTGGGTCCCTAACTTTAAAGACTATATATAATCTCATTCTGAGACTGTGGTATTGCCAGTCTTCTAGGGCTCAGTGGTGACATCATGGCAGAAACTGAGTAACCTACAAGGACACCAGGCATGAGACTGATATTGAACAGGGAGGGTAGCTGTGCTCTGAGTGAGAGACAGCCCCCAGGTGACAGCAGGCTAGTACTCTGCCCCAAGGATGGAGACTGGCTTCGAGAAAACCTCCAGGGGAGGGAAGGAACACAGCGGGCACACAGAGAAAAGAGAAAAGGGGATTGACCTGTGATGACAATCTGGGCGCTGGCTCGTCCAGTCCCTGCCCTGCTGACGGCTACGCACTGGTACGTGCCTTCCTCAGCCTTGGAGGCCCGCGGGATCTCCCAGCTGCTGTTTCCCGACTCTCTGCAAAAGCAGCAGGTAGTGTGGTCACTCTGACCCCATCCAGGGTTTCCCAGTCTCAGAGGCCTCAACCCCCCAAATCCTACACTGAGGGGAACCCCAATTCCCCACGGAGGCTCAGTAAGAAGAGCCATGCAAATTCCACAGCATGTTGCCTGAGCTGAGTTCATACTTTGACCTTTCTGAATTCTAGACTCCCACCCTAAGGGAAGGGTCTATGGTGTCCCTCCACTCTTGACCCCCACTACTGGGCCCATTCATAACCAGTACACCCAGTCTCCCCATACCCAACCAGGCTGATAAGGATGACAGTTAAACTGACCCCAGGTCTCTCCTGCTTCCCACTCTTTGAGATCTGCCCAGGGCACTAGAGCCCCAGGGCCAGGGACAAGTGCTGCCCCACAGCCACTCACTGAAAGTACCGCTCCTCGCTCAGCCTCTCTCCGTCTCTCTGCAGCTGCAGCTGGAAGGGGAGGGTGCTATACACAGAACAGGACACCAGCAGGGGCTGCTGTAAGTAACCGTGGATCTTGGGGGCCATGCTGACCAGTGGCACACCTGCAGGTAAGCATGAGGCTTAGAGTTTTTCCCCACCATGCAAAAGCCCGCCCATGGTACCTCAGCCGCACAGGGGTCCTTAGGAATAAAAAAGAACCAGCGGCCAGCCTTAAGACAATGTGTGGTCAAATTCAATGGTCACCCAAGGCAGGCCACTTACCTTTCTGAACCTCAGTTTCTACTTCTGCAAAATAGGGGCTATCCCTCCAAATTTTTGGGAACATCAGACAAAGGGGTAGGAAGGATGCAAGAGCCAGAGAACTCGGGGCGGGGATGGTGCGTGATGCTGGCTTCCAGCACATAACCATTGCACTCAAGTGCACACAATCTGCCATAGACTGGGCCTGTCAGCATCCTGCCGCAGAATAAAGGGTTCACAGGGTCCCACCCACCTGTGAGGTCCTAAAGCAGTTCACAGTGGATGAAGAGGAGACGTTCCTGGTTGTGTAGCCATTGGTAAAACGTCTGTGCCCCTTAGTGTTCTTGGAAGCAACCCCAAAGAAACTCATCGGGTTGCCCCCAAAAGACGTGAAGCCAAAGAGAAGTGGTTGGGAGGGGCCAGTGGAAGTGGGAAGAGGGCAATGGTGGGGTGAGCAAACTGTGGTTACATACATGTATGAAATGTCACACTGAAGCCCAGTAATACATAGTGCTGATGATTACATGCTAAGAACACATTTTTAAAATTATCAAGCAAAGGTTAAGCGCTTATAAAGCTAATTAGCTTCAAGAAGGACTCTCTTTGGTGTAATTACTAAGATGCCACATAGATGGGCTGATGATGGCCCTGAGCCTGTGGTGTGATTAGGAGCTCACGACAACCCTCAGTGGAGAGTACTCCACAATCTCACCAAGGCTTCCAAGGAAGCCAGTTAACAGACAGAACTGCGTGGGCCAGACCTCACCTGCCTGGGGCCAGCTCTGAGATCTGGTCAGATGCTGCCCACTGTGTGGGCAGCCTATGCAATGGGCTCTTCTTGGTCTGGGAGTGAGGTCCAGTTCACCTAGGTTTGTCTGCAGGGAGCCCCTTCCAATGGGAGGAACACAATTGGGAATGACTATGAATATGAGACTTACAGCACTTTCAAGATAAAGAAGAAGAGAAAAACCTTCGAGGAAACCCACAGCTTGTGACAAGCCCTTCCAGGACCCCTGTTTGACAGTGCTCATCACCTCACCCGACCCCTGCCCTGGGAGCAACAGTCTCTTCCCGTTTGGGTTGTTTTCCAGAGGCCTCTGAGAAAGTCCCCGGCAGGGTCAGTGGCAACCCGTGGTGCTGTCAAGTGCTTGGTCCATAAGGCTGACTTCTTTGCATCCCAGCCAGAGGGAACAGGAGCCCAGTAAGATGTTCAAGGGGTGAGACAATGCACCAGACTGCCTCAGAGCCCAGGCTGGGGTCTGAGAGAGTGGTAGGTGACATCATGCCCTGGGCTGCCTGCCACATCCCCAGGGAGAGGGGTGTCAGACTTCCAGCCACGTCCACAGCTGTGTGTGCAGCCGCTGCTCACCCCCACAATCTGGAGACTCTCCCAGACAGTTTGGTTACCCCACGCAGAATGGGCCCAGGAACCTCAGACTCACCACCTGCTCTGAGGTAAATCCTAGCCTCCTAAGCTCTGAAAGTAGGGAGGAAAAATAGCATGGCCCATTCCTTCCTACCCCCATAGGAATGTTGACAGAGACCAAAGCCCACAGCTGCATCCTAACTTCCTGGTTCCATCTAAGAGGACAGAATGGAAGGAGGTAGGTTTCCACTGATTAAATCTCTCTAGAAAGCTCCCCCTGGGGCTGTAAAGGCATGGCAGAGAGTCTCAGGAGTAGCAGCATGGTATAGCTGCCAATATGCCCAGGGACCAAGGAGGCAGGATGAAACAGAAAAGAGGAAGGAGAAATTGTGGGGGTAAGGGGAGAGAGAAGGGGGAAGGATCTTAACCAGATCTTCAGGGAGTACTCTTGTGTGGGAACTGTGGGCAGCCTCAAGCCCAGCCCTCCCTCTTGCCTTCCACTCACCCATTTTAGAAATGAATAGAGTTACTGCCCCCAAAGTGTGGAATGCCCATGAGACTTTCCTCTCTGGGCTCCTCAGGTACTTCCAGGGGAAAGAGGACAGTGGACACAGAGAGGGCCACAGAGCAATGTGGGCAGGTGGCCCATGAGCCCAGGTGTCCCTGCCAGGAGCAGAGGTGGAGGTGGGAAGCCCAAGGTTCTATCCTGCCCTAGGTGCTTCCTGACTTCAGGGCACAGAAACCAGAAAAAGCCACACAGGTGGGAGCCAGTATGGTGACATGAAGCACAGGTAGTGGCTGAGTGTGGCCCCAGGAAGCCCTTGTAGCTATGTGCACACTGGATTCTGGAGTCCTCCAGATGATGGGTGAACTCATCTCCTTGTCATGACTCCCCAGAACTTTTCTGTGGGGGTGCTCAGTGAGGGGCAGTCCCCCTGTCCACCACACAGAACTGATGTGAGTGGGCAATGGGCCAGCATTGGCAAGTGCTGGGCCCATGCTTCCATGCACCATGGCTTGGACCTAGCTTAGTAAGCCTCAAAATTATAAATGAATGATGGATGGATGGGAGGATGGACAGATAAGCAGATGAACAGACAGATGTATGGATGGCTGGCTGGATAGATGGATAAATGGAGAGATGGATGGAGAGATGGATGGAGAGATGGATGGGTGGAGAAATGGGTGAGAGGGTGAAAGTGCAAAATGATGGGTGTATGGATGAAGTGATGAGTAGATAAGGAGTTAGATGATGGGTAAGTAAATCAATGGATAGATGGATGGCTTGTTGGCTGCATGTAGCAAAGTGGATGAGTAGTTGTTTGGATAAATACACATGGATAGTTAGGTGGATGGGTAGGTAGATGGATGAATTGACAGATAAATGGATATAAATGTATGGATGAGTGAACTGTTGATGGTTATATAGATGAGTATATTGATACTCGGATGGATGGGTGGAAGAATGGGAAGGAGGTGGGAATATTGCTGGGGGGGGGGCAACTGGGTGTTCAGATGGCTGGGCTGGTTAGTGGGTAGGTAGAAGAATGGCTTTGATCTAAACCTTCAAGTTGAAGGTCCTGTCTGAAGGATGTCAGGATTCATCATAACACCTAACAGGGAACAGCTGTCCATGGAAGTGTTCCCAAACAAATCTAACCAGGAAAGGCTTCCAGGAAGATACTCGCCTGGGGCCACCCCGCTGTAGGAAACTCCAGAGACTCGGAGGAGGGGATTCCCCTCGTGATCTTTGCCCTTCACCTTGAGATAAAAGCGCTCCTTCGGTACGTGGAAGGGTGGCCCAGCCCAGAGTTGATGGGTGGACTCGTTGGAGAAAAGTTGTGTGGGCAGAGTGAGAAGGGACCTCCCAGAGCTGTGTGAGAGCTCCACAGACTCGAGGTGACCAGGTGCCTGCAGGCCTGTAGAGTTGATCACCAGGGAGATGGGTACCCCTGCAAAGAGAAGGTGGGGGAATGACTACTGGGCTCTGGGGCTGCATTTCAGGAGCCAGCCTCCTTGGCCTTCCTTCACCAGCTCTACATCTTCCCCACCTCCCCAAGTAAGCGAAGGCTGGAGATTTGAGAGGAGGAAGCCCGTGTTGCTGTCCATGGTCCTGAACCACCACAGCCTCTCCACCCTTGCCTGGCTTAGCTGTATTTGCTTCTGCAAACCCAGACCCAAGTGAGACAGAACTGGGAAAAAGCTAATGTTGTCTCCTGACCCCGACCCCACATTTATTTGTCATGGTGTTGTCTGTGATCTTCCCCACAAGGGAACTCTCTTATGACCCCTCCCACAAGCACAGAACTGGACTCAGCTTTCACCATTTCCTTAGTTTATTTGAGAGCCTGGGTCAGGTTTCTCCACTTTCAGATGATTGCGATGATTTTCAAAGAAACACCAAGTCTGCACTTGGCACAGAAGAACCTAAATGTGAGTTTCTGGGAAAGCCAAGCCTGTGAGTATCAGGCTCAGGCCCATGCTGCAGCAATCAGCCAACAGTATGTAGAAGCTCCCTGAGGACTTGTATGGCCAGCTAATGGTATATAGTAGCTGTTTGCCCTGGTCCAGACATTCAATGTCCAATCAGCCACAGACTCTCCCAAGCCCTGATGATCCTGGTATAGAAGCTAAGTGCCAGGCACTCCTTAATATTCCCAGTTTCAGCTGGGCATGATGGTGCACACTTTTGATTCTAACCCTGGGAAGCATCAGCAGATTTCTGAGTTGAAAACTAGTCTGATCTACAAAGTGATCCAGGACAGTCAGGGCTACACAGAGAAATCCTGTCTGGAAACCAGAACGAATAAACAAACAAACAAACATTTCCAGTTTCTTCCTTCTCCCTCTTCTTCATTCTACTGGTCCTCCTGGCTATTCTAGGAATTGAACCAAAGCCTTGCAGACATTTTCAAGCATTCTGACACTAAATTACATTCTTAGCTTTTTTTTTTTTAAAAAAAAAAACTTCATATGTGTCTCTCCCTTTTCAGGTGGTTACAGTGGCTTTTTAAAGATCATCAAGTTCGCATAAGCCATGGAAGAGTCTAAAGGATATAGACAGGAAGCCCAAGGACACAGGGGTTTAGCCATATAGGTCTCAACAAGGAAAAAGGAGAGAAGAGGAATTACACATGCAACCCTAGCTCTGGGGAGGGAGAGGTAGAGGGGTACCTAGTGCTGATGGCTAGCTAACCTAGCCCACTTGGTGAGCTCCAGGAAGTGAAAGACCCTTCTTTAAAAAATTGATGGTTGGGGTTGGAGAGATGGCTTAACAGTTAAGAACTTTGACTACTATTCCAGAGGACCTAGGTTCAATTCCCAGCACCCACATGGTGGTTCACATCTGCCCATTAACTCCAGCTCCAGAAGAACTGCTGTCATCATCTGGCTCTGTGGGTACTGCATATACATGGTGTACAGGTGTACAGGCCAAACCCATGCACATAAAATTTTCAAATGAAACAAACAAAAGCAATTGGTGGCCAGTGCCTGAGGAATGACTACAGAGGAAATCCTCTGACCTACACACACACACACACACACACACACACACACACTTGAACATATATACATACATACATACATACATACATACATACATACAGGAAAATAAAGACAGGAGAGACAGTAGGGGGTCTCCTCAGACCCCCTTGGTGGCTAGAAGGATGCTTTGAAGCTAAATATCACCACATACATGGGCTGATGGAGAGGAAGCTAAACCAGAGTCATCCTGTGGTCTCGAACAATAGCCCAGCTTCCCCTCCTCAGGACCCATTCCACAGTCACAAATGGCTCATACAGTCAGGCAGGACCTCCCTCCACCTCCCAAAGCCATTATCATCCTCAGGCCCAAAGGTACCTTGCAAAGGCCACTCGATGGTGTGGTTGAGGTCCAGAGAGGGCTGCACGGAGAAGCCAGCTCGGAAGTTGATGTTGCTGATTCCCGATATTCTCACTGAGTGACGGCCGCTACTATATACCTGGTACGGGTCCCCACCCATGTCACCAGAGAGTCCCGCCCCAGACTCCCACACCTGCAGTAAAGGTCTCTCATCTTTGTAGACACACGGGCAGTGTATCGAGCAGACACAGAAGCCAAGCTTACTTGTTCTCCTTCTGGGGGTTTCTCTTTCTGTTCTCTTCTAATTCCTGCAGGGCCTGTTAGTCCCCCTACTTGTCTACCTCTCAGTGCCCCCACCCCGCACCCTCCCTGGAGGCACTGTAGGTCTCAGAGACACACAAATCTGGAATATGAGGTGGTCAGCACAGCCCCTTTACCTGCAGCAGCTGTCACAATGCCTTGCAGTTGGCAGGTGCCCAGTATGTGTTCAATCAGCAGGAACCCCACCCCCATCAGGTCAACCCTGCCCCCTTTGCCTGGCTTCCAGCATCTTCCTGTCGGCCTGGTTTCTCTTACCTATACCTTCCAGTCACCTTGCTTTATTTATACTCTGTAGCCAGAAGAGGAGTCTGAGCCACATGCCAATTTGGTTATTTAACTGAACGTTTCTTCTCCACCTTTCTGAGTGCTGTCCAATTGGTTTCACTTCTTCATGGTGGCGAAGCAGCTTGACCATGCTCTTGACCCTGAACTGCCCCACACTGCTGCCCACACATCCCAGGCTCCCATGATGAACACCCAGTGTCCCTACCTTGATGGCCCATAGTCCAGGGTGCTCCGGCTTAAAGGCCACGACCTTGGCTGAGTCTGGAATGTTGAGGAGCACATTGAGGCCTTCATCCGTCTGCAGGACCCTTCCTGTGGAAGCCACGGGTGCCACTTAGTCCTCCATCTTTTCCCAGGGTTCCCAGGTTCCCTACCCTGTCTCCAGAAATCCATAGCCTACCTATACCAGCCCCAAATGTCCTTGGGACATACAAGAAGACTGTTGTCACTTTAAGTCCCCCTGCTAGTCCGTTGCCACAGGCTTCCTGCTTCTTCACCTGCAGGGACACTACTTGATGTCCCCTTATTCCTTCCTAGTATCTATGTCCTTGAGCATGAATCTGTCTCTGTCACCTCTTTGTGGCATGCATGAGTATTGTGATATATCTCTGTGTGTGTACATGTGAGTGTGTGCACACATTTGTGCACATACATGTATGCCAGAGGACAGTTTTCCGAAGCCAATTTCACCCTCTCACCACGGGTGACCCAGGAATGGAACTCATGTAGGTGTTCAGGCTTGGTGGCAAGCTCCTTTACCTACTGAGCCATCTCACTGGCCCATTTTTTTCTTTTTGGTGACAGGGTCTCTCACTGCACTTTGAGCTCACTGGTTGGCCAAGGAACCCGGGGCCCATCTGTCTCCACCCTCCAGTACTGAGGTTAAATGTATTGGACATTCAGACTCTGGTCCTCATGTTTGTGAGGTAGACATTTTATTGGATGAGCCATCTTCCCAGTCCCCTCCTTCTATGGCCTCTTTCTGCCTCCTCCTGGCCTTCCATCTCAGTCTTGCATCCAAAGAGGGGCTGAGCCCTGGAACACATACCCAGTGGGTCCCGGACTTCGATCTCAGGCCCTGGCCCGCTCAGTGAGATGGTGACCTCCTTCAGGCTGGGGTCAAAGGGGATTCTCCATGTGTGCTCGCCCTCCTCCTCATGGTCTGCTGACAGCAGATGAACTTTGGAGGCCTGGATTGCTGACTCCACCCACTTTAACACCTGCGGAGAAATGAGAGACAGGAACTAGCTGGTGTGCCCAGGATTTGATTGACATGTCTGGCCACCTGAAGCAGCTCTAACCAGCTTCTATTGTGTGCAGAATCCACACAATCCCCGTGGGGTTTGGGATGGCAGATAATCCCTTCAGTCCCCAAAGGCCATGGACTCACCACTGTCCTACACTGGACCTAATTGGTGGCTATGGTTTCCAAACGTTGTCTTCATGGGGACATGAGGTGACTCGGTTTAGAAAGGAGCCGGCACAGCCTTCTGCAGTATACGCTCCTGCCCCTCCTCTGCCTCCGACACCTGTGTATGCCAGGCACCTGAGAGATCTGAAGTCTCCCTTCTGTGTGGTTCACGGAGCCACAGGCATCTCATGGGGTGCTAATCCTCACAAGACTATGGGGGCCTGGGTTCCATCAAATACGATAAGTTAAAAATCTGCAGTGTATGACTGGGGCAGTGTCACTGGGTGGAGTGCTGCTTGCAGGAAGCCCTGGGTTTGATCCCCAGCACTGAAAAAATAAAAACTTTCTGTACCACACAATTCAAGAAAAAACACTGAATTCGACTCCAGCACTCAGTAGGAATGGTACTCACAGGCCAGAGCATCCCTCCCGAGGACCCGACGCCTTCTTGGAAGAATGCCTGCTGCTAAATGTGGAAGGAGTGACGCAATTAGGAAACCATTGTCTTGCAACTACTAATGAAATAACTGTTTTGGGCAAGAACCCTCTTTGGATGTTAAAAGCACAGGGTGTAAGATTAATGGAGACTAAATATCCACCCGGAGCCTGGGTGTTACCCTACAGACACTGAAGTCAGTATGGGGTGGGGAGATATGGCCTTGATATACAGCCTGCCTGTCACCACCAGAACCAGTGACACGGTGTGTCATCAGCTACAGTAAAACAGCAAGGTGCTGCTTGTCTGTTGATGTCAAGCATCAGCTAGAAGTCACAACACCAGCCCAGAGACACTGCTACACACACACACACACACCAGCCACCACCTGCCCAGGCCTTGCAACAAACTCAGGTTCGATGGGAAATAGAGAGTGAGGAAATGTGTCAGTGACATCATGGGCAAAGACTAGAATTTGAACATGGGACCCAGCAGGGCGTCTTCAGCTGCTGTCCTGACATTGAACAGATGGTTCCAGACTTGAGAGGCCGTGATAGTCACTACAATCAAGTGGGACAGGCAGCAATCATGAAAACCTGAGCCACACACGCTTCTTCAGAAAACATTATGAGGGGCTGGGAGATGCCTGTGCCTGTGCATTTGCTTTGCAAGAAGCAGGACCAGTGTTCCGTCTGCCAGCGTCCAGATAAAAGGCTGGGTGGGCTTGGGCATGGCAACTCACCTATAACCACTATGCTTGGGAGGCAGAGACAGGGCATCTCTGGACCAAGCTGGCTAGCTAGACTAGCTGACCTAAAAATCCCAGGTGCTGAAGGAGACCCTGTATCAGTCGCCAAACTGGAGAAAGAATATCCTTGATGTCAACTCATATTTCTGCATGCACATAACACATGTGTGCCCTCATGCACATATGCATATACATACATGCATATACACACATATAAAATAAAACAGTTGGGGGAAAGCCAAACAAGTATTTTTTTGTACTAGACCATAGTAAGAAAGTTTATTAATATTAGAACATTCTACACTATGAGGGAGAGTGGGGGAGGGGTGCCAATAAGGTTCAGCTGAGAAGCCCACAGTAGACCCTTGGGTTCCATTCACAGCAGCTCAAATTAAAAATAGTTAATTCTAAATTATTTATGGATAACTTGTCATGACTCAGCAAAGTCCAGAGGGATAAAGGAGAGAAAGATTCGAGGAAATGCTGAATTGTTGGTAGCCGTGTGTTTTGGAGCATGTTGTTTGTCTGATTTTTTGAGACAGCGGCTATGTAGTTCTGGCTGGTCTGGAACTTACTAACAAGACCAGGTTGGCCTTGAACTCATAAAAGTCTGTTTGCCTCTACCTCTGAGTGCCAGGATTCGAGGCGTGTGCTGCTATCCCCCATTCATAGGAATTTCAGAAACTAAAAGTCATTTTAAAATGACAATGATCTCAGGAGGTTATCATACACCTGGATATGGTGTTTGCTTGCCAATGTCAGTTGGCTGTAAATGTCTTCCTGGAATGCAATGCTGCCTGAGAAAAAGAAAAAAAAATCTGTGTTTGATTAGTAATGTCTGCCACAAATAAGACTGGAAAGGAATGGCTTTGTGTGCTATATTTGCAGGCCATTGTGGCTCTAACTGGCAGTCCTTCTGCTCTGCTTACCGTGTGGCTTGGGAGTGAGATGAACCTGAGATTTTGAAAACAAGAACATCTTACTGAGATTGAGTTAAGACATCTGCTGAGACCTCAGTTATCACGGAATAAGAATTCAGCTTCGTTCTCCCTAGTTTTCTGAGAAACATGTCTCTTGAAAAGGTTTCACCTGCCAAAGCTGATGGACCAGGAACAGGATTCTTTGTCTTCATGGTAGAGTTTGGAAGGAAGACAGTGTCGAGATTCTGCAGAGCTACAGAGACACTGCCGGATGTAGAGGGAACAGCTCTGTGCCAACTGTCTGCTCCTTGGGTCATACAGTGAGGACAGAGGACGGTGACCCAGAAAAGAAGCTGCCCCAGGCGACAATCGCCTGGACAAGTTACATCAGCTACTACACTAACGGAGCTACTGCAAGCTGTTCTAGATTGTTCTGGTGGAGAGAAGATGCCCAGCAATTCTCTCTACCAAACCACAGAGACATGGGCAGCACCCAAATGACCCCAGCATGAGGCAGCCTGTCCTGGTTTGGAGAGGAGTGTGATTCTCTTGCTCACAGCAAGTCCAGACCACCTTGTAGGGCCAGGCTTGGGGTCAAGGCCTTCTGGACCTGGCTGTGCCCCCAGACCTTTCAGAGCGGAACTGAGGAGCCTTCCGAGCAGAGTGCTTTCATTAAGCAAGCACGGTGTTTATTTGGCGACCGTGATGGCTTCCAGATGTCTATGGGGTGGGGCCTGGGAGCCAGCCATCTGCTGGCCTAAGCTCTGGCCGCTGATGGAGAAGGAAGGAAAGAATCTGGCCAGATGACTGCTTCTGGGCCCTTCATGGCTGATAAATCATCCCTAGAGGCACTCCCAGGATGCTTGACAGCCAGGACAGCCGAGGAAGCCGGGGGAACTAGGAAAAGGAATGGGGTTCACAGCTACAGATGGGCAAACTGAGGGACTGTCCTGGAGTCACAGGGGGAGCACCCACCTAGTCCCAAGGCTCTCCTCCTTGTCAGATATGTACTCTAGATTCTTGCCCCAGCTCTGCCTTCCTGATAACACTCTAGAGAGTGCGCCGCTACTCTTCAGAGGGCTTCAGTGGAGTAGGGGAAGGGAGAAACCTCTGCCACCACCCAGAAGACAGGGAGAGTTAAGCTGGAGTCAGCTCTACCTAGTGTTCTCAGGTACCCAGTACCATGCTCAACACCCTTCCTTCACCCTGGCCACCACCTCAAAGGGCAAAGAATCCCATCAACACAACTGTGCCAGAAGGAGCGCGTGGGAACAAGTATAGAGCATAAAGTGTCCCTGAAGGTGACAGAACTGTGCCTCATTGCCACCGCCCCCAGCCTATGTCTCAATGTTTCCACTACCCTGAACACTGCTGGGAAGGGTCCTGAGTGAGACCTTCTCAGGACTCTTCGGAGCCTTTAACCAGAGCCTCCTGGTAGGAGCTTCCCAACCCCATTGTTGTAGAAAGCAAATCCTCTCTCTCCAAAGGGATTTGTGGAATCTGGGCAATTTGTTGGGTGGTACCTGCTACTGCCACACAAGAGATTTGTCCCAACCCCCAGAACTGGCTAAGCTAAAGAGGAGATTGTGGGGAGCAGTGAGCTATGCGGTGAGGAGAGAGGCTGAGGGAATGAGATGCCCAGTGCTCTCCTAAAAAATTGTAGGGTGACTGAATTACAGGGGAAATTACAGAGTTTCCCAGCTCTTCTGTCCTTCCCCAACCTCTGCCACTCCCCTGCATCATTGGCTTTTGTAGCTGAGTGTGGATGGAGCCAAGCTTTAGTGTCACCCACAGGTCCTACCCAAAGCTTGAATTTTTTTTTTAAAAAAAAATGTGCCCACCTTGAGCTTGGAACCATAGCTCAGCAGATGATAGTGTGTGCTGTGCACATATGAAAACCTGAGTTCAGGTTCTCGGGACCACACAGAAGCTGGAAGCGTGGGCTCATGTCTGAAAACCAACGCAGTGTCCGAGGCGCACAGATGGGAGAGCCTGGAGCTTTCCTCACCAGGCAATCTCTGCGACCTGCTTAGTTTTGGGGTTAGTGAGTTACTGTGCCTCTAGAAGTCGACTGGTGATCACCCGAGGAAGATGTCCAGTGCTGACCTCCAGCCTCCACATACACTCACATATGAATGCATAGAGGTACATATGCCACACTCCCTAGGACAAACCCAAGGTCCCATTGTCTGCCTTCAATACGGTCCCCTCTTGTGTGGCAGGTTGGTCAGAATTCTAAGTTGCCTTGCCAGACAGAGGTCCTTCAATTTCTCCCTTACACTTTGGAACAAACTCCGAAAGGGGGCTCCTTCCATGTGGGAGGACAAGTCCACAACCCTGAAGAGCTAAGATTCTCCAAGACAGAGGGTCCCTTGTTCAGATGGGCCGCCTCCTCCTGGATGGTGTATGCAAGAGGTGCTTAGTCAATGACCGCAGTGGAGTGTGCGCCGTATATCAACCCTGCACTTTGTGAAGGTCAAAGCATGTGCTTGACATCCCTCCTCAGAAGTCTAAAAGACTTCTCCCAGCTAGAGCACCACTGGCCTGGCTTCCCTGGGGGATGACCACAGCCTTGGCTGTCCCAGCCACTTTCCCAGGCTTGCTGAGGGTCTGGGAACATCCAAAAGGAGCCAGGTCCAGATCCAAGGCATGAGGCTCCCACAGCTAAATGTGGAAGGGCTCACCTGGACCCTGGCAAGCTGTCTTCAGCAACCTGCCTCGCCTCTCTGTCTGCTTTGATTCTGAGAGGAAGCAAGCATCTCCCCTAAAAGCGGGGGAAGAAGCTGTCCCTCCACTCCGAGATGCCTCCCGCCCTTATGTGGGGCCCCATGCCAGGATAGGCTGACAAGCCAGAAATTAAAGCCTGTTGTGTCACAGAGAAGTATAAACGCCATCTGTCAACAGGGAGCAGAGGCACGCTAATCTAAACACGGCCCTAGAGACTAGTCCTCTCAGCTCATAAATATGAAGCTCACAAAAGCCTTTCTTGAGCCCACTGCCTGCCCTGGAGACACCTTCTTTCCCGGAGCAGCAGGCATGGGGAACCAAAGCGCTCTGTCCCCCAGCCACTTCCTGGAACTAGTTACCCCTCTTGGGTGTCTGTTTAGGGTTCCCTCCATGGCCCAGCCCTGAGGGCTTTCATAGTCTGAGTACTCGAAAGCCCACAAGGTGAAAACTCTTTAAAGTAGTGCAGAGAGCTGGGAAGGGATGTGGAAAGAGATTTGACCTTGGCAGGAAGCTGAAGGTGGCTTCCTGGGAAGGCATGAATATCAGATCTTAAGAGCTGGGAGAAGAAAGCCTGAACAAAGGCCCTGGGGCCAAAGAGGAAAGAGGCAGAGGTTCTAATAAGGGTCTGGGTGTGCAGGAGGGGACAACAGGAGAAACGTAGGGGTGGTGTCCTGGAGTCCACACATAGGTCATTCCAAATAGGGTCAAGTAAGTTGTGTGACAGTTACAGTTCCACCAGTGGTTCTATGACCATGCACTGTGCTCAGCTAATGTAACGCTGGAGGATTTATAGCACAGGGACAGGACTCTCCGCTCCACTAGAGATGGTGGTCAGGCTCTGTGCTGTTGGAAGGATGGATACAGTAAAGATGGGCTTTGGGGAGGGAATAGCTGTCATTTGCCCAGGGAGCAGGACACAGAGATGCCTGGTGTGCTCTGGGCTTAGTGGATCTGGAAGCTGGACCCTAAGGTAGTAGAGTCAAAGCAAACCTTTCTACTACTAACCCCCAGGATCCTGGACCAAGACAGTGGTCCCTCTGCCCCAGACTCTGGGATAGTGTCTGAAGCTACCTCACTGTCACCCTTCCAGCAGCGGGATACAGGCAGCACCCCAAGATGCTCCTCCAAGCTTCAGCCTCTTTACTTTCAGTTTTTCAAGTGCTTGCCTGGGGTTCAGGAGACTTGAGGAGACGACGCAGAGGCGGGGGGCAGGTTCTCAGTACCACTTGGTGACAGCCGCCAGGCAAAGGTCCCATGTACATCCCCATGCAAGACCCAACACCCTCGCCCACAAGGACAGCAGGCTCGGAGGATCATCCTACGGTGGCTCTGTGATGGCTCACCTCTGACACCTGCTGCTTGTCCAGCTGGAACACCTGGCCAGAGCTAGTGGCAGCAATCTCCTCAAAGGCCAGGTAGCCAGGATGGGTGCGGTCACCACAGTCCCCAGTCAGCACAAAGACCACCTGGAAGATAGGCAAATAGGCTGATGTTTTGTACTGTATCCAGGAGATGCGGGACCCCAAAAACAGGAGGAATGGGAATAATGACATTGTCTGGGGGTGCAGAGGGATCAAAAGTGACGCAGGGCGGGGCAGGGCAGGACACAGGGTCAGAACACAGCAGGTGCTTCATGACCAGGATGAAACAAATCTACAACAAAGAATGGCACAGAAGTAGATTCCATTTGGAGTGGCCCCTGGAAGCTACCGTAGGAAGAACCCTGAAGAGCTCTAGATATGGAAGCAGCTATGTCATCCCAAACCTTAAGGTTTTTCCCAAGAGTAGACCCGACCTTGTCCCCTCCACTGCTATCAGTACAAAAGCAAGAGGCAGAAGTCCTGACCTGTCTTCTGATCGTACAAGGACAAGGGCTCCTGAGCTGCAAGGGGTGAGGGTGAGAAGATGGGGTGGGGCTGTCTGCATCAGGGCAAACCTCACCAGGAAGCAAGGGCCCCCAAGCTTGCAACCATGCTGCCTTTACAGAGGGGTGGCTGGGCTCCACGGCTCCAGGGCTCCAGGAGAGATGGCCGGCCCTCTCCAGTAGGGCTCCCTCGCCTGGCCTCCTGCACGGCTGCCCACCCCATCCCTAAAGCCTCTCACCTGTGACTGCTTCAGCTGCAGGAGCTGCAGGAGCTCATTTTTCTTGTGGTAGTCCTTGGCACGGGCATCCGAGAAGACGTAGATAAAGGAGCCAGGGTTGGCAACCTCCACGGCAGCCTTGATGGCCCCCACACTCATCTCTGGGCAGTCACCACCTCCCTGGAGGGTTGAAGGGGGTCAGCGGCTGCCACCCACCTCATCAACAAGGGAGCAGCCTGGACCTAACCCTAAAACTAGTGGGAGTTGGGAGTCGCCTCAAACCATCTCAGTGTGGCTTCACTAACAGGCTGTGGTCCCTGTTAGTCCCTCCCAGCATCTGCCCTGTTGTGACTTTAGGCAGGTGTTACTCCCTCTCTCTCTTGTGTGAGTGACAGTTCCATCTTATAGGAGATACAGAATGTGGGGGTGGAGCCACTGAGACATGAGCGAGTCTTACACATGTGTGTGCGTAAAGGTATGGTGTTTGTATATCACTCCTGTGTGTATGCACACGAATGGGGATGATCATACACATGCATGTGAGTGTGTGTGGAGGTCAGAGGTCACTGTTACAAGTCCTCCTCTATCTTCACCATATTTTTTCAGATACACCTCTCACTTGACTATGGGGCTCCTTAACTCTGTTAGGCATACTAGCCAACAGGGCTCTGCAATCCTCCTGTCTCTGCCTCCTAAGTGCTGAAATTACAAGCACGGGGAACTTCACCCAGCTTTTTACATATTTGTGTGGCAGGCTCACTTTACCAAATGAGCTGCCCCCCAGATCATCACCATGTGACAAGGGAAGGCTGAATGGAAGCCACTGGGGGAGAGCCTCAGGAAGTCCTGTGACAGCCAAAGCTGAAGGAGTAAAGATCAGAGTTGAGCCTGGCAAGGCTTGAAGAAATGCTGTCTCTCTCGCTTGCCTTGGCATCAGGCCCACGGGGGACACCCTTACACCCACGTGAGAGCACACATGAGAGCACACGTGAGAGCACAGGCATGCTGAGGCAGCCACCCCCACAACACCACTTTCTGTTTTTATTAAGTGATTGTTTTCTTTATTTACATTTCAAATGTAAATAAAGACCCCTTTCTGGTCTTCCCTTCAAAAATGCCCCGTTCCATCCCCCTTCCCTTTGCCTCAAGAGGATGCTGTCCCACAATCCACCCACTCCCTCCTCACCCCCCTACAACTTTTCTTCTTAATTCAGGAAGTCAGAAGGACTTCCTGAGCCCCAGGTATTCTAGACCCTGCTCCAGGCCCTGAGGGATCTGGCCAAGAAGCAGGCTCCCCCATGGAGTCCCTGCTGTCAGAAGAGGAGCAGATGCTGGAGCCCAGGCTCAGATCTAGCTTAGATGTCTGAACTAAGCTGTCCCTCACGCCTCCACACATCCCCTCAATGGACAGCATTTCCCCTCATTCATTTATTAAAATAGTACCCAGCATACATCAGGGCTCTATGACGTATTTGTTTCATGGACTGAGGAAAGGAGCCAGGAGGTGCTGACTTCCAGGACTCAAGCTAAGGTGTGGACTGAGGGAAAGGCAGGTTTGAGAGGAAGGAGGGTACCATCTTGGCAAGACCTTGGGCTCTGTCATGGAAGAGGAAGAAGAATAGAGGTGGTAGGCGGCCCACCTGAACATAGAGTTCTCTCAGCTCTCTTTGAAACACCACTGGGTCCTCTGTGAGGGTCACTGGGCCAATATCTGTAGAAAGAGAGAGATGCAGGTGGGTTTCCTGTACACAGGAAGGCCAAGGGCAAACCCATTTGCCATTCCAACAGTGGTCTAAAGCCTTCCCTAAGAAATTCCCTTTCTGCCACTACACCCAGTCCTACTTTTGAAGGGAAAGGGATGATGGGAAAACAGGTGGGACAGAAAACAGTTGCTCCATTCTGGAACATACTGCAAGCAGCCAACACTAAGCCAAGCAGAGTGCATGAAGCTTCCCGGAAAGTCCATCTACACGTCAAAGGAACAGCAAGAAAAAGCTGAAAGTCACACACTGGATAGAGAGGGGAATGTGAGGCAGGGGACACCCCTCTGATACTGGTGGAACTCAAAGTCATTCCCCTGCCTCAGAAGAGAACACATGGTTCTGAAAGATTAAGAGCTAGCTAGCAGTCTGTAGACCTGGCCACCCTGCTTGTGGCTCTTTAAGCAAGTGAACTAAAAACAATGGTGCTCCCAGAGCCGTTTCTTCAGGTGCCCATGACAGTCATAGCAAAGTTAGTGAACCCTAGTAATTGCCAGACCGACTCCATCTTGGGTGATTATGGAGTCAAACAGCTAAAACCCGGCTTATGGATAGGCAACTCGTTGTGGACAGTGTGCAAAATAGATGACTAACTTCCTGGGAAGGACAAAGTAGGGTAGTGTGAGGCTCCATTCTTCTGCTTAGGATGGTATGATATCTAACCCTAGGGAGTGGTTTCTAGAATTTTCTATTTAAGGACCTTGGTTCTTGGTGGGTTTTCGGGAACTGGAGTACGGAAAGTAAAGCTATAGACACTGGGGGACTTCTGTGATCAGTTCCCAAACTGAGCAATAAAACAGATGAAACCACCAAGCAGGAGTATGCATGGGTCTCACACGAAGGAAACTGTGAGCAAAGAAGCCAGACTTGGGAGTGCACACGTGTGCATACATGCCTCCCTTGGTGAGAAGCCGGTACAGGATCAGCTGAAGGTATGCCAAGCTCTAGATCCTGAAAGGAGTGTGGTCTTCATAATGTGCCATCTTCTGAGAGCACACAGCTGAGACCCATGCGTTCTGGTTTCTGCTGATTTGATATATTTTAACAGTCTTGGTGCTCATACTTGCGCAGTGATGTTTTGTCCCCTACGCCATTGGCCAGCCTCTGGTCGTTTCTGTGCCATTAATAGCTTAGGCTATTTAAAATGCAGATACAAAGAAAGGAAGGAAGGGAGACAGACAGATGATAGGTAGATAGATGATAGATAGAAAATAGATGGTAAGCAAATAGAAAGAAAGGTAGATAGATAGATGGAACATAGATAGATAGATAGATAGATAGATAGATAGATAGATAGATAGATAGATAGATAGATAGGTAGGTAGGTAGGTAGGTAGGTAGGTAGGTAGATAGATAGATAGATAGATAGATAGATAGATAGATAGATAGGCAGGTAGGTAGATAGAGGATCAATATGAGTGGATACATGGATGGATAGACAGATGTTTAATGGATGAATGGAAAGGTGGTGGTTGGGTGAATAGATGGTAGGTGGTGGATGGCCATTGTACCTTGGGTTTGACTTTTCCATTGTTCTACATGGTAAGATGGAAGATTAGTCACTGCTCATACTTCCTCTCTTGGTTTTCTTTTTTTTCTTTGAATGTTTTAGATCATGGGCTTTTAAAAATCATTTTCTCTTTTTGCCTATGCATATATGTATGTATGGGGTGCATGCATATATAAGCATGTTCACATGTGTGTATATTCATATGTATGCATGTATCCAGGCCAGAAGTTGACATCAGGTGGCTACCTCAATTGCTCTCCACCTTATACGCAGAGACAGAATTTCCCTGTTGAGCTTAGAGTTTTCCTACTCAGCTAATCCAGTCAGCTAGCTCGGGGATCCCGTCTCTGTCTCCCGTACACTGGGATTGCAAGAGGGCTGCCATACTTGCCTGCCATTCTCTGGGTGCTGTGGACTCCAGCACTCACCCAAAAAAACCAGCACTTTTACTTGCCGAGCTATCTCCTCAGTTATTCAAAGACTTATTTTTATATAAGTGCATATGCCTTTGTATGTGTGTGTGCGTGTTTGTATACATGTGTATACCACAGACACCACATTGTACATATGTATACCTCTCCATAGACACCACACTGCCTTCCTGAGTCCCCAGCCCCAGAGCAAGATCAGTCCCTACAACACTAGGAAGGGTCTGAGGATTCTGGGATCGCCCACCAGCTGTTTGGGAAGTCAGAGGTGCATGTTGTCTTCTGCCTTCACTGGGTAGGTTGGTCCCTCTCACACCCAGTTTCCAGCAGAGCACTGAGTCCAGAACCAGACAGAGCAGGACAGCAAGTTTGTCCCTATTACAGTTTACCTGTAGGAGAGATTACTGGGTCCCTTCTTCTCCCTAGTTTTTCTTGTCTAGAACAGCTCGCTCTGAACAACAACAAAAAATCCCAGTGGCTTTGGTTGTGTGCCAGTGTGAGTCCTTGCTGACACAGTGTGCCTCCAGCTGTGGCTGCCAGTGCTGATTTGTGTTAGTTTTGTTTTGTTTTTGCTGCTGTCATAAAACACCTGATGCTAGCTGATTTATCAAGAAGAAAGGCTTATGTCTGCTCACAATTTGGAGGCTAATGGGTCCAAGACTTACTATAGCATCTGATGGGGAACCTAGGAGCATCATATGGTAAAAAGGAAGTGAGCACACTGGAGAGATGGGCAGGGTTGGGGGTCGTCTCAGGAGAAATAACCCAGTCGGGGGTAAGGGGGCTGACACATGAACATTATCAACTGTTTCCCAAAAGTGCAGCCCCATAACCTAAACCTGGGCTCCAAATTACCACATGGAAGAATTCAAGCTTCTATAAGTTAGCTTTGGGGTGGGATGCAGGCCACGGTAATGGTGTTGACAGGGCATGGGTCTACTGTCAGAGGTAGAATTTATTTTTAAGACAAAGTCTTGCGTAGCCCAGGCTACCCTAGAACTTTTTATATAGCTAAGGATGACCTTGAACTCTTGATCCTGCAGTTTCCACTTCCTGAGTAGCTGGGCTACAGGTGAGCACCATTTCACCCGGTCTTTGCAGTGCTGGGTGGAACCCCAGGCTTTGTGCATGCTGGGAAAGCCACTACACCCCTAACCCAATAAAGTCTATCAAACCCAGGGAGGCAAAGCGACCTGACCAAGGAATTACGAGCAGGGATCAGTAGAGATGGGGCTGGAATCTGGGTCATTCTGACCCCAGCTCCAAGCTGTCAACCTAGCTAGAGGCTGCAGATGCTCTGTGTTCATTCCCTGGGCCTCATTTCTCCTGGATGGGAGGGAGGTTCGTGACTGAAGAAGGACATTTGCCAAACAGCTGGGCAGATGTAGCGTGCAGCCCCTTAAAGCTGGGCATGCTGGCCGTGGGAATGATTAAGCCTGTGACCTTGACTCCCCTCAACCTCCCTCCTGCATATGAGTCCCAGAAGCCTGGCCCAGGCTCATTCCTCTACAGGGGAGCTCCTGCTCTGCATGGAAACCAAGTCTCTGGGGTGCATGTAGGGCATGAATGCTGGAACGGTCCAGGTACTTCGCCAGCCCCTTGTCTGGCCCTGCTGGTCCCAGAGGGAATAGTCAGGGCTGTAGCTGAGCCTCAGACTTCATCTGTAACAAACTCTCATCCTCGGGTAAGGACTCTTCCCAGATCTTTTTTTCCCCCATGATCAAGTAGTACTTGAATCCCATAGCCGCCCCCTCTCTCTCACACACACACAACCCCCCCCCACAGTAACCTCAACAGAGTTCCCTACCCTGCCCCTACCTTGCCCACCTTCTCCAGGACTCAGCTGTCCCTTCTCTGGGAGGCAGAGGCTGGAGAAGTGGCACGCAGGCTGCTGGGATTCTAATACTTTCTGAACCCGATCCAAGATGTCACCTTTGAAGATATCCTCAAATGATAACCGTGAGGAGACAAGAAACACTAGGCTGGTGGCTCTATCCAAAGAACAAAAAGTGGTCCCAGTGCCTCTGCTGTCCCCTCCTGGACGGAAGCCCCTGGAAACCTCTGTCAGATAGAATACCCCGTGGATCTTGGCTCAGTCTGTTGCTGCTCCTCAGGACGTCCTCGGCCACAGAGCTGCTGACCTCAGAGCTTCTGTTTCTGCCATTCCCTGTACCCAGGATGCTGTTCCCAGTCCTATTTGATCCTCCTCCATTCAACTGGTACCTCAGCTCAGGGTCTCATTGTGAGAGTGACAGGCATCACGACCAGACACCTAGGAGTGTGTTACTCTAAGGCTTTCTGGCTACACTGAGGCACCGTGGCCAGCTGGCACCCAGCTGGCCTAAGATAATTCTGCCTTACCTATTGGACAAAGTTGACACTAAGGGGCCCTAATCCCACACCCCAGACCTCTGGGGGTCTCCATTCTTACTTCTTATCCACAGGCAAACACCTGTCCAGCACCCAGCACCCACCTTTTCTTCCCCCTCCATCCCATCCCATCACCCCTCCCCTACAAAGACTCAGGCCTAGAAATCCCTTGACAAGGAAGTGTCTGGCCCTGTCAGGCCATGACATGAGCCAGGCTGGTCCCCAGGATACATTCAGGTTTCATTTCCGAAGCAGATGACTCTGCCTCAGGATGACAAGAACCAGCTGTATGTCGCTGACACCTTACAGGTGCCCGGATCTCCAGCCTCCTGGGAGAGGTGCCTGGAGCTAGACCAAAGCAGTGAGAACCCTCTGGCTAAGAGGGAAGTCCTTGGCTAAAGCGCCCTCTAGCATAGGGGAGAGAACCCAAAGCTAAAGGAATAAGGACCTCTTAATAATCAGGGGAAACACCAAGCTAAGCGGATGAAGATCTCCAGTCCAAATGAAGGAAACCTGAGGGCTGGGGAAGAGAGATATCCTGGGCTAAGGGAGTCAAAGCCTTTAGGTTAGAGAGAGGGCTGTCAGACTGAGGAGTAAAGCTCGGGTTGAGGGGGCGGGGTATAGCAAACCCAGGGTGGAGGGAGACAGTGAAGACCTTCACATATACACACGTACACAGTTGGCTCCCACACACGTTATAAAGCTTCCCTGGCCATGGGCAGTTCTGAGGACCGTACCGTGAGTCCAGCCCAGACAGCCTCAAACTCTCCCCTCTGAATGAAAGCTTGCCTGGAGACCCAAAGTCAGGGGGACTCTGCAAGGTTCTCAATTGGCCTAGAGTCAGACGTATGCAAGTTGAAACAGGGCATCATCTGTCCTCCATCAATTCAGCATAAATTCAGCTCCTACAGCACAGTAAATAGACAGATATAGGCCAGGATGTGATAGACACAGTCTCCTAGTGCATCCTGGGCAGGGCTGAATGTAGAGAGGTTTTCCATACTCATCAAACTGCAAAAAGTGGGTCCACTTCCACAGAGCAGTTTCATTTCTAGGAATACACACATAAAATAAAAATAAATATACCTATTTTAAGAGAGCACTTGGAAGAAATGAAGGTGGCATATGCAGATGAAAGCAACTGAGATGACCCAGTGGATAAATGGACTTGTCGCCAAGCCTGATGACCTGGATTTCATTCCCAAAACCCACCTGGTGAAGGGAGAACTAAACTCTCAAAAGTTTTCCTCTGACCTCCACATTCATGCAACCATACACACAAAGAAATGTCTCTTTTAAATAGGGGAATATGTGTAAGTAAGTCAGATAGGCTGGCTCTCTATTGTTACACACATGCACACACACACAAGCACATACACACATGTACACACAGGCACATACACACATGCACACACAGGTACATACACACATGCACATACAAATACACAAATACACACACATACACACATGCACACACACAGGCCACACATGTGCATATGCACACACATAAGCACATACACGCATGCACACACACAAGCACATACACACATGAACACACATATATAGACACACACACAATCACATCACATGCATGGTGTGAAAGGACATAAGAATATTAAAGTTTGCATTTCTTGTACATTGTATTATTAGAATGTTTTATAAATGCGTATTCATTTTACTTCTTTAGGTTTGGGTTTGGCCTCATGATGGAACCCAGGGCCTTGCACAGGCGAAGCATGCATTCTACCGCCATGCTCCGCCCCAGTGTGGCAGTCTGAAGGAAACAGATTAGTAACTGCAAGAGTTGAACCCTGAGCCAATGCCTGACAAAGATCAGAAAGGAAGAGCTTCCTAGGCAGTTTGAACAGACTTACCCAAATGCAAACCTCCTGCCCGTGTACTCAAGCCAGAAGCCAGCTTAGTATTAAAAAGAAAAGCCACGTGACCATGGGACTAAAGCAAAGAACGTGGGAACCAGTCGTAGCGAAGGGATTGCATATGTACGGCAACAGGAAACAGAACCTAGCAATGTCACAACAAAAGCTAGAAATGTACCTGCTGAAATCAATATCCATTCCAAACCCTATGGAGTGTGTGTGTGTGCATGTGATGTACTTGTGTGTCTTAAGATAGGGTCTCATGTAGCCCAGGCTGGCCTCAAACTCCCTCTATCCCTGCCTCCTCCAGCTCCCAGTGGTGGATTTACAGAGCCCGGTTTCCACTCCCAGCTTTACGTGGTTCTAAGAGCTGAACTCAAGGCTTTGTGCAGGTTAGGCCAGGCCTCCAGCTGCTGGGTGACACCCTTAACCCTATCATGGGAATTCTTGTTTTCTGTAGTCTTGATTTCAGTTTTGCTTCTCATTGGGGTTTTTCTTTTAGTTCAGTTTGTTGTGAATTTTGGTTTGAGGTGTTAGAGATAAAAATGTCATCCTCTGCATAATGATTTCAAAACAAAACAAAAGAAGCCCCAAACACACTTGAGGTCAAGAGCAAGGATCCTAGGGCTTAGGCTGAAGCTCCATGTTTGAGTGTGTGTTTACCACACACGAAGCCCTGGGTTTGATTCCCCAAGATCAAATGACAAGTGAAAAACAATTGACCAAGAGGCAACTAGTAACTACCAAAAGAATCAACCTGCAAATGACATAAAACTAGAAATGAAGCAAGATGCCTGTGGCCACCATCTTTCTTTATGTCATTCTGCACAATCAGCATGAGAGAAGTGGAGGCAGGAGGATTGCTGGGGCTCTCTGGTCAGCCAGTCTAGCCCAGTCAGGAGCTCCAGGTTCAAAGAGAGATTCTGTTCCCAAAATCAAGGTGGATGGAGACCAGTGAAGATAGCCAACATCAACCTCTGGCCTACACACACAGACACACACACACATGCACACGTACCTGCACATACACATGTACACTCACCTGCAAACACATGAACACATGTGCATGCACACACACAAACACACACACACAATCATATACATATACATACACATATGCACTCACACACACATGCACACCCTTACACACATACACAAACACATACATACACACACTCAGACACACACACACATACACACACACACACACACACACACACACACACACACTCACACATGCCTTCAGTAAAAACGTCTGGAAGGTGATGAATGCATAAAAACTAATTGTTCCTCAACATTCCAAAAATACAGATTTTCAAAATGAAATGTGATGGATAAAAATAGCCTGATCACAATGGTAACATGTGAGAATGAATGCAGTTAGGGATGGTCTTAACAGGACTGAAGGAACTTGCAGAAAGAGCCTGGCTAATGGAAGTGTGTCAGCAGAGCGGGAGCAGGTCTTGGGGAGCAGATGTTGCCTTCAAATGATAAACAAAACTAAACTGGAGATAAAACAAAATTCCGAGCTAAATCGGTCAATTTTAGTAGATTTTCATTGTTTATCATTTTATTATTTTTATTTTATACATGTTGTATATTTATTATTTTTAATATTTTGTTTTTTTAATTTATTTATTTTTGCGGCAGAATCTTACTATGTATAATTGGCTGCCCTGGAATTTGCTATGTAGACCAGGTTGGCCTTGAACTTAGATGTCTACTTTCCTCTACTTCCTAAGCACTAGTGTGGATCGCCTGACTTTTATTTGTGTGTGTGTGTGTGTGTGTGTGTGTGTGTGCGTGCGTTGTGGCACATATATGGCTGTGTGCATGTGAGTGTAGGTGTCTCAGAATCCAGAACAAGGAGTCGGGTCTTCTAGAGCTGGATTTACAGGCAGTTGCCTGCTACCTAGAGTAACCAAACTTGGGTTCTCTGTAAGAGCGACCAGAATGCTTAGCTGCTGAGCCATCCCTCCAGCCACAGTGGATTTCTTAAGAGAAGCTAACAGAGGTTTTCTGTTACCTAATATTTCATCTGAAAGAATAAATACTTCAGAATAGTTTAAAAATGAAGAATATGAGGGGTTGAGGATGTTGCTAAGCAACAGAATTTGTACTTAGAAAGTACTTGGAAGGTAGAGGCAGGGGAGTCAGGAGTTCAAGATTATCCTTAGGTACACAGGGAGCCAGGCTACATGACACTGTCTCACAACAATAAGAAGCGTGAACTGGGCTCTGGCTTCTGTCTCTTGCTGCATAAAAACACAGAGTGAAATGCAGTTTATAAATAGAAGAAGAAACTGGTGTGAGCCGCTGTAGAAATAGGGTCTAGAGGACAAAAGAGAAGCTGGACCCGAATTAATAAGGCCGTTTTCCCACGAGGTTAGAAGTTAACGATTCTGAACCCTGTCCACACTGAAATGGAACAATGAAATAAGTGGTTGGCCCACAGATACGGGAAGCCAGGTTTGTCAGTGTTGGAACAGGAGGCTAGAGATAAGCCACATGTGTTCCGTCTGGCTCTACGTGGAAAGAGGTTAGAACAGTGCATGTGGTAGTGATTTAGTACTGGAGACATCAGTACGAAGGCATGTTCTTCCTGGAAGGACACTGCTGTGTGTTAGGCATCCTTCCTGCTGTTTCGATAAGAAACACAGTAGAATCAAAGTTGGGAGGGGGGAGAAGGATGTATTTGGACCCAAGGTTATGGCCTACTGGATGGTGGTGGCACACACCTTCAATCCCAGCACTCAGGAGACTGAGGCAGGTGGATCTCTGAGTTCAAGTCCAGCCTGCTCTGAGTTTCAGGACAGCCAGGGCTGTACAGAGAAGCCCTGTGTCAAAAGGGGAGGGGGGTGTATACTATGACCTATCACATCAGGAAGGAACGGTCGTTCATGGTAAGGGGACCGTGCACAAGGACACCTCGTGTCCTACAGGTCAGGATGTAGCAGGTGGGGAATGTTCCAGCAGCTTCCACTGACTTTCTACCCCTCCCTCAGCTGAAAGGGTCTGCAGTCTGAATTTGAGTTGGGCCTTTTCACCTCAGTCTATCCTTTCTAGAAACACCCCTCATGAGCATAACCAAGAGTGTGCCTCATTAACACCCGAGGAGCTCCTTCATGCTGTCAAGCTGACAAGTTGAATTAGCTACCGTAAAGTGGTTATATCCAGAAACACTGTGGCCAGCCGGATGGCTCATCAGGAAGAGGTGCTTGCCACCAAGCCTTAGAACCCATGTTGGACGAATGGGACCCACATGGTAGGAGAGAAATGACTTCTACTAGTTGTCCTCTGACCTTCTAGTGCATGACGTGACACATGTCTACTCACATCCTCTCCCCAATAATTTTTTAATGGAATAATGTTTTTAAAACCAGAAATACTGATAGAAGCGCACACAAGTTTTGTTTATTCTCAGATCTCCCTGCTCTGTCGTGAAAGGGATCATCAGAGATCCTTAAGCAACCAGAAGCGCATTTAGCAACAGAGCCTGGCTGCTAACACCATTCCCCAACAAAAACAACCAGGACTCCCCTGGGAAAACAGCTAGTTCTACACAGTGTGTGCCTGAAGCATCTCTTAGTGCCGAGGCATGCATGCGGCTTGACCGTGTAGAGCTTGGGGCTGTGGCTGTATTAGCAGAGCACCTTCCCAGCATGCACCGGGCCCCAGGGTTCCATCCCAGAGTGGTCTAATATTGCATACCTGTGATCCTAGAAATCAGGGAGGAAGACAGAAGGATGTTCAAAGTCACTCTCAGCTACACACAAGTTCAAGGCCAGCCTGAACTACATGAAACTTTGTATAGGAGGAATAAATGTATCAGTAAACAAGAACAATGTTTTAAAAGCCTTGGGAACACAGAAGCCAAGCAAGTTAGTTTCCACAGACCAAAGCCTGAAGAGTCCGAGCCAGGAAATAAACAAAGTAGTCTTAGATTAGAACCAAGAAAAAAGAATAAACACTTCCATGCCAAACAAGATACATGACTACATGATAAATAAGTAAATGAGAAATACAAGGCCGCTCCCCTACTCAGGAAAATTCTGTCACTTCTGACGCTGCTCCAGGGAAAGCAATGGGACATCTCCCTCGGCAAGGGTGGGCTGCACCTCCCAAGGAGACAGCAGAAAAAAGAGAGCAAGGACCCCTTCACACTGGAGAGTCCTGGCCAGCACCGGACCAGGCACAGGCAGGGTTTGCAGGCTGCCCTGTTGGAAGTGCCCATCTTTCCATCTATAGATGTGGTCACCCTGGCACTGGATCTCTTTGTCCTTCTCCACCCCAAGCCACCTAACTAGCAAAGTGTGGTGTTTAAAAATGCCCCAAAGTCTTAGAAAAAAAACCAGCAACAAGTGTATAGCACCCACGCAGAGTGGGGTACACCTAGACCTTAAATCATTAACAACTCAAGAGCTAAGAAAATAGCCTTGTGGCAATTTTTGGTATTTAAAAATCATTATGTTTAATCTACACACACCAAGAAAACTCTGACTATTTCCATGTTACGTTTTGTTCTGCATGTACTTTATGCTTATGGTAACTAGTAAGATTTCAATGCATGCTATCAAACCTTTAAAAAAATCAAGTACTGACAAAAATATACTCATATAGTTTTATGCCAAAATGCTTTAAAAATCTGTACATGTATCTCTCTTTTTATTTAAATAAAGCTGTAAGAAAAGAAATGCCCCGAAGTTGAAAAGACGGCTCAGGGGGTGAAGTGGCCGCTGCATGGAATGAAGACATGAGATTACGTCTCTGGTTCCCATGTAAAAACCAGGCATGGCAGTGTGCACCTGTTACACGACTCCCTGGGCAAAGGATGGAGATGAGTGGATCCTGAGGTCTCACTGGCCAGCCAGTCTGGCTAAAACAGTGAGGTCCATGTTCAGGGAGAAGCATGAACTACTTACTCAAAAGGTAAGGTAGAGGGGCAACAGAAGAGCCCCAGAGTCGACCTTGAGCCTCTGCATGTACACCAAACATGTACACCATTCTGCACATGCATGCATACCACACATGTTACCACATATGCACATGCATGTATACCACACATGTTACCACATATGCACATGCATATACACCACACATGTATACCACATATGCACATGCATGTATACCACACATGTTACCACATATGCACATGCATATACACAACACATGTACACCACACTGCACATGTATATACACCACATATGTACACTACACTGTACATGCATATATACACTGCACATGTACACCACACTGCACATGCATGTATACCACATGTGCACCATACATGTAGGCCACACATGCACATGCATGTACAGCACACACTAAATACATATAACCATGCATGTATAGCACATATCACATGTATACATCATACATGTACATGCACATCACACATATACATATAATAAATTCAGGGCATATCTGCTATATCCTCATGTTAAATCCCAAATCTAAATGGCATGATATAAAAACTTGATAAAAAGTTTTACAAGAAAACATAAATGCAGATTTGAGAGCACACAGCTGTGGTCCCAGTGATTGGGAAGTTGAAGCAGAAGGATTGTGAGTTCAAGGTCAGCCTTGAATGTGGTTGGACACAGAGGTGAATGTATAGTCTCATCACCTGAGAGGTGAGACAGAGCAGGCAGCAGTTAAGGGCTAGCCTGGGCTACATAGAACCAACCTCAAAAAATCAAAACCAACCAACAAACAAACAAACAAAAAACGAAAACAAGCTGTGCATAATGGCGCAGGCCTTTAATCCCAGGGCTCTGGTGGCTGAGACCAGTCAGTCTCTGAATTTCAGGGCTAGCCAGGGATGCATAGCTAGTCTGTTCTCAGGAAAAAAAATGAACAAATTAATCCTGATAAAATCAGAAAGCAGGAGTCCTTTTCTTAACATTCGTTACTAAGACTGATAATTTACAAAGTGTGTTCCTGGCCCAAGAATTAGCATCAGCAGAGAAACAGAAAACCCAGACAGAGTCCCACTCAGACAGGTAATTTGGGATCATAGCAGGAGCCAAGTGAAGAAGAGGAATACACAGGGGGCTTGAGGGAGATGGTTCAGTCAGTAAAGTGCCTGGCTCTCATCTTCCAGCCCCCATGGAAAGCCAGGGAGTTGTGTACACAGCTATAAGCCCAGCGCTGGGGGGCACAGAGACAGGCAGATCCTGGGAGCTTTGATGATCTCTAGGATTGGTGAGAGATCCTGTCTCAAAAAATAAGGTGACATTAACCTCTGCCTTCTTATGTGTACACGTGCATACGTGAGCAAATATACATGCATAACACATACAAGCATGCATGCACACAAGCACACATATATGCTCATACACACATATGCAAAGAGTAAGGATAATTTTTTATAAGATGAGCCTAAATAAGTAATTACTAATTATTATATTTAATTATAATATAAAATTATATTCGTTTTCTCTTTTTCTCAAGACAGGGTTTCTCTCTGTGGCCCTGGCTGTCCATGAACTCACTCTGTACATCAAGCTGGCCTCGAACTCACAGAGACACTTGCTTCAGCCTCCTGAGTGCTGAGATTAGAGGTGTGCACCACCACCACCGCCAATAATAGCAACCACCATCCCCTAGCTATATATCTGATTTATTTTTACTCTGTGGGCCAATTTATTTTTAATTGCAGGTAAATTTAATGCCAAAAATAAGAACAAATACACTTACATATAACTAATTTTATGGTGATAAAACAAAACACACCATTCTAAGTATTCACATGGGAATAAATGCAAAAAAAAGACAAAAGTCAATAGACTTCTCTATATGAATATTGAAGACTTCCAAACCCCAGGAACCATGAACAATATGAAAAGGTAACTGACCAGGAAAAATACTAACCACTGAGCAAGGGACACAGATCAGTGCCCGGCACGTGCCTGGCATGGGTTCCATCCACCCCGCACGGCGGGTGTGTACTGAACAATGGCAGATGGTGGGTGCTACCAACATAATGGGAATTATCAACTGAAGAAAACCATTGGCATGCCCATCCCCAAACCAACAGTAAAACTGACAATGTCTAGGAGAAAATCACAAGTGGAGGGAGGGAGGGAGGGAAGGATAGAAGAATGGCAGGATGTAAGGAGGGAGGGGGATTGGAGGGAAGGAGGGAGGGAGGGAGGAAAGGAGGAAAGGAGGGAGGGAAGGAGGGAGTGAGGGAGGGAGGGAAGGAGGAAGGAAGGGAGGAAGAGAAGAAGGGAAAGAGGATTGAAGGGAAAGAGGGAGGGAAGGAGGGAGGGAAGGGAGGGAGGGAGGGAAGGAGGAAGGAAGGGAGGAAGGAAAAGAGGATTGAAGGGAAAGAGGGAAGGAAGGAGAGAGGAAGGGAGGAAGGAAAAGAGGATTGAAGGAAAAGAGGGAGGGAAGGAGGGAGGAAGGGAGGAAGGGAAGAAGGGAAAGAGGATTGAAGGGAAAGAGGGAGGAAAGGAGGGAGGAAAGGAAGGAGGAAAGGAGGGAGAGATGAAGGGAGGGAGGGAAGGAGGGAGGGAAGAAGGGAAGGGAGGGAGGAAAGAAGGGAAGGAAGGGAGGGAGGGAAGGAGGAAGGAAGGGAGGAAGGAAAAGAGGATTGGAGAGAAAGAGGGAGGGAGGAAGGGAGGGAAAGAGGGAGGGAGAGGGGGGGAGGACACTCTGATGAACATCTCAAACTATAGTGAACCTCACAAGCTATGCAGACAAGGAACTGGCCTCGTCCCTGACTCCCAGGGTTGGGGCAGCTGTGCTATTGGCCCCTCAAATGCCTGGAACATTCCACACACTTGAAGAGCCACCACCTACCCACAATGTAAAAAGTGCATTCCACTGCAGTGCAGCCAGTGGGAGCCACATGTCCCCTGGGAATGGGGGCTTTTGTAGCAAAATGGGGAGAATGCAAAGCTATCTACATTTACAGTCCAGAGTGACAGAAAATCTGTCACTATTCTCCTCTGGAAATTGTCCAGTCTTGGCTCATCTGTTTGTTTGCTCACTATGGTAGCTTGACTATTCTCTAATGCAATCGTCCTGCCTCTGCCTCTGCCTCCTGGGTCCTAGGGACTATAGGCATTTGAAACCACACCCAGCTGTGATTTCTTAAAACTTCTTGCTTACCTTTGTGAAATTTTTTTAATTGTTGTAGTTTGTGTATATGGGTGTTTTGACTACAGGTATGTTTGTGCCTCCGTCATGTGTGCCTGACACTGGAGGAGGCCAGAATAGGGTATCAGATCCTCTGGAACTAGAGTTACAGATTCTAGTTAGGACCCCTCATCCTCTAGGTGAGTCCTGAAAACAGAACCCGGACCCTCCAGAAGAGCAGCCAGGGCTAAGAACCACTGAGCCGTCTCTCCGGCTCCTTGTTCCTTTCTGTGTTTGGTATGCACAGACATGGGCATCAGAGGGCAACTTTTGGGAGCCAGCTCTCTCCTTCCACCCTGTGAGTTTTTGGGGTAAAACTTAAACCAAGCTTGGCAGCAAGCACCACCAAGCCGCCTTGCTGGCCCTGCTTTTTGCAATGAGAAACAGACTAAAACTATTTCCAGAGCTTAAAGTCGTTCCTTGTTCGCAAGGCTGTGTATTCCTAGAAGCACCACCGAGACCCTGTGCACATTCACAAACACCCAGTAGCTTCCTTTAAAAAAAACACTCCCAGAACAGAGTTGGGGTGGGGGAGGATCTGAAACCCCTATGTCTCCAGTTCATCCTCTATTGAAGAGTATAGCATTTGCTGATTCAGCAGGCACAGCCAGAGCCCAGCTGCAATGCCTGCTCAGGATGCAGGCTACAAGCCCATACAAGGACATTCAGGGCCTCCCAGTCCTTGGCAGCTATAGGCAGCAGGCAGCAGGATTGGCTACATCCAGCCCCCGCTCTGCCCCACTTCCTCTAGGAGAGCACACGTGAGCGTGCGCACACACACCTGCCCCTATGTGTCACATTGTCCTCTAGCCCTTACCCAGCCAGCCACTCGCCCCAGGAAATCCTTTGTCCCACGAGTGTCCCAGGCAGGAGCATCTGGTGCTCCCTCTTGTACTCCTGCTTCCTCACAGTCTTTCAGTGTCCCCTCAACATTCCCCCGAGACGGAGTGACGGCCAGCTGCTATACCTAAGTGACTCCTACTCCCTCATTTTGAGATAGTTTCTTGCTCTTGAAATTGAACTTCCCAATCTCCTGCCTCAGCCACTCGAGGCTGAGGTGTGAGCTACCATGCCCAGCTGCGTGTGTCATGTTCTGCACCCCCAAACTGTTCCCATTAGGCTGCTAGATTCTGGTTATGAATACTAGCCCCCTCCCACTGTGGGCCTTCTATGTCCTTGAGTTCCTCTCCACATGGAATCTGGAGTAGCTTTGGGAGGATGGTTTAGGTAGCCTGTGGAGAGGGTTTGTTTGTTTGCTTGCTTTGTTTAAGAACAAAAAGTGGGGCTGGAGAGATGGCTCAGTGGTTAGGAGCACTGACTGCTCTTCCAGAGGTCCTGACTTCAGTTCCCAGCAACTACATGGTGGCTCACAACCATCTGTAATGAGATCTGATGTCATTGTGTATATGGGTGTTTTCTGGTGTGTCTGAAGACAGCTACAGTGTACTCATATAAATAAAATAAGTAAATCTTTTAAATAAATAAAATAAAACCAAAAAACGACCGAGAGTCCAGTGAGATGGCTTAGCAGGTAAGTGCATCTGTACCAGTCCTGATGAGCCTGTGGTGAAAGAGAATGCTGACTCAGCCCGCTGTCCTCTGACCTCTACCGGTGTGCTGTGGCACAGCCACATACATACACATAGCCAATCAATAAGCACATACATGCAACTTTTTTTTTTTCAAAAGTGAGGTAGCTACCAGGTTGCCCAGATGAGGGCTCTTGCTCACCAGACCTAAGCTGACCTAAGTTCACCCTTCTTTACCTCCTGAGGTCAAATCCTTCTCAAAACTCTTTCCATGTTGGAAAATTGAACATAACATGTTAGAATAAGTGTTCGTGCAGAAAAACGCACCGCAGGAACTGGAACTCCAGAGAAGCGCAAGGTCGTGTGAAGGAACGTGCATTGGGACTGTGCACCCAGGGTTAGGGTCCAGCTTTCCTTTCAACTCTTGTCTATGTGGTGTTTAGAGATGCCCCCTCTGCACCAGAAATGGGGTGGTGATGGCAAAGCTAGACTGTTCATGTGTCGGTCAAAAAGTTCATGTGTGCTTTCAAAATCAACTATAGGCCTCTAGAACACTCTAGAGCACTCCTTATCCTCTCTAGAGCATCCCTGGTCCTCACCAGAGCATCCCTGGTCTTCATCAGAGCATCCCTGGTCCTCACCAGAGCATCCCTGGTCCTCACCAGAGCATCCCTGGTCCTCACCAGAGAATCCCTGGTTCCTAAACACCTAAGTCGGTGCTGTAGGAACAAGGGAAGGAACCATGGAATCTCTTCTGTATTTCACCTTTAATAATGACTATTCAACTCTTTCATGTCAGCTGGATTGCAAGTTTTCATTTCTTGGTGGCTGGAGGGCCATTTTCACTTGGGAAAAAAATCCTTTACATCTGCGGCAACCTTCTTTCTGATGAAAAGTTGGACTTGTATTTTACTACCAATTTTTAAGAAGGTAAGCATCTGTTACATTTTAATGGATTTAGAATGAAGCCCAGAGGAGTGGCGAGATGGCTCGGTGGGTGGAGGCACTTGCTGCCAAGTTTAAGCCCCAGCTCTGGGACCCACAGGTTTGAAGGAGAGCATCAATTCCTGCAAGTTGTCCTCTGACCCCTACAGACCAGCCATGGCACATACATGCACAAATAAATATTTAAAATCAGAAATAAGGGAATAAAAGGGGGCACCGAGGAAAACTTGGAAAGGAAGAAGGAAGAGGGATAAGGTAGTAGAAAGAGAGAACGGATTGGAGGTTAAAGGTTGGATGAAGGGCTGAGCCCAGGGGGGATCTGAAGTTAGTGGACGGGAAGGGACAGTGAGTACAACTGTCAGGAACCCATTTTGGGCTCAAACAGCTGCTATCCCATCCTGCAATGTCCAGTGTTCTAGAGACAAGCAGTAATGGTCTCATCTAGCAGGTGGCTTCAAGAAACCCTGTTGGTGCCCTGGGTCTCAGTCACTCCAACTAATGGTTAGACTCACCGTATCTAAGCTTCCACAGTGTGGTAATGCCTTTGGAAACCCAAGACCAAATCAAAAATTGGGGGAGGGGGGAGAGTTGGATAGACAGAGGCTGACTTACATCCCAGCAGAACCCCACCTCCTCACACATCCAATCTCATTATCCTTTGGGTCTTTTCCTAGACCTAGGGAACCCCATAGAAAGAGGAACAAAGCCTCAGACTGAAGGGCGGGAGGTCAAGCCCCCGGAAGGTTCTGTGACTGACAAACGTGGACATCACTGAGAGGCTTGACAGGCCGCCAGCAACTCCATGAGCCTCCTCAATCACTCCACCGGCAGTGCTGCGTGGAATCTGCCTTCGCGGTTGGGGTGGGGGGGGGCTTTAAAGCTAGCCTGGATAGACGTGTGGAAAGCTTGCATAGTGTGCATGGGACCCCAGGTTCAATCCCCAGCACCGGATAAAGGGGTTATGTTGGTGCAGGTCTGTGATCTCAGCACTCCAGAAGCTGAGGCAGGAGAATCAGAAGTTCAGAATCATTTTCCACTACATAGAAAACTGGGAGACCAGCCTGAGTTACAGGAAATCCTGCCTCAAACGAGGGAAGGAAAGAAGGAGGAGAAAGGAGAGAAGGAGGAAGGTAGACAGGCAGGCAGGTAGGCAGGCAAAATAAAATCGAGAACCAAAACCGCACAGGCTCCTGGTGCCTGCTGCTAACATCTTCACGCATTTTCCCACTTCACAGATGGAGAGGGTGAGGCTCAGAAGCTTGTAGTCGCCTGCTAGAAACTCATAACCTCAGTGCCAACCTAGAGGATGCAGGAGAGGGCGTGGCCAGGCAACGGAAATGTGCCAGAAATTGCTAAGGTTCTGCTTTATCGGTTTTGTGCCGGGCAAGGCAGGACAAGCGGTGGGGATGGGAATCGGGACACCGGCGGATGACACCTCGAGGATTCAGGGAAGCAGGGAACCTCGAGAGCCGCCCAGTGAGGGGACCTTGAGGACCGCGCAGGGCGCTACCTGGGTCGTGGAAAGGCACCAGCGCATAGTTGGCGATGACCCGGCTGCGGCTGCTCAGGCTGCGCTCCAGAATGCGCGAAGCGCCGTCGATCACCTGCATCAGATCATCCCACATGGAGCCTGTGACATCGAAGACGAAGGCCAGGGTGGCGTCTCCTGTGGCGGGAGATAGCGTCTTCGTGGGCGCGTCAGATGTGACCACCGCCGCCACTACTGTGGAGATCGCCAAGAGCAGCGGCAGGAGCTGCGCCCCAGGCGTCATGCTGAGCCGGAGGCTGCAGCCCTGATGGGACGCGCAGGTCGCAGTGAGAGACCGCAGTGCAGTCTCGCTGTAGCGGGTTCACTGGGACAGGGGCGCGGCGGGGTTTCCCTGGTGGGAGCCCGAGGCGGTCCCTAACGCCCACCCCGCCTCCCGCGCCCCTCCCCCGCGCCCCGCGGCGTGACTCAAACTTTCCCAACCCCGTGGCTCTCTGGTCCAGCCCCGAGGTTAGAGGAGGACGCAGGACAGACGGCGAGAGGGAGGTGGGGCCACAACCAAAGGCGAGGGATGAGGGTGCGGGGAATCCGCGGACACCTGCAAGCCCTTCTGCGGGGGCGGAGAAGCCACAGGAGCAGTCCAAGCCTGGCGCAGACAGGCTTTGAATTCACTGCTATCTCTCCATCAGGCCATCCGGGGACTCAGTGGCTCTGAGCCTCCCTGATATTGTAATTATTCTTGTCAAAATCAACAAACCCAAGTCTGTCATCCACCATGGGCATAGCATGCTGTAACCCTAGGGGAAAGATAGTAATTCTGGAAGCTTGCTGTAATCCTAGGGGAAAGACAGTAAGACCAAACATATTTGATGCAGGCCATCGGAGGCTCGGCAAGAGACAAACTCATTACTAAGTGGTATAGGCAGCATCAGAAACGAAATACAGAAGGATCCCAAATTCCTCAGGCTCTGCTGTATCTCCTGAATGTTGTAGGACATCGTTGAAGGTCATATGGAGACTCCAGAGGAGCTGGCACACGTTCCTGTGGTCACCTGGCTAAGTGGACTCACGGATTGCATGTGAAGGGGCTGGGTCACACGGAAGGGGCTACCTGGGCTGGGTTCACCTATCCTTTATCTGATAGTGCTCCTCTGCCGGCTGGGTGGGTCAGGATGCTGTTTCCACCAGTGGGCCAAGTGGGGATGCCCTCTGCACAATCAGGTTGGGGGGGTGCTCTCTTTGCCACTGGACTGTTGGGGTACTCATCCACCACTTGGCTTGGCAGAATGCATCATCCACCATCTGACTGGACAGAGGCGGTTCCCTCCATTCTGTTGCGGCCCTTCGCTCTCTCAGGCTGTGCGCTCCTGGTAATGCTTGTCCTTACAGACCAAGAGCTCCCTGGAGTGGAGAGTGTGCCTTAGTGTCCCCACCATGCCACCCTGATCCTACTCTAGTCGCCAGCACAGGGTGGTGACTCGTGGATGCTGCTTGACCGGAAGGGGCAGGTTTGGCAAACATGCTTGATTCCTTAGGGTCTTCTTTGAGTACAGCGCTCTGCGTGAGCTCAGAGAGACCCTGGACACAGCTGAGAGCTCTGGGCTGTAGAGGGGTCACTCTCTTGACCCTTCCTCTGAAAACACCTCAGTCCATGTCTCATCTCCTTTGGGCCAGCCTCAGCTCCTCCATCACCAAGGCTGCTGGCACCACTGTCCTACACACACAGCCCCTAAGTCCTGGTCCTAGTTCTGACTAGCTCTGACTACACCGTATCACTGGGGCTATGCCTGGGGGTTGGGGGGGGGTTGGCCTTCCTCTGCCACTGAGATCTGTGACAATAGAGACCCAGAGCCTGGAATGCAAGGGAGCCCAACAAAGCCTCTGCCACCTGCAAGGGGAAATGGGCACCAGAGATGGGTTACTGAGACCTGACAACAGGCAGGGGGCAGGCTGGACATGTGTCAGAAATTCAAGTCTCCATGCGGCCAGACACCTAGGGCAATGATCTCTTGAAGAGCTCTCTGTTTCATGGGATATGGAAGAAGCTGTGTCCCCAATGCTTGAGAGTGGAGTTTGCAGCCAAGTTCAATGGGAAGTTTACTCTCCTGCACTTGTAAAAACTGGATTTTTAAACCTTTCCGGGTGAAGGTTGTGATTGCCTGCAGACCCTGGGCCCCAGCTGTGGAAAGACAGTAACAACCAGGAGCCAAAATGGTGACATTCGAACCCAGGACATTGTTATTCCATCTACAAACATTTGCTGAGCTGTGTGCATGCCAGGTACCCTGGGAGGTACTGTTGGGACAGGAGGATAGGAAGTTACAAGGGTGCAGTCCCTACCTGGAGGAAGAGACATGAAAACAAATACAGTGAGCTAAGTGTTAACAGGAAGAATGACCCAGCGGCTCTGGGAGCTCAGAGGAAGGAGCAGCTGAGCCTAAGAGGTCAGAGAAGGTCATGGAGCAAGTCTGAGATGCCAGCAAGAATGACGTCACCAAAGAGCTGGGACATTCACAAAGGCAAGGGGAGCAGAGAGACCACCAGTGGGTCACCCAATAGAACTGAAGGAGATGGTGGCAGAGGAGGGGACCAAGGCTAAAACCCAGAGGATCTTACACACTTCACCAACCCTTCTGGGGTTGACCTAAACGTCCTGGGAGGTATTGACGAATATTAACCAGGGAAGCAACCTGCTCATGTTCAGAGGACAGACGTTATAGACTTATGGGAAGCCAGAGATGAACCCAAAGACAGCAAGGGGCTTCTCCTTATGCTGATACAAGGGATGGAAGGAGCCACAGACTTGAGTCTTGGTGGCTTTGTGGTGGGGGATGTCTCCAGGCTGGCTTTGAACTCACAGATTCTCCTCCCTCAGCCCCAGAAGTGCCTGTGTTACAGGCTTGTGTCACCCTCCCCAGATTTAGATCCCAGTCTGAAACTGCCTGGTAAACTTCAGTGAAGCACTCCCTCTAAGAGAGGAGCTGGAGAGATGGCTCAGTGGTTAAGAGCCCAGCTGATTTTGAGAAGGACCAGGGTTTGATGCCTAGCATCGCATGGTGGTTCACAGTCATCCATGACTCCAGTTCCAGGGGATCCAATGCCTTCTTTTAATCTTCATGAACACCAAGCACGCACACAGTGCACACACATACACGCAAGCAGAACACCCATACATGAAATATCGTGAATAAGTCTAAAGAGAAAATTCTAAGGAGATAGAAGGAGAAATAATGAGATGCCTGTGGATGTTTCTTGCCTCCCTGACACTCTGCAAGGATCACCAGGTTCCCTCAGAGACAGAGGATGGAAAGAAAAGTTCAGAGCTGGTCTCTGCCTGGCCTCCCTTGGTTGCCATGGAAGGGACCCTCAGGCAGGCATCACTGTCCACCTGCCATCATCCCATTTGGTCTGATGCCATTGCCCACCCAGAGTGGCCATGTGGCTGCCTCAAGCCCGGGTGTCTCGGGTGCTCAGGGCTTCCCCAGGGATGTAACCATGGCCACAGAAATAAAATGGGGGAGACCTGGGGCCTGCAGTTACAACACAGCCAAACCACAGCAACCAGCTGCCTTCCTGAATCTTCACGTCCCCAGGCCCCTGGGAACCAAACTTTTTAACTCGAGAGCCTACATTGCTGCCCTACCCCCAAACTCTGCACTGGCGCACGCGCGCCCTCCCATGCTGTTCCCAGAAGCCATCATCTTTGTGTTGTTTCCTAACACACCAAATATTTGCTGTGGAGAGCCTTGTCCTGGTTGCTTAAGGGAAGCACACACTCCATTGTTCCTGGCTCATAACCATCCCTGTCCTATGCCTGCAAGGGGACCCAAAGAGCCAAGGGGCTGCATCAGAGCCTAGGTCACTGTATGTTTGGATGTCAGAAAGCCTCCTTGGCCCTCTCTACGACATGGTCCCTACATGCACCTAGTCTGGACCATGTTAGATGCTGAGTCCAGCTTGCCCTGACCACCTTGCCCCTCCCAGCCCTCCTCCTGAGGGTGCCTGCTCTGTCCCTCAAAGATTGACAGCATCAATAGGCACATCATGTGCCAAACCCTTACTGAGTACCAGGCTGCTCCCCTCCAGATAGGGAAACTGAGGCTGCGGAAAGGAAGGCTCCAGGGAAAGCCACTGCTCATAGCTGTCCTGGAAATTCAGGGCAAGGTTTCCAAAAGGAGCCCAGTGGACAGAGTTTCTAGAACCGACCCAGAACCACAGGTTTTTCTGAGGCAGCACACTGTCATGATGCTCTGCAGGGTGTGGAGGGAAACACCACAGACTCAGACTTCTCACATTTCTGCACCTTTGTGGGGCTGTAGGGGACCTAGCCCACCCGTGTTTTACTGTAGTGTGCACAGGAAGGGAGCAAGGATTCTGCAGTGTGGACGCTGCGGGCTCTTTCCTAGGACGGAAGCGCAGAAGATTCGAAGGCTTGCTCTCTGCTGCAGGAAGAAGTGACACCCCTCTCTTCCCTCCCCTCCCCCAGACCAGGTCAGGGCTCAGGGGAAGGCAGAGGAGCTGATGACTAGAACGGACAGAGCTCCTGAGGACAAGAGAGGCAGCCAGAGTCCCAGCCTTACAGCCATGGCCCCACAGCCAGAGCTGGATGATTTACTGCCGAGCCCAGTCCCACTGTGGGACCAGCCTCCAAGTCACATGGACTGCAGGAATGATTTGAAGCCATCCCAAGAAATATTTGAGCCACTTGACACAGCAACCGTTGCCCATCCCCATGTTTTCAAGAACAAACAAATGAAAAACTGGGCCAGAGACAGCGCATTGGGGCTCACTCCCACCACCCGCCTGGCCCAGCTGCTCCGGGGTCTCCTGGGCAGAGCGCCTGCGCTGCTCAGTCGCTGAGAGCACATCTCTTCCGGCTGTGTCCTGCCTGAGTCCCACTGTCATCTAAGGCCATTCTGTCACCGTTGTCATTGGAGGCTGGCACTAACATCCACAGAGAGCTGGGGTTTAATACCTGTCCACATCTCACGTCCTGAGATCGCGCGCACGTGCATACGAGCGCCCACACACATGCACCAAACTCCCTATTTTAGCTTCCGACCTTAAGCTCTTGCTCTTTCTCTTCCCAGAAAGCTTGGCTTCGAGTCCCCTCAGCCTTCTGGCTGAAGCTAACCACTCCTCTTGGGTGACCTGAGAGCCCCCCGCCCCATTCCATAGAAAATCCTGACAAGCGGGACTCTCTGTGGTTCCCAACCCATCATCGAGGATGGGCTAGATATTGGCATTTGACCATGCTCTGGCTTGCAGGGGATGAAGATTCATATGCCAGGACATCTTCTGAGGAGACACACGGAGCGGGCTGGAAGTCCTTCTCTTGACGACGTGAAGTCAATCTAAAGCAACAGTGACTCAGAAGGTATGACCTAGACCAGGCCAACGGGAACGACTAAAGAGTCTAGGAAGACCCACGTGTGATCGATTGGGTTTGGAAAAGGTGCCAACAGAAAAGGACAGGCGTTTCCAACTTACAGTGCTGGAACAGCTGTGTATCTATAAAAAGAAATAACGAGTCCCAATTCCTTACTTACTAAACTAATCAGAGATTACTGATAGGCCTGTGTAAAGGCTAAATTAGAACATTTCTATAAACGGTGGTCAGGAAAAGGCTCAGGGATTAAGGATGATGCCCTCTTCTGGCCTCTGCAGGCACTGCACTCACATAGGGCATATACTCAAACATATACAAACATGGTTCACACATACATTTTTTTTTTTAAAAAAAAAAGTTGAGAAAGAAGTGCTTCCTTCTTTCACTTAATGATGCAATGACAGCATCTGGGGGGCTGAGCAGCTCTCTCGACACCATGAGGAAGTCAGTCCAAAGAGCGTGTGAAAAGTGGAACTCTCTTCAGGACTGTCATAACCATGGTCTCCCTGTTATGCACTTTCCTTCAGAATTACTCAGACTGTATTGAGTTCTCTGTTGGGTGCAGCTACAAGCATTCCTATCCCAGGACAAAAGATAAAGAAGAGCCATGTCCCGGGTTTTGACACCAATGTTAGAATAAAGAAAGTAGAAGGGATATGTTTTATGGAGGTATGATGAGGTGTGGGGGAAGGAAGATGCCTCTGGCGTGCCCATGTTGGGCATCCCTTCCCCGAGGCACCAGCTGTTAGGAAAAGGATGAAGAGAGTGGGGGGTGATATGGCCCATGGAGGTGTGGCGAGGCCTGGGGGCAAGAGAGATACCTCTGGGTGGGCCCATGTTGGGAATCCCTTCCCCCTGAGGGACAAACCACACAATGGTATAGTACAGAATAGAGTTTATTCAGGACATGGGGAGGGGAGTTGAGAGGATGGTAGGGGCAGAGAGAAGAGAGGAGTAGAGAAGTAGAGAAGCAGAGGCAGGCCAAGAGCACATGGACAGAGAGGGGGAAAGGGAGGGGGGAGAGGAGGAGCAAGGGTGGGAGAGCAAGAGAGCAAGAGAGAGAGGAGGGGCAAGCAGCCCCTTTTATAGTTCCAGGTAACTGGGGCGGAGCATACCTGGCTGTTGCCAGGTAACTGAAGGGTGGGGTTTACAGAATCCCAACACCAGCCACACGATGCTATAATACAGAATAGTTTATTCAGTGTATGGGGGGGTGGTTAAGGTAATAGAGGCAGAGAGAGAGGAGGGGGGAGGGAGGGAGAAGAGAGAGAAGAGAGAGAAGAGAGAGACGAGAAAGAAGAGTAGTAGGGGCCGGCCATGAACACATGGTGGGAGGGAGAGAGTGGGGAGAGGAAGGACAAAGGGGCAAAAGCAAGAGAGTGAGGAGGGGGCAAGCAGCCTCTTTTATAGTGCCAGGTAAATGTGGGGCAGTGCATACCTGGCTGTTGCCTGGCAACTGTGGGTGTAGTTTGGAAGAATCCTAACACGCCCATGTGCAAACTCACACACACACACACACACACACACACACACACACACACACACACGTGCGCGCACGCACCTTCGGACTATCAAAGACTTACCTGTATGGTTCACAACACCTCTCAAAGGAGTAGTCAGCAAGCACCCATTCATGAGTCAGTGGATGGATCAAATATGCTGTTAGCCTTGCAAATACTGGGGCTCCATGCATACAAACTCTATTCCACGGGCGCATGGTGCCACGCTAGGCTTCAGTTTGCTATTTAATACAAGAGCAGAATGTGGTTGCCAGAGAAAGGTAGATAGAAGCCTAGAGTTGGGGCTCACAACTCAAGAAGGGAGGCCAGCAGGGGTCTCCCTCCACCTCTGAGTTAGGCTGGCCCAGCCCATGAGAACAGCCTGTTGGGTTCTTGGCCAGTCTTACTCCACCGCCCACTCCACGTCCTGCCTTTAAGGACTTGCCAATTCAAATTACCTCAAGAAGTCTCCATTAAAGAATCCAGAGTCTGAATATGATTTCAATCATGGAAACAGTCCTTCCAACAGTAAGCCAAGGACAGGTGACCTTTGACAAGAGCAAAGACTTGCAGAAGGAACCATATTAACGATGTTTTGATTGCTGTAGTCTGGAACTGCTGGCCCAAAGAACTGTGCCTGGAAATCTGAAAGGGGGACATGGTGCTTCCAGCCCACACATCACCAGAACCATCTGGCATGCAGAGCAGCCGGGCGGGGATTAAGGCAGTCGACCCCTCTAAGAAGCCAGGTCTAGTGTGTCTCTGCAGATGTTTAATGGAAGCCAGCATCCCGGGCAGACAGCTCCAAGGACAATGTTGGGCAGCCCAGCTTTCCAGCCTCTCTCACAACAGAGGCCAGTGTCACGCTGGCCTGCAGACGTGGGGCCTGAGACACAAAAATGATGGTAGCCATGATGGCAAATCAAGTCCTGGTTCCTGCGGAGCGGCAACAGAAAGAGCTACAGAATCTGATCATTACCCTGGGACTGAGACACAAGCCACAGACCTGCCTGAGCCCTCGCAGCACGGCTGACAATACCAGTTCCTCGCCAACCCCCTGGCGACAGGAAGCTTGGCTTCTGACATCCCTCAGGACTCCAGAGTCTTCCCTAGAGTCGCAGGAAAGAGTTGATTGGCTCTTAGTGAATCACATGGCCAATGCCCAGGCCTTGTAGCTGGAAGGAGATAAGACACCAATGATTGGTTTCCCCCCCGGTCACGTGATCTCCCTGGCTCTGGGATGTTTTAGCCGAAGCTAAGTCATGGAAGCTAGAGTCTCTTAACCATCTCTCCCAAGTCGGGTCCCGCAAAAGCCCTTGAACTAGATGCATCCAGCAAGCACTCTATAATTGCTGAGAGACAAGCTGCTGCTCCCTACCAACCCAATAGCACCTCAGGCCCAAATGGATGGAAAAGGTAGACTCGTGATTAGGAATGAGTTCGTTTTCTCCTTTCAGGGCCTCGCCCCAAATATATATATTTGATGCAACCCGAAAATTCTGCTCACTGAGGGAGTTGATGACCCGCTCTTGGAAGAAGTGATTTTCTTTGAACATGATACTGCAGACATGAAGCTGTCCCCTGAGTATCAGCTCTGGCCACCATACTTGCCAGTTCCCCACCCTGGCACGCAGAACACAGTTCCTACCCTCTGGACCTGGCATGAAAGCAAGCCCACCCCCATCCCCTCCTGACCTCCCATTGGGTGTTCCTTAAATGAATGAACGGAACTCAAGAGCCTGGCCGCCGTCTGACCTTCAGGCCCCACTCAGTGAGGCATCACAGCCAAAAGGAGCGCAAGGGAGCCTCAGCATCAGAGAGAAGGCGGGCCCTAGCTGGAATACCCAGGGTATTAGCAAAAGGGAAACCACACCTCCGCTTCTCTAAGTCCTCAATTCAACACGCTTGCTTGCCCGGAGGTCTCTGCTCTTTAAACATTCTTCCAAGCTTCTCTTCTCCCCACCTTCCCCCATCTCTCCCCCTCCTTCCAAATCTAGGGTTTTATTTTTCCTCCTAATAGCAATGAAGGGTTTCATTGGTGTAAAAACATTTAGGTTATTATTAGTAGTAGTAGTATTAGTGTTGTTGTTGTTATTATTATTATTATTATTATTATTATTATTATTATTATTAGTTCGTATGTGTGTGGGTTTGTGTGGGCACCATCCCAGAAGGAGTGCTGGGATTACAGATGTGCTGCGTCTGGCTTCGGTTTATGGGATCAAACTCACTCAGCTCTTGTGCAGCGAGCACTTTCACCTACTGAGCCATCTCGTAGCCCCAACTTAGCCCTTTTAGATCGATGACAGTTCTGCTACCCGATTCCCTTCTGCCCACAAAAATTCTGGAAAAACGCAGGCAATGTTCAGCAGGGGATGGAGTGGGAGGGGCAGAGGATACTCAGAAAGCAACCACCCTCCCTCTTCAAAGACGCCGTTGAGAAACACGCGGAGGAGGCCTTCTAAACATCTATTTAGTGATACACAGTTGACAGCTCAAAGTTAGTCATTTCCCATGAACTCCTACGCAGGAGCAGGGGCCAGGCAAGAATTCATGCACAAATTCATGTACACCTACCTCGTGAAGGGGGCCATTAATGGTTCAGGGACAAAGGCATCTTGTCCTTCAGAAGTGCCATTCTGTTCTGGGCTTGACTCATGTTGACGGTGACTCAGTTTTCCCAGGTACTGACAAAAGAAAAATCAGTACGTACACAGAATGAAAACATTAATACCCAGCCAAGCAGCAGCAGCGCACACCTCTAGTCCCAGCACTGGGGAGGCAGAGGCATCGGACCTCTGAGTTTGAGGCCAACCTGGTCTACAGAGAGAGAGAGAGAGGGAGGAGGAGAGAGAGAGTTCTAAGACAGCCAGGGCTGCACAGAGAAACCATGTCTCTAAGAACCAAACTAAAAAATGTTAATAAAAATAAAAGAGAATACCATCTATCAGTTCAGTCTCTCGTTGGTATTTCTAGAACATTCTACCCAGCAATATCAGAGCACACACTGTTTTTTATTGCCTCAGAAACAGTCACCATGTCCTGGATCATGCCAAACTTTAGCAAATAAGTGTTCAGTGTATGTTTTCTGGCCACCTTGTTAGTTGAACTGAAAATCACTAAGGAAAACGAACAAACTGCATGTCCAGGGACGCTCTGAAGCAGCTCTTAGCACTTACAGCCTTAAATGCTCAGATAAAAAGAGAGATCTTGGCGATGGAGAGATGGAGCTTGCTCTTGCAAAAGACCCGAGTTCAGTTCCCAGCACCCGCAGAGCCATTCACAGCCCGAAACTCCAGCCCCAGGGGATCTAACACCTGCCACAGGCACAGCTTTCATCTGCCTGTACCCACACAGACAGATAGTAGTTAAAACTTAAATAAAGAAGATCTCAAATCAACAAGCTAAGCTGTTACTTTCCTAATACGTGGGTCAGCTGGATGGTTCAGTGGTCAGAACTTTTTTTTTTTTTTTTGGCTGTCAAGCCTGATGATCTGAGCTCAGTTCACTTGGTAGAAGGAAAGAACTAGCTAACACAAGTTGTCTTCTGACCTGCACGGATGAGCACAGCAGTGGCCATAGCTGCCTCCAAATAGCATCCTCCTCTCCAGACCTGATACTTGGACCTGGATCTTCAGAGCAACCTCATCAAATTCAGGTACAGAGGCCTTGGGTGGAAAGAATCTGGCCATGGCAACTGCGGTAATTTTGATGGTCAACTTGACAGGGTTTTTGTATCACCATGGAAACAGATCTCTGGGCACATCTTCGAGGGATGTTTTAGACTACTTTAACTGAAGTGGGAACATTGGCTGTAGATGTGGCATACCATCCCATGGGCTGGTGAGCTGGGTGGTTGATGTCAACTTGACACAAGCTGGAGTCATCAGAGAGAAGGGGCCCCAGTTGAGAAAATGCCTCCATAAGATCCAGCTGTGAGGCATTTTAATTAGTGATCTATGGAGGGAGGGCCAGCCCACTCTGGGTGGTGTCATCCCTAGGCTGGTCATCCTGGAGGCTGTAAGAAAGAAAGCTGTGCAAGCCCTGAGGAGCAGGCCAGTAAGCAGCACCCTTCCATGGCCTCTGCATCAGCTCCTGCCTCGAGGTGCCTGCCCTGCTTGAGTTCCGCCCTGACTTTCTTTGATGGTGATGGCATTGAAACATGTGCCCAACAAACCCTCCTCCCCCCCCCCCCCCGCAGGTTTCTTTGCCCTGGTGTTTCATCACAGCCATAGAAACCCTAAGACGGCTGGGGTCTAAACAAGGAGGAATGGAGCTGAGCATTCGTGACAGGGACTGCAGACACAGTCTAAGCAGCCTCCTCAGGTTCTGGCGGCCATGGCTTCCTCTCCACGATGGACTGCACTGTAGCTGGCACCGGCACAAGTCTTCCTTCTCTTGAATGGCCTTTGTCAGGTGTTTTGTCACAGTTGTGGGAAAGTGACTGAGGAGACAGCATGTTTACTGGGCCTCCTCATGTCCCCCTGCTGAGGCCAGTGGACAATGGGTTAAGGCACTTGCTCCCCATTCCGCAAGATAGGACACTGAGGCTCCATTTGGCTCACATTGGCTCTTGCCTCACAGCCTACAGCTGGGCAGGGTGGAACCAGGACTGGACCCTAGAGAAGGACCATTAGCAGAAAAAGCCTTGGAAGAACTTGGAACAGTGGTGATGCTTTGTAGATACCTCAGTGCGCACCCAGGGACCAGCAGAGAGCGGCTTTTCCAGGCCCCACCCTGCCTCTGCACTTCTGCCTTTCAGGCCGTCGGATGGTCCGTCAGATTTCCTCCCATAGGAGAGACCCATCCCCTGCTCTGCTGCAGAGCTGGTCAGGAGCAAGAAGGCCTTACGGGCTGGTTCAGGTGATGAGTTGGCTCAGTGGAGTAAGTGTTGCTGTGCAAGTGTGAACACTGGAGTTCGGGTCCCAGCACCCCTGTGAATGTCGGGTGGGCCTGACAACCTGGCTACAGTTCTAGTGCTTGGGAAGTGGGAACGGGATCTTCAGGGTGAGCTGTTAGACCAGCCATATCGGTGGGCTGTGGGCTTGACTGAGAGACCCCGCCTCAAAGAATAAGGTGGAGGGTGGCTGAGGAAGGCAGCAGGCGTCAACCTCAGGCTTCCTCACGCACACATGGGAACACGCATGCATACATATGTAAAGAGGGCCAAGGAGGGCTGGTAAGATGGGCTGGTAAGATCACTTGACACCAACCCCAGGCCCACATGGTGGAAGAAGAGAGACAATTCCTCCCACCTGTGGGTACTACAGCATACCCCCTTCCAAATAAGTAAATAATCTTTCATGTGGTCTTCATCTCTTCATCCATGGCATGGTGCCACCAGGCATGAGCGGTTCCAGGAGCCACCCATCGGCTTTGTCTTTGCATGAGGACAGCAGTGTCTCCTTACATGGAGACTCAGCCCCACAGTCTGGTGGAAAAATCCCAGACTCTGCAAAGTGCCAGCTCCAGGCGACCCCAGGGAGAGGACGTCATGCCAAAGGTGATGAATCACAGAGATAGGCGGGACTAATGACCAGCAAGCCCAGCTACATATCCTAGCTCTGGTGTCCATTAGCTGTGTGACCTCAGGCAAGTCACCAAGCCTCTCTGGTATCGGTTGAGGGTGGTAGCTATTGTCACTGCATACAGGTGTGATGGTAGTAAGGCCATGCATGGAAAGGGACAAACAGCAGCTGTGAGCTCAGAAGGTGACCATAGCAGTGACCACCAGAGTTCCAGCACAAGGGCCCTGCTTCCTTCTGTCAGGTGGGCTGCAAAAAGCAAGTTTCCAGATCCAATATGTTGGCAGCTCAGGTATGTCCAGAAGAGACTCCTTGGACCATACCTGCCCAAGTTTACCATCACCATCCCTGCATTCTGAGGCCTCACTCACTCCCAGACACATCCCCTGCCCAGCTCCTCCCCTAACAGTGCCCCTAATGCCTCTTTGCCTGTGGTGGGGCTCTAAGCCTTGAATACCTGAGCATCCTGAATCTCAATGCCCAGTGTTGAAAGCAGGACATTTCTTCCTCAACAACTCCCAGGCCCCAGCATCCCAATACCACACCCACCCACCTCTGATCTCCCACCAAACAAAGGATCTCTCCCCAGCCCTCACTCCTACTGCTCAGGCGCAGGGAACTTGCAGAGGCGAAGGGCAAAGACAGCTTGTCTGGAGCCTTGGAAGCCCCTTGAAACCTTTGACAACCTTTTATGAGCAAAGACAGCCTTGTCTATAAAATGTGGGTGTAATGCTAGTTACAGACTCTAGAGGGCGCTTCTGCAAGTATTCAATGAGTTAAGGCCGAGAACCCTGTATACAGCAAGGATCTGGGGTCAGCTGTGAGTATCAGAATGACCACTCATTCATCTACTAAATGTTAAAATGGGGACTTAGAGGAGCCAATCCAGGCTCAGGCTGAAGGGCACAGGGTAGCTTTTGGCTTCTGCCTTGAAACCCTGAAGGTAGCAGTCACCTTGTGTTCATGGATTTGAGGCACAGGTTCTGGTGGCCTGAGATTGTCCTGTGCTGGCTCCCTTATAAGATGGCCCAGCCCACCTCTCATATTCATATCAGCTAGGTCCCGGTTCTGCCTTCCAACATGGCAGGTGGCTAGTCTTCCTAAGCAAAGCTTCTCACATGTGCTTGTGAGTGGGATCTATAGAACCCTCGATGAGCCCTTTCCAACACTGGGGATTCCAGTGGCTAACCCAGGACAAGCCCTCTGTGGTAGTTTGAACAGGAACACCCCCCCAAAGGCTCATATGTCTGAACACTTGGTCATCAGGGAGTGGCGACACTTGACAGGGATTAAGAGGTCCACCCTTGTTGGTTGGTGGAAGTGTGTCACTGTGGGGTGAGCTCTGGGACTGCAGATGTAGAACTCTCAGCTCCCTCTCCAGCACAATGCCTGCCTGGATGCCACCAAGCTGAAAATACACTAAGCCTCTGCAACTGTAAGCCGGCCCCAGTGAAATGTTTTCCTTTATAGGTTATGTGGTTATGGTATCCCTCAACAATAGAACACCAACCCTCCATCCCAGATTGTTCCGGAAGCCACCACCACTCCCAGTCTTTCTGATTCTCCGGGGGCGAGGCTGCGGACGGGCGGGGGGGGGGTGGTTTCAGTACTCACTATATGGTTTGACCCCTGAGATCTGCAGAAATGAGTGGCTAGCCTGGGGTCTCACCTGGGGAAAAGACAATTTCTGAGACAGGAGGTGAAACAGACCATGAGCCCTGGTCCCTGACTGGAGGAGGGCTCCTGACAAAGTCCTTCCTGGCCACCTCCTTGTGGACTCACAAGTTGACATCCTGGGCAGTCCCAAGGACACTAGATCCCAAGTCTCTCTACTCAACAGGATCCTTTCTCCTGGAAACATTTGACAAAGCAGAATTTACATGCAAATACTTGAAAGAGACTTCAGGTGGTTTAAATCAACCCAAAGGCACACACTATCTTTTAGAGACGATATAAATCAGGATGGTGACACAGGGAGAGACCCGAGACGGTGTAATCAAGACATGCGTGCATTTCTCTTTCTAGACAAACTCAGTCTTGGGCTGGTGTGGCGATGAGGTTGAGGACGCGATGCCAGAAACGTTTGTTGTGTTGAGCCTGGCTCAAAGGACACGAAGACCCTGAGGCTAGTATTTCCTTTGCTCTCGCTCCATTGGTTAGAACTGAACCACATGGCCGATCTTGCCCAAGGGACGCTGGGAAATGTAGTCCTTTGCTCCACACCCGGTCCTACTGAAAGTAAAGGCAGGAAGCAACAACTTTGGAAAAGCTCACCTTCCCAAGTTCAAGGGATTTTAATGCCCTTGTCGTACCCACCACCACGGCCAGATAGATAGCCAAGAGACCAAGGTGGATAGATGTCAGGCATGGTGGGAGAGGGGAGACCGGCTGCTGAAGATGGCAGACAGACAGTAACCACAGCAGGGATCCTCCTGGAAAGAATCTCTACCACCATCACCACCTCCCACTCCTCTCTGCCCGTTCCTGTCCATGCCAGTTTTGTTTTGTTATGGTGTGACTGTGAGGTGTCCACTGCAGACTGGCACAATCAGCACTGGTGTTGGTCCCTGCCTAGTGGTCCTGTTTTGGGATTTTGTGAAATGTTTTACATGTAGGCAGTCTAGTTGGCAGAAGGCCACAACTGTGGGCCTTGGAGATTACTTATCCCTTCTGGTTGGGCCCAAGTTCTCTGCTCCCTGGTTTGAGGAAGTGTGATGGAGTCCTGCCACCATGGTTTCCCTGCTGTGGTGGACTAAAATCTCACCATGGGTGTAAAGATGGAGAAGGGCAAGATGCAAGACTCCCACTGGGAAGGAAACCAGCTGGAGCACCATAGATTGCCCACTTCCCTGGGGGGCGGGAGGAATCATAGGTGAAGCCAGCACAGTAAGTCACCCAGGATAGGCTGAGCCAGAGTGCACCTACAAAAGTCAAGGTTGCCCAGGGCAACGTGAGAGAGGATAGATGTGCCATCCAACGCTCTCAGAGAACCTAAGCTGTCACTCCATGGCTGCCATGTGACCAGCTGCCCTTACACCAGTCCTTCGAGACAGACCCTCATATTTGCAGAGGAACTACCATGCATATATTCCATGTATGTGTGTGTTGGTTTTGTATGAGTGTGAGGGGAACACACCCATGACATTTATCACTCTCTCACTGAGCCAGAGGCTGGCCTGAAAGTCCCCAGAACTCATCTGTCTCTGTCCCTCTGCAGGGATAGGCCTGTGTAGCTATGCCCTTTACTGGAGATTCGAACCCAGGTCCTCATGCTTGCAGAGAAGGTACTCCACCACTGATGCCTCTCCCCAGCCCCACCTACTTTTGATGCTCTCATGGGTACAATACTGTGTGGATATGTAAGTGGCCCCCAACTTCCACCTAAGGACAGTTCCTTAGGAATGAGACGCTTCTTATGCAAACACTGTTACTAAGTCCTGCCCCACAGTTTGCTCAAGGTGGGGGGGGAGTACAATTGTAGATAGCTCACCACAACCCCTGCCGCCACCACCAAGGGTCTCTGAGAAACACAGGTCTGGACCAAATCTCAAGAAAGCCATGTTTCTAGTAAGATGTCGGGTTATTCTGGCATGGCTGGGTGACCACACATTGAGAAGCTCTGGCCAGGTATATCCCATAGGGTGTCTTATTGGGCTGCCAGGAGGAGTGCAGCTTCCTCTGGCCCGGAAAGCAAGAACTCACTTTTGCATCCCAAGGGGCTGAGAATGAAACTGGTTTGAGACTATGGGGAGAAGTTACATCTGGAGGAGAGGTGGGTGGAGAATAGCCTTGTTTGAGAAGAGATACTTGGCTTAGCCTGCAGAGGGTCTGACACCTGACTTTGAGACCAACAGGCCTCAGCTGGATGTAGGTATTCACACTTAGAAAGCAATGCCCCAGTAACCCCAACAGACAGGACATGCAGGAGGGGATGCTGCAGGGTCAACTGCTGTGGCCTGCTCACCTGCTGCTCCCTGGTCACCAGAGTGCCCCCCCAACAGTGTACATATATATATGTACACTGTTACCGTCTAAGACACACCAGAAGAGAGCATCGGATCCCATTACAGATGGTTGTGAGCCACCATGTAGTTGCTGGGAATTGAACTCAGGACCTCTGGAAGAGCAGCCAGTGCTCTTAACCACTGAGCCACCTCTCCAGCCCCATCACCACGGTACTCTTAACCTAGTGGATTGAATTGATGCCTTGTATGGGTTTTCTCTTGGGTACACTGAGCAGACCACATCCAAAGCGAGAGCAAGACTGTCCTGGAAGAAAGAAATCCAAAGCAGACAGAAACACAGAAACAGACAAAGCACCAGGCCCACACAGGGAGGCAGGGAGGTCCAGGAAGCATGTTTAATTGGCCAGACACAGACAACATACATTGGGAGCAGGGAGGAGACCTGGACATGCAACAAAGCCTGTCACCCTTGGCCTGCACCACCAGGCAAGGGCCTCCCTATGTCCCCCCAAAACATAGACAGGACGGCACCCCAAAAAGAGACTCTGAGAGTGCTGGGAATGCAAGCGGGGAAGTATGAAAACAACCACAGCCAGAACATCACCTTTCCTGGGTTTGGGTTTTAAGTGACCTAAAAGTCCGGCAGGAGCTGCAGGACCCGCTAGGGTCACCAACTCAAACATCACTGGCCTGTCACCCCTGTAAGGTGGCTGGCCTCCTTCCAAGGCATGAAGAACCAGACCCAATGAGTAAAAGTCCTGAAGGAATCTGGAGGCTTAGTCCAGGAATACAGAGGTGAAGGGTGCTGGGTGGGGCCCCCACCCTAGGAAGCAGACAAAACCTGAACTTAATGCCAAGACAGAAGATGGGACCAACTCTTTATTCAACAAAAGCCTTTTATTCATTCAAAAATTAACCATTGGATTTATTCTGCAGATTTTTTTTTTTAAAAAAAATTAAAGTTGGGAGGGCAAAGCTTCCCACTGTGCCAACGACCTTGCCAGTCCCAGATGACCTAGCAGAGGGGGGTGTGAGACATGCTGTCAGATATGTGGGGCTGGGGGTCCAGGACCTCTGGAATCACAGCCACCACTCAGGCCTTCCCACCTCTAGCCTCACCACTGGCTGGACCCCTACACCCCTAGGTGCCACAGTGGCCCATCGCCACCAGGGGAGCGTCCCTGTGCATCCTCGGATCATGTAAATGCAGAAAAGAGTCTTGGAGGCTCTCTGCTTGGCCAGCAGCAGGGACTTTCTCAGGAGAGATGCCAGGGAGCCCCAGGCACCACACACCCCAACAATGTCCCCCCAAAGAACAAATGCACCTTCCTCGGAAGTCAGCTATCAAACTGTAGAACGTTTAAAGAAAGAGATGTTAATGCCGCATATGTTTGCCTTGTTATTTTAAAACCTGGCTAGATACTGAAAAGTCGTGATATGCTCCTAAGTCACCATCAACACAAAGTGGGCAGCAGATGCTGGGAAGAGGGGGGTCACAGCATATCTGGCCCTAGAAAAGAGGGTCTGCCGAGGGACCAGGGACCTGGCCTCATTGGCTGGGCCACACCCCTAAAGAAAGCAGCGTCAGATGGGGTGAGGCCTCTGTAGAAATGAACTTGGAGAGGCCCTCGGGCTGTGCCAAAGAGGCCTGGCCTCAGATTCTGGGCGTGCTGTGTGCCTCAGCTAACTGCTGGTGAGTGAGAGGGACAGACGTCAGTCAGCACGCATCCGTGAACAAAAATAGTGTCTGACACCCTGCCAGGAAAAGGCAGCCCATGGCTGTCTCAGTGTCCGAGGCTTGGGCCCAAGGACATAAACTGTGAAGACCAAAAGCCACACCGAAGGCTGCAAACCAAAAAAAAAAAAAAAAAAAAAAAAAAGCCGAGAGGAAGCCTGGACCCACAGCCATCAGTGAACATCTTAGCTGAGGAGCCCCATGCTTAACCCTTGACAGTCCTCAGCGAGGAATCCATTGGGTCTTGATGTCACCAAACATGCCCATTGACAGAAAGGACAACCAAGGCTCCAGAGAGAGGTCCACTCTGGCCCTCTCAGTCTACATCACCACATCTACTCCCCATCCTAGAGGCCCTGTCAGGGACCAAACAGGAAGATGACCCAAAGAGGTCTCAAAGAAAGCTGCCTGTGTTACGAGCCCTGTGAGAACTGGTGGGCTGGCTATGGGCACAGCATGAGCAAAGTGTCTACCAGGAAGAGGGTGTGTGCATGGACAGGCTAAGCATCCCACCCACAGGGATGGACAGGCAGGACAAAGCCACCTCTTGATGGGCAACGTCAATCCTCCAGCTGACAGCTGCTCACCCACGGGTTATTAGCAAGGAAGTCTTTGGCCTCCCGGAAGTATGGCGGAGATTACAGGAGAATAATCCGAGCAGAAGAAAAATCTGGGGGCCACCTTCCCCCTCTCAGTGGTGGGCAGAGAGGTTGCACAAACTAGAAGCAAGAACTGTGGGCTCAGGTCTGCCTCTGCAGCTCGGAGGATCATCCAGGAACGCTTCCCAGGGTGAGGCTGGGCCTGAAGGAGCACAAGAGTCTGGAGAATCCTAAAGAGGGTGCCATCAGACACAGCCAGCCTCTGGGCCAGACCACACACTCCAGCAGCCGAGGCTGTGCCCAGAGACCATAAGGGGGTTGTACTGTCATTCATATGATCTTGTGCCCTCCAGGGTTTAGAAAACACAGCCATAGGACAGTGGTACAAACACAGGAACCCCTGCTCCAGGCTGAGAATCACACATCAATAAGGCCAATTACCAGGCCTCCTAGCCCTGCTGAATGAGACGGGAAAGTCTGCAAAGTCCCAGAGAAGCCCAGCCTTGGACTCCTTGCTTCTAGTCCATGGTTGCCTGGTGCTCCTGGCGACAAGTATGGAGCCATCTCTCTGGCTCTGGACTAGGCCCTGAAGAGCAGCACAGCCTCCTCAGCCGTATGGCCTGGTCCCATCTCCCCACCCCTTCTTTCTCAGACTCCTAGCAGGAAAGAAGCTGCAGAAGGCAGACAGAGGCAGGAGAGCAGAGGAATGCACGTGCTGCACCGACCCAGACCCCTAGCATGGAGGGGGCAGAGACCAGCAGTGCAGAGAAGCCCACTTTATAGTCTGTGTGCCCGACACCCTCCCCAGCCCCCACTCCCAGAACGAGGCTCTCCATTTTCCATCTGCGGTGAACATCAGACAGAAAAAATTAAATAAATAAAAACCCTCAAGTTTGTTCTTGAAAAAGTGTTATGGATTCCAAGGAGGGCAGAGCAGAAGGGTAGGGGCTCCAGGGCAGAAGCTGGGGGAACAGTACATTAGCCATTTAGGAATGCCCACCTTCCCCTCTCCAAATATGGAGCACAGTATCGAAGAAAAAAAAAAACGATTTTTGGCTTCTTGGCCACTGCAGGCCACCATCCTCCCAAGTGAGGCAGGCAGGTGGATGAGGGTGTGCACATGTAAACGGAGGCCCAGCATCCTGGGAGTTTCAGACACACAAGGTAGCAGCAATAGTTAACAACCAATAAATAAAAGGTATCGATCACATATGAGTATAAAAAAAAAAACCCTCAGTTCCCCCACAAAATGCACAATACTGTTATCACATGAGGCACTGCCACTAAACACCCTTGCCCGATAGTGGCCTCACTGGCCCTGGCCACCACTGCAGGGGACCAGGCAGAGACCGAGCTCTCTGAGACACAGAGGCCTTCTCCCAAAGGTAAGTATCTTTTAGAACAGAAGGTAGTTTGTTTTCTTTCATAATGTCCGTTTGAAATAAAAGAAGAAAGCACACAGGCCGGACAGCAGGGAGAACAGGACGGCTGCCGAGAGAGACAGCCGGGCGCTCAGGTTTGCAGAGGGTTGGAGCCTTTCCGTTTCGGTTTGTCGTTGTTTCAGACGAGCGGAGGCTGCTGACGATTGGAACCAGTGGCTTCAGGCGGCAGGTGGATGGATGCAGGGCAGGGGGAAGAGAACCAGGGCCTGGAGGCTCAAGGGCGGCTGGCTTTGTGGAGATGAGGAAGGCTGGGTGGGCACAGGGGTGGCGTCAGGCTGCGGTGGCCTCATGGCACAGGAAGAGGCTAATGGTTCCCACACATCTGCAAGACAGAGGGAGTCAGCATGTGTTAACAGCTGTGGTGCCTGAGGATCCTTTAGGGCCCAGCCTCTCGACTTCAGGCTCTAATCGAATGTGATAGTAACAACAGACTTGGCCCTTCTGTAATATTCCACGAGTAGAAGATCTCTGAATGTACCACAACCAAACAGTAACTCAAAATCAACGATGAAATGAGTCCCAGGTGCTTCAGTGGTTCTCATCCACGTGGTACCTCTGACCTTGACTGCCACCTTGATTCAGAGCACAGGATCTGTGCCTGTCCCATGACATCACACCACACACCAACGCTGCCTAAAACAGCTTCAGGTTTGAGACACATGTGTTATGAATTACAGTGTTTTTTGTTTCCGTTTACTGCATCCATATATTTTCCTGTTCTTACAGAAACATCATGGTTTAGTTATAGAAAAAATAAAAATAAAAACAATAAAATTATATGCATAACAAAAAACTTCCTTTAAAATAAAATTCTTTGTGATTTATTAGCTGTAAATGTTTGATTTAATGTTTATTTTGTACACTTACATACCAAGAGTTGTGTCAAGGTTTCTCAGTGAAAAGATGGGTCACGAGCAAAAGAAGTGTGAGAAACTAAAGGGCGCTAGGTGGCGCTAGAGAGTACTAGATGCCACTAGATGGCCTAGAGAGCAGTAGAGGGCACTAGGCGGTGCTAGAGGGCTTTAAAGAGCACTAGAGGGCGCTAGAGAGTAAGTCAGCATTCTGGGCTGGAAATCTTGAAACCTATGCACGTCCTTTGATTCACAAGAATCTTCATGTCTATTCCCGGGAAATAAATAAGATGCTCACCATGACACACTCCTTAATAGTAAAGGACCGACCTGAGTGTCCAATATCAGGAAACTGGTCGGATAAAATATTTACAGCCATTAAAACCACTGATGGGACAAGTCACTGAGGGCCCGATCAGAATTTGGATGTGGCTGCGGTGCCTCTTCCGCCCATGAGGGCAGCCACTATACATCCCAAGAAAAACACGAGTGTCAACAAGGGCGTGGGGAAATTAGAGTCCTCATGCCTAGACAGTGGGTGTGTAAAATGGTGGGAAACAGCGTCTGAGGCCTGTCTGCCTGTGTCAGTGACACACACATGTGTTTTAAAATGGCTTTGATTTATGGCTACAAATATTCTATAAGGTTTCTTTGAAATTTGATGAGGCTGGTTCTTCATCAGAGTCTAGAGTAACCTAACCCTGTGTTCTTGGGCTGTGCTGTCTCACATTTTTTGGTTCCAGAATAAACTGTTTCTTTTCCCCTTTAAGTGTTTTTGCACACACGGGGCTGAGGATGTGTCTTGGTAGAAAAGTACACAATAAGACCCTTGTCTCAAACAAACATTCTGGAATTAAAGTGTCGCCCACACCAAGAATAGACCTGGGAAGTGTGCTAAAAAGGAAGCCAGTCTCAAAAGACCACTTCAGAGGTAAGTCTAAAGACGGAGCAGGATGGCTGTCACGGAGACGCTGGGTGGAGCCTGACTTCAGAGATGCCAACCTGTTAGAACCAGGAGGAGGTGGCAGGCTCATAACACTGCAAATGTACTAAATGCCAGTGAAGTGTTGAAAGTGTGTGTGTGTGTGTGTGAGAGAGAGAGAGAGAGTGTGTGTGTGTGTGTATGTGTGAGACAGAGAGAGAGGGTGTGTGTGTGTGTGTGTGTGTGTGTGTATAAGAATGTCTGTGTATGCATGTGTGTGTGCTCGTGTGTATATGCATATGAGTATGCATGTATGTGTGCATACTTGTACATGTGCCGGCAAGTACTCCCATACCACTACATTACCACCTTTGTATTTTTATGTTAAGGTCAAATCTGTTATTCAATTGCCAGGCAGGTCTTGAACTCGAGACTGCTGCCTCTGCCTCTGAACAACTGGGATGACAGGGATGACGGGGATGATGGTGAAAATGGGGATGATGGGGATGATATTGATGATGGTGATGATGGGGCTGACAGGGCTGACAGGGATGAAGGGGATGACAGGGATGAAGGGGATGACAGGGATGAAGGGGATTACAGGGATGAGGGGGATGAAGAGGATGATGGAGCTGACAGGGATGACGGGGATGATGGGGATGACAGGGATGAAGGGAATGGTGGGGATGATGGGGATGACAGGGATGACAGAGATGACGGGAATGATAGGGATGAAGGGGATGACAGGGATGAAGGGGATGACAGGGATGAAGGGAATGATGGAGTGGCAGGGACACAACAAGGAGACAACAGGCCTACAGCACTGGGCCTGGCAGAACTGCCCACTTTAAAATAGTTCCTTCCGTACTGAGTTCCCCTCCTAGACTCTCTTATAAAAAGCACAGAACCTTCCCAAGCAGCCTTTCAGCCATGCTGATGTCGAATACGGTGTCCTGGAGGCTCCTGATCAGACAGTTGCAGAGCCCTGCTCCAGCACAGTGGGTTTCCTGATCTGTAGGGGGTCAGACAGCAATCTGCTTTCTCTAAGGCATGGAAGCCAGAGAAAGGAGGCATTTAATGGTGTCCACAGAAGGAAGTTGGAAGTCCCCACAGAGATTGTACTGACAGGCTAGTTTCATGTCAACTTGATACAAGCGCGAGAGAGGTGAGGTCAGAGGGGAGAGGGAAGCTTCAACAGAGAGAATGGCTCGGTAAGATCAGGCTGCGGCAGGAGGGGCAGCTTCAACTGAGAGGCAAGCCTGTAGAGCACTTTTGTAACCAGTAACTGATGCTATTATGTGTCCTGTACTGTCCCTAGGCTGGTGGCCCTGGTTTCTATAAGAAAGCAGGCTGAGCAGGACATGGGGAACAAGCCAGTAGGCAGCATCCCTCCATGGCCTCTGCATCAGCTCCTGCTCCAGGTTCCTGCCCTGTTTGAATTCCTGTCCTGACTTCCCCCAATGATAAGCAGTGAAAATGTAAGCCGAATGAACCCTCCCCTCCCCAGGTTGGTCTTGGTGTTTCATCCCAGGAATAGTAGCCCTGACCAAGACAGTGGGAGAGCAGGCAGGACACAGTGCTCAGGAGTAGAGTGGATGGGGCAGGGCTGTTGTAGTCTTGGCTCCCCTTCCATGTTAGCCTCTGTGATCTGCAACCCTTTCTGATTTGCAGTTACTCTTGCTACACCTCAAACACTACCCACCTTTTACTGACAAGCTTGTTGTTGCTTTGAAATATGATCTTATACTGTTGCCCAGGCTGGTCTGAAATGCCCATTTAGCCCAGGCTAGCCTGAAACTCCCAGGTAGCCCAGGCTGGCCTTAAATTGGAATGAGGCTAATCCTCATCCCTCAGCTTCCTGGATACTGAGATTGCAAGTGTGAGACTGAGATGTAACTCCTGAAAGATGATGGGCACAGGGTTATTCTGCTGCTAGAAAGCTGTAAACCCAGAGCCCGTTAATGCATTTAAATCCATTTCATAATGATAAATTTTTCAAAACGTCATCAGTTACCCTGGAAGGATGTTGGGAAAACAGTTAACTCGGGGCTTAAAAGATGGCTCATATGGTAAAGTTCCTGTCAAGCAAGCATGAAGATCCATCCCAGTTTGATGCCCAGTACCCCTGTGAGAGAGCTGAGCTTGGCAGCATGTGGGCACAAGGAACCGGAGACAAGCGGACGCCTGGCACTTGCTGGCCAGCTAGCCTAGCCTAACTTGGAGAGGAAAGTGGATCTTGGAGAGAGATCCTGATGCCAGCCTATGGCCACACATAGACATGAGGACATGCACACGGGCCAGCTCATGCTGGAGAGTGGTAAAGAGGAAGAAGCAAGCACGGCAGTTAAGACCTGGCTACCAAGGTCATCCAAGGTCATCTAATCATAGACCCAAGTTCCCAGTAATGTGGGACTCGTCCTCTTGGCCCAGGAAAGGCGGCAGTGAGCACACAGTAGGTTGTCCCCTGGCTTCCATGCTCATAGCATTGAGAAGACATACAATAAACAAATGGGTGTACCGTTTTAAAAATGAGCCAGGCAGTGCTGGCGACATGTCTTTAATCCCAGCACTCGGGAGGCAGAGGCACATGGATCTCTGAGTTCAAGGCCACCCTGGTCTACATAAGTTTTAGGACAGCCAGGCTAGGTAGAGAAACTCTGTCTTTAAAAATAAATAAATAAATAAATAAATAAATAAATAAATAAATAAATAAATAATTTGGCCACTGTGACTATGTCTAGGTCAGATGGCCAAGTTTAGGAAGTAAATCTTTAATTTATCACATTTGTTTTTAATGAAGTTTCCTTTGTACACATCAATTCGAACTAACTCTGGAGAGATGGCCCAGTGGCTCCGAGTGCTGGCTGATCTTCCAGAGGACTCGGGCTCCATTCCCGGGACTCACACCAGAGGCTCACAATGGCCCCTAGCCCCAGCTCCAATAGATCTCATGCCACTTTTGGCCCCTGAAGGTACATGCACCCACATGTATGTGCATGCAAACATACACCACACACACACCACACCACACACACACACCACACACAAATACACCACACACCACACACACACACCACACCACACACACATACACCACACACACACACACCACACACACATACACCACACACCACACACACACACCACACACACATACACCACACACACACACACACACACACCACACACACATACACCACACACACATACCACACACACACCACACACACACACACACACACATACACACACACACACACACACACACACACACACACACACACGTTTTAAGTAATGTTAATGGAAGCTTGAAAATGGAGCTCACACCTTTGAGCTGAGGACCTGCCCCTCAGCCGTCTGGCCCCAGCTACCTAGTCTTCAGTCTGTACTCAAACCAGAAAAACGTATTCTCAAGCTAACCAGAGGCTAGACTGGGCCTTATAAAAATGTTAAAACAGCACAGAGTTGTGCCTGACTCCTGACCCGCAGGAGTCCTGAAAACACAGACTACACTGTCTGTCCTGTGAGTGGGTTGTGCCCCCCACCCCCCTCCCTGCCTCGGGGCCCCACCAACTCACCACAGCTCTGGGTCTGGACTATACCAGCCCGTCATACAGGGACAGTGCCTGCACAATGGAGGGGTCAGCCTTGGAGCCTTCCTGGAACTCCTGAAGGGTCAGCTTCCCGTCAGCGTTCTGTGAACAGAGGGAGGTGGCTGAAGGTGAGCATCATCCACCTTCCGGGACAGTCTGCCCATGGCTGTTCTCAACAGAACTTCCTGAGTCCACCTGGGTCTTCAGAGGAGTCCAGCAGACAGCATCAGACACCTGGTACTCATGACACATGTCTCTCAGTCCCAATCTGGTCTGGGAAATGAATACCCCAGGTGTCAACTTAGAGACTCCTGTGGTTCCGGGCTTTCCGTCAGCCGAAGTGACTGTACCCGCTCATCTCCCACTCCGTAGCTGGGCTCAGTGCCGCAGATCTAGGCTCTAAGCTACGTGAGACGCTGAAGCAGGAGGATCAGGACTTCAAGCCTTGGGTGAGTTCAAGGTCAAACTGGACAAGTGACAGAGCCTGAAACGTACAGAAAGAGCTGGTGCGGAGGGCAGGGCTTGGGGGTATCTCAGTAGCAGGGCTTGGGGGTATCTCAGTAGCAGAGCTTGGGGGTATCTCAGTAGCAGAGCTTGGGGGTATCTCAGTAACAGAGTGCTTGTCGACATCTTATCTTAATTCCCAGTTTAAAACATTTCCAGTACCAGGGGCAGAGGTTTGCCAAACGATGTGTGAGGACTTGAGTTCGGTCCCCAGCAACCATGTCAAAATGCCAGCAGCGGTGGCATAGAGCAGTAACCTCAGGGGACATAGAGACAGGATGAATGTGGCTCTCTGGCTGGCCAGTCTAGCCAAATCAGTGAGTCCCAAGTCCTGGTGGGTGAACTTCTGGGGAAGGGTACTCAAGGTTGACTCCTGGCCTACTCAGATATGTTCATGAGTGTGCAAGCATGTACACATAAGCACAGGTCACATACAGTGGTCAGTCCTTAGACTTAATGCTCCATGTGTTTCCCTGGGGTCTCTTTTGAAAGCCAGGTCACATCAAGTCCCAGAAACCCCAAGAGGGAACCAAATTAGACCTTGGGCTTCAGGAGCCATTCATACACCTACAGCACCAGGGAAGGCAACGCAGTGTCGCCCACCCTGGCAAGGCCGGTCTTGTATTGACTAAGAGCCTATATGTGCAATGCCCCCTGCTCCCCCTAACACTTCAGGTCTTCGGGTCACCCTACAAAGGAGGAAGGAGCTGCATCTATCCCCTGAGGTCTGACAAGGGAACTGGCTTAGGGTTACAATTGAGGGACCCCACAACCGCACCCCTGTAAATCCAAGGCCTATGGCGCTTCCAAAACCAGAAGATGTATTGCTACTGAGGGCGCCTAACAGGTTCATGGCCTTAGCAAAATCAGTCGGGGGTCCCGCTACCAGAGGGCTGAAAGTTTTCTGAGGACAGCAGGAGCCCCGCCCCTCCCAAGTGTTAATCTCCTTTCCTAATTAAGAGCTCAGAGCTCTGGGGCAAAGCCTGGTACCAGTTGGTAGGATGCCTGGTGATTTGTATTCTCACAGAGGCTGGAGAGGGTATTTTTATTTCCACCCCATGGCTTCAAATTTTCATGAAAATCAAAGTTATTTTAGCTTGTGGGGGGGGAAGGTTTCTGGTTGGGGGGTACAACTCAAGTAGGGCTCAGACTTTGAACGTGCACAAGGCCCTGTCATGACCCTCGGCAACACCAAAGAAGGAAGGCCCTTACAGGGTCAAAGGAGCCATTGAGTTCTGCAGAAATGAGAGGGGCCCTGGGGAGGTGGCCTGGCATGTAAAGCGTGAGCTATGCAGGCATGGAGACTTGAGTGTGACCCCCCCAGCATCCACACAAAAGCCAGGCATGGTGGTACGGATGTCTAGCACCGACCAGGGCTGACAGGAAGATCCCTGGGGTTCACTGGTCAGTCAGCTCCAAGTTCAGTGAGAGAGTCTGGGTCAGAACGGAGCAATAGAAAACATGAGCTATAATTCTCTGGCCTACGGACAGACAGACTGACAGAGATGCACGCCTGCACGAACATACAAGTACAGATGTGCATACTCGACAGAGGCACATGCACACAAGAGGAAGAGGTTTCTCAACCCAGGCTCTGTGACTAAAACGCAGCCAGTCTGTGAACACAGATAGGGGCAGACAATCCCAGAACCTCAGATGACTATCAGAACCGGTGGCACCCAGGACCTGGTCACAGAGCTACTGCCTGGATCAAAGCGTCAACTTGGGCAGGTGGGCATGCCCACTATGTTTGGATGAAACCCAGGGCCGTGCACATGGGAGTCCTCTACCACTGAGCCATCCCCCAAAACTACAACACAGATTCCCGTTAAAGTATGCCTCAGAATCCACCCACCCCCTCTGCTGCCCAAAACAATAACCTGCTTTCTGGCCACTGTTAGGACCATCTTTAGACACTTAGGGCCATTATTGTGAGAAGACAGGGTTCTTTCTGTACAATGTCAAAACAGTCTGGGGTTTAAAAAAAAGGAGCCCCCAAAACCCCCGAATGGCTACTGTCTGTAAGACAAGTTGACTGGCCTGAGCCATTTGCAGAGCCTGGTCAGGTCCAGGGTCCCTACACCCCGCCTCACCTTGTCCATCATGGCGAAGATCCGGTCCACCCTCTTCTCTGGTGTGTTCTCTTCTTCTGGGAGCTCCACGGTGTTCCCCTGCCAAGGTTGCACATACAAGGTTGCACACACAAGGCTGGACCAGTGCAGCAGCCTTGGGCTCGTGGCTAAGTAAGCCTTGGCCCAGCCACCAGGGCACCAGGCCAACACTTGACCTCTGAACTCATAACTAAACCCTTGCCTCAATGCCCTGGGCTGGTGGCACTGAGGATCACTTCTCTCTCCCATTCTCCAGCCTCACAACTTTTCAAAGGAACATTTCAGGCCTCTGGCTCTACTACCCAACCTAGTCCCGGTCCAACCAGCAGGTGAGGATGCCCACGGCTACTCAGCCAGCAGTGTTTGGTTGGCCTGGATTGTCCTGAGATAGGGGAGTAACTCTGGGTTTCCCCTGGGCCCTATAGGTCATCGGTGGTCCCCCGGCAGCTCTCCTGGGACTCACCCTTGTATGCCCCCCACCCCAGCAGCCCTCCTGGGACTCACCACCATCTGGTAAATGGCATCTACTATGTCCAGCATCTCGTTTCTGGTGATGTAGCCATCGTTATCCAAGTCATAAAGCTTGAAGGCCCCTGTGATCAAGCAGCCAGGTGAGGGGTCACCCTAGCCCAGGGCAACAGCGGCTCATCCCCCCCCCGCCCCCGTCCTTAACTCAATACAAAGCCTGAGATCAGGTTTTCCCGCCAAACGTCAGGTCAGTACAGAGTGACAGGAAGCACACTCATTCACCAGTGAGACCAGCACAAAGACAAACAAGCTTTGGCGGGTGGCAGACACCTTTGATCCCAGCACTCAGGAGGCAGAGGCAGGCAGATCTCTGAGTTTGAGGCCAGCCTGGTCTACAGAGTGAGTTCTGGGACAGACAGCCAGAGCTACACAGAGAAACCCTGTTCTTGGAAAACAAAAGCAAAAGAAAAAATGCACACAAATTCAGGAATCTTATCTCCTATCTGCGCATTCAGGAGGCGGAGACAGAAAAATGGTGGTTCAAGAACATCCTGGGCCACACAGTACCTTCTAGACCAGCCTGGGCTGTACAGTGAGAACTTGAAACAACAAAAACAAGGGTTGAGGCTGTCGTTCGATAGCAGAGAACATGCCTAGCATGGGCAAGGTCCTGAGATCTGTCTCCAACTTGGCAATAATAATAATTTTTAAAATATGCAGGTATTGGTCTACAGGGACTGAGGTCATGGCTGGGGGGTCGGTTAGTACCCAGAGGTTGGGAGCCACTGGAGGAGACAGCCAGGTCCTTGAACTGGTCACCAGATCACCTTGGCAACAGAGCCCCCCTAGATCCCAGACATCATGGCTTGCCTCCCCTGCCTCTCGTCTTCAGGCGTCTCCTCAGAGTGAGAAAAGCCCACTTCTGTTTCTAACACAGATGCCGCTGTGGACGGCAAGTGCGCCTGCCAAGCAGGGCATTCAACCCAAATGGTCCTCTTCTTCTAGAAAAGTCCCTGCTACTCCTGCGTGTCAACCAAGAACCCTCCCACCCCCAGGACATGCTTCTCTCTCTGGGCTCAGCGGCTCCCAGTCGGCACCTCCTCCTCCCCGCCTTGCCCACAGCATTAGGGAATTTAGGAACCCTGTCACTGTGACAGACTGACAGCCACTACTACATCAAGGACCCATCCATCGTAGCCCTGGGTAGACCCTCAATTCCCACCCGATACCACAGGGGGCACCTTTGCCTGATGTTTGTTGATTGAGTATGTGAACTCCAGATGGCTGGAGACCTGGGACCTGCTGGGATTTAGATCCTGTGACCCACCACCCACAGGATCTGCTGTCTCAGTATTGCATCCACCTGAATGTTCGTCCCACCCACGCCCCAGACCTGTCCCATGGATGTAGCTGTGGACTCTGCCTCACAAAATCCAAATTCCTCCCTCTGGGACCTTTATCTGTCCCAGAAGGGCAGGGTGTCCTCTCGCTGTGGCCCTGCGCAGATGGTCTGGCCTGCTTCCCTGGCCACACTGGGCCCACCTGCCCAGGGCCCACTGCCCAGGCCTCTGGGAATGCCCTGACCTCCCAGAGCCGGACACCATCTGTGGTCACCGCTGCAGGTGTCTAGCGCCTCCTCCTGGCAAAGGCTGGGACTGCATCCTTCTAGCCTGGCAGGGGATGGGGGACTTACACCGCAGCTTCTCGTCCAGGGTCCCCCGTGAGGTCACCGATAGAGCCTGGATGAACTCGGAGAACTCAATCCTGCCATCCTGAGGGAGACAAAGAGGACAACTTTGGTCAGCACAGACCTCATGATGGGCAGAGACAGACACGGGACATCGGTGGCTGATGGACGAGGGAAGGGAGAGAAGGAATGATGGGCAAGAGGAGGGAAGGAGAGGAGACAAAGCTGAACGAGGGACAGCAGACCGCAGGGACTGAGATGCCAAAACCTGCTGTACTAGTGAATACTGAAAACTCAGTGGTACTCAGTGCAAGAGCCTGGCACAAAACTCTAAGCCTCAGTTTCCTCATCTGTGAAATGGGGGTATGAAAAGAACCCACCCCATAGGAAATGGTGGCCATGACTGTGCTTCCAGCCCTTGGAAGGCAGAGGCAATAGGACAGGTTCAAGGCCAGCACTATCTACACAGAGAATCCAAGGACAGCCTAGGTGGCCTGGCTAGCTGTTTGTTTGTTTGTTTTTGTCTACTTGGGACAAGGCAGTCATCTTCAAAGAGAACCTCGCTCATCAGATTGGCCTGTGGGGCATTTTCTGAATCAACTATTGATGTGGGTGGGCCACCCCTGGGTGGTCCAGAGCTGTGTAAGAAAGCCGCTGAGCGAGCCACGAGGCGCAGACTGCTCGGCTGCGCCTTCCACGGCCTCTGCTTCAGCTCCTGCCTCCCGATTCCTGCCGTGCCTCGAGGACTGAGGCATGGAAGCTGAATCAAACCTTCCTCCCCAGGATGCTTTTTGTCACAATCGTTACACAGCAACAGAAACGTAACTAAGACACTGTGTTAAGTAAGACCCCCTTCTCAAAAAACAAAAACAAGAAATGCCAACCCCGCAGATGGCTGTCGGTCTGTCAGTCCCAGTCCCACACCTAGCATTTGTCACACTGACCACCAGTTACAACCGCTGATCTTTTTTCTTTCTGTTCCTAGAGGATTCTGTATTTTGTTTGTATCCATGAGAAGACTCACGGATACATACGCTCTCTTGTGTATCTGTGTGTGCAAGCCTGTGTATATATGCACATGAATGTGGAGCACTGAGTGTGTCAGTCACACAAATGAGCATGTGTGTGGATGGGTGTGCCACGTGTATGCACTGTCGGTCTTGATCTGTGCTAGTGTGTACCGGTGTCACACCTCTGAGTGCCATCGTGCCCACGTGCACTCGAGCTCCCTTAGTGGGGAGGTGTGGGGGAGGGGCTGGGATGCAGCCGCTGGAGGATCCCAGGCCGGGGACAGACACAGCAACCTGCAGCTCACCTTGTTCTCGTCGAAGACATTGAAAACAAACGTGGCGAACTTGGTGGGGTCTCCAAATGGGAAGAACTGTTTGTAGATCTTCTGGAAGCCAGCGGCGTCCAGCTGCCCACTGGGACAGTCCTTAATGAAGCCCTTGTACCTGTAGGTGGCAGAGAATGTCACCCACCAAGAGCCTCGGTCAGTGAGGCCCGGGAAAGCCATGAACCCCTCCCCGGTCAAAGACACAGGCCCCACGACATTGGTAACAGTGTCCCATGGTCTGATGACAGGCTGAGATGTCATAGGCATGGGCTCATGCTTCTGCCGTTCACTGGCTGTGTGACCCTGGGCAAAACACTCCAGCTCTCTGAATTTCATGAACCTCAGAGGCAGCGCAGGGATTTGTCTGAACATGGCCTCCCTGTCTGGCACTCCTCACAGAGCAGTTAAAATGACTCCCACCAACGGTCCCCGGGAAGCGCCACTTCTGGTTGCACATTGCCCCAACACGGACGGACTGGAAGCTCGCACCATCCTACCCCATCCCTGCTCTAAGCAAACGCCAGCTGGAACCACACACCGAGCTCAGGGGACCCTTTGTACTTACTCTCCTCTGGCGTGTCTCCCCCACTGGGGGGCCAGCCATTCATCAGTGCTACCAACCTAAGCAAACACCTCTCAGGACACTCACGTATGAACCGTGATGGTCACCACGCCCATCTAGCTAGACCTGGGTGTCAGACATGCTGGGTGTCTGTCACCCTGGGGGTGGGGCCTGATATCTAAAACTCACCAGTATACTCTCTCCAATACTAAGCAATGCCACCAAGCCATGGAAGAGAGTCCCTAGTGTGACTGTCAGCATGTTTACATGTGACAGAAGTTTACATGTGGCTTTAAGTCAGTGCCTGTGTGTAGCTGAGGCCTCCCCTTTCCCTCAGGTGGGGCACGCTCTCTTCTGAGGACCGTTCCTCCCACAACGAACAGCCAGAGCAACTGGCTTCCACCAGCAGCAGCATCTAGACCAGGGACTTTGTCACCTTTATTGAATTAGTCTTATGGGCAAGATACTGAGAAAGCCCATTTTCAAGACAGAAAAACTGAGGCTGCAAGAGAGGAAGTTACAAGGCCATTCAGCCCACCCAGATGGAAGGTGAACTGAGGAGGTTAATACTTGGAAAGCTGGGTCACTGACTTTCCTATCATCTCCTCCCTACCCTCTAGAAGGTTCCATTTGTTTTCCATCCTAAAAGTAGAGGATTCTGGGAGTCAGAAGCTAGAAGCCTCCTGTGATACTGTGACTTCCCCACCCACAGAGCCAGTCACAGTGCCAGGCCAGGTAGGACAAAGATCCCATTTTACGGATGAAGCCAGCCCAGCTGTCTACAGCTGCTCACGGCCTCAGCCCTCTGCATGCCTTACCCTCTGTTGGTCATTCTCCGCCCGCCGGCTTGTTTCCCCACATCAACCCAGCACAGAATCTCCCCAGATCCACAGAGGTCCCTGCATTCTGTTCTGGAAAGTCTCAACGAGCTCACTTACCCTGGCAACCCTGGTGGGGATGTGAACCCTGTTACAGGCCACACGCCAGAATGAAGCAGAGTCAGGCTGAGAGGGACCGGACACTGGTCCTGAGCCTCCTTTGAGACTATCTCCAGCTTCCTTCCGGGGGTCAGGATGCGCAGAGTTTTAGGTTGGCACCTGACTACCAGACCCAAAGCCAGAATCCGGAATCCATAGGAGATACCCCTGCCTACCATCTGAGCCTCCTTCACATCCCTGCATCCGTTCATCGCTACGACGCTGTCTGCTACTTGAAGGCCCATGACAATTATTTAAAAGCAGCAGCAGCAACAAAGCCGGCTGCGGTGGTGCATGCCTTTAAACCCAGGAGGCAGAGAAGCAGTTCTCTGAGATTTCGAGGCTAGCCTCGATATGGTGAGTTCCAGGCCAGTGAGGACTGCACGGGGAGACCCTGTCTCAAAATGAACAAAACAAAGCAAAGGGAGAAGAGTCTCCTGAAGCTATCTCCTGGGCCCAGCTCGGAGAGCCCTGCAGGAGGCCCAGAGGAGCCAGCTCTCCATACTGCACCAGCAGGAGTCATTGGCACTGACACCAGCTGTAGGGGCTGGTGGCAGAGTGCCAGTCTCTATTGAGAATCCAGTTACCCCTACAGAGATTGTCACCGAACCCCACCCCATCAATAGAAGGCTGGAGACCCCACACACACCCATAAAGAGATGCTGGAAGCTAGGAGTACCATCTTGCACAGAATGCTTCATCATACACTGTAATGTTTAGGATCCCTTAAGTCCTGTAAGCTCTGTGGCCTTACTGACCTGTCACCTGGCATCAGCCTGTCTAACCCCGCTAGGGTAAGAGTCCTGGACTCCCCCATCCAAAACCCCCATGACAGACAGCCTTCCCCAACTCATTCAGCCCTGCCTACAAATCCCGGCTGGCCCAAGCTATCAGTCTGTACATGATATCTACCAGACATCCAGCAATTGTCTGCTGGAAAGGTGAGTGAGCCACCGGGTGGGACTGAGAGCGGGAGCCCAGGTGTCCGTGTCTGAGCCACACGGACCAGGATCCTCTAGTGAACCTAGAGAATCCTCGGACAAGATGAGCACCTGTGGACAGAACCACTGAACTCCGTGCACAAGCACAGCAAGTCAGCGGTATTGTGTGTGAGGGTCTGGCGTCCAGTGAGGGAGAGATACCAGTCCAGGGAAACCCAGGCTGTTAGCAGAAGCAGAGCCCCTACCGTTCAGCCTCCCCACGAGATGCAGGGCTGTGCCACCCCCATGTCAGCGCCCGGGAAAGCGATTATACCCAAACATTATATAACCCCGCTGTTCGTCCTCCTGGAGTGGAGGAGGGGCCCTGCTCTGACTAGGATGGTGAGGGAGAAGACTGGGGCTCTGGAGCCACTGGCTGGCTTCCAGTCCTCTAATCTATATCCTGCAAACTGTCACCTTGAAGGGCAGGGACGGCTACCTTCTGCTTTCGTGCACTACTGGCTGGCTAAAGAGGGCTCTCCATGGTTGTAAACGGCCTGCATTACAGCCTCTCATGACCACACAGGAAAAATGAGCTCTTCTTCCCTCCCCCGCCAGTGCCATCAGACCAGGCCTCCTGCCCTTTGACCACAACCTAGAGGACCAGAGGGCAGACCCTAACCCCTCATAGTGTTTTGGGGGATAGCTACCAGTGTTCCTAGCTTGCAGCATTTCCAGCTTCCTCCTCCAGACCCAGAGGGATTTCCTGCAAATGTCTGGCTTGCCTGGACCCCAGGAAAGGCTGCACCTGCTGAGGGTTAAATCCAAAACTTGGCCCTGAGCTCCAGGTCCAACCAAGTCCAGGAGGCAATAATTGTGATACCCACTTTCTAAACAAGGAAACTGAGGCTAGCAGAGTTGACTCTTTGTTCTTCTTAGATCTCCCTTTTTCTCCAAGCTTTCTTCTCTGGAAGAAGGCCCCACCTCAGCCCACCCAGTGCATGCTGAGTCCTGCCCCTCTTGTTTCCAGGGCTGGACATGGTGGCAGCTCTCACAGTTGTGCCTTGAGACTGTTGAGTGTAACTGATGTAGTGACAGATGGCTCTCGACAGGGGTAGGTCCTGATCTTCGGGGACTCCTGGTTCTTGGTGAATGTTGAATGGAGTCCATTGTCTAAGAACTTTGATGGTTAGCCCTGGAGCCTAGACTCCACAAAGGAGGCAGGGACAGGCTGAGGGCTGTTCCCGGGAGCCCTGCTCATCTCTCCAGTGACCTGGGATGGTTAGTAGGCTCAGAAGCTCCTGGGGCCAGCACTTCCAGCCTTGGCACTGGAGTGAAATGAGAATTCTCAGCACTGCAAGCTCAGGCCCGGCTGGGCAAAGGAGCAGAGGGGCAGGGGTGGCCTGTGGGACATTTACAAGAGCTCACTGCAAACTGGTACCTTGGGTGCCTGGCATCGTCGATGTTTCAGGAAGGGAGTCTCAATGCCAAGAGCACAGGTGGCCTGGGAGCCCACCACCCAGGCCCTCTTCCCTCAGAGAAGACAGGAGTCAGTGGGGGAGGGTTATCACCATCACTTTCCTGACCTTGTCTCTAGGCTTGCTGTTTGGAGGACTGCACTGAACACACAGGAACCAGACTGTCAAAACAGCTTCAAGTCAGGTGTGGTGGCATGTGCCTTTCAGCCCAGTACTACAGAGCTGGAGGCAGGATTAGATAGAGGCCATCCTTATGAATTTGAAGCCAGCCTGAGATACATGAGCAGCACCCCCATCCTTCCATCTCTCTGTCTCTCTCTTTCTCTCTTGTCTCTATTTCTGTCTCCGTGTCTCCCTCTCTCCCTCCCTCCCTCCATCCCCCCCCCCCTCTCTCTCACACACACACACACACACACACACACATGTGTGTGCCTATAAGGAGTGTGTGGAGGCCAGTGTCAGGCATCTTCCTTAATTGTTGGCTCTCTGATACTTTGAGACAGGGTCCCTCACTGAATTCTAGGTCCCTCATTAGCCGACTGGGTGGCCAGCAAGCCCCAGGGGCCCTCTGCCTCTATACCACCCCACCCCAGACATCCACTGCTGCAGCCAGCATATTTTTAAAGATGTATTTATTCTTGTTTTATGCATGAGTGCTTTTGCTTGCATGTGTGTGTGTACAATGTATGTGCCTGGTGTTAAGAAAACCAGGGGACATTTGGTTTCCCAGGAACTAGGGATACGGACAGTTGTTTGCCACCATGTGAGTGCTGGAAACCGAACCCTGGTCCTCTGCAAAAGCAAGGAGTGCTCATAACCACTACACCAGCTCTCCAGCCAGCACCTTTTTTACGTGGATTTTGGGAAGCTGAACTCTGGTTCCTAACTCTGTTGAGTAAGCAGCTTCCCGAATCCTTCACTGGCCTTCTTAAGGAGGGGTCTGGCTTCTCATGCAAACCTGGCTTGGCCCTGTGTCTCTAAGTCCTTCACTTGTATATGACCCAAAACAGGTGACTCTGTCTCACTGAGTCTGTTTCCTCATCTCTGAGGCAGGAAGTCCACACAGCCCTTGAAGGCCCTAAGCGAGGTGGACAGACAAGAGCAGTGACGGTAAGGCACACTGTCAGGCAGCCTGGACCCCCCACACACTGAGAGGAGAGACCAACAGAGCCACCTACTACCCAAGACTAATCTGCAAAATCCAGGGCAGGAGGGTTCCAGCCATGTGACACTGTGCTTGGGACATGGCCAGTCTGTTTTGGGGACCAGCTTTTAGGGATGGAGGTGAGAATGTGAAAAGATGCTCTAGAGGTGACAACTGGATTCGTAAGTCTGGGGCAGGGAACCTATCACCTTACAAGATTCTAAGGGCTGTGACTGTCACGAGTCACTCCCAGTGGGGGTGTGCGTGTACAGCAGGGGGAAGGGACGCAAGGGGGAGTGCCATGACAGATCCCAGCAAGGCCTCTCGGTCCGCAGACCCCCACACCACACAGGGCCCTCTGGAGAAACTTGTCCTGGGAAAACTGTCCCTGTCCCCTCATGCTGCCATAATTAAGGCAGCATCTGCTTCCCAAGGAGCAGAATCCGGATGGTGAGTAGGTGAATGGAGAAATAGTGGAGCAGACGCCTGCCACAGCTGGGTGAGGGTGGGGAGGGGCACAGCTGGGAGAGGGTGGGGAGGGGCACAGCTGGGAGAGGGTGGGGAGGGGCACAGCTGGGAGAGGGTGGGGAGGGGCACAGCTGGGAGAGGGTGGGGAGGGGCACAGCTGGGAGAGGGTGGGGAGGGGCACAGCTGGGAGAGGGTGGGGAGGGACACAGCTGGGAGAGGGTGGGGAGGGGCACAGCTGGGAGAGGGTGGGGAGGGGCACAGCTGGGAAAGGGTGGGGAGGGCCACAGCTGGGAGAGGGTGGGGAGGGGCACAGCTGGGAGAGGGTGGGGAGGGGCACAGCTGGGAGAGGGTGGGGAGGGGCGCAGCTGGGAGAGGGTGGGGAGGGACACAGCTGGGAGAGGGTGGGGAGGGGCACAGCTGGGAGAGGGTGGGGAGGGGCACAGCTGGGAGAGGGTGGGGAGGGGCGCAGCAGAGAGGGGTGCAGGGACACTCACTGCCTTGAGAGGCTGTTCCTTTTGTCATCTTTTCAAAGGCCTCCCTGCCTGGGCCCACCCCACCTCCCCACAGCTCCCTGGAGGAGGAGGAGGGTCTCTCCTCCCCTTTCCTTCCCTCTGGCTTCATGGGTTCCTCACAGCAAGAAGCCGGTACGTGAGCCACTAAGCACTGGAGCATGAAGGAGACGCATGCTAGACCCAAACTATAAACCCCACCACCGCCACCGCCGCACACACACACTCACAAAGCTGTGTGACCTAGGCAAGTGTCTCCACTTCTCTGAGCCAATCTCTATCTGTGCAATGAGGTTACTTCTGGAATCCAGGACTCCCAGAAGGGTGCTCAGTGTTAGGACAGCACCTGTCCACGGGAGCCCTGGGGACAAGAGGGTAGCTGGTTCCTCACTGCAGCCACATGGGATGGTCCAGCTCTGCCAAGGTGCCCACCCTACAGTACAGGGGAGAAAGTACCCACAACCCACGGTCCTACCACCTTCAGCTCCTCGCTCCGCATATGTGGCATCCTGAATTTGAGTAGGGAAACCATGTTGTTCTCATTCAGCTTAATGAGTGCTTCGAGGCACTGCAAGCTTTAGTACCTGTGGCATTCCTCGGCCAGGCCCCATTGTGCCTCTGACCACCCATAAGGATGCACCCAGCTCTGTCCACACTGGGTGGATCTCAGAGAGCCTGAGACACGGGAAAGCCATAGACTAAAGCTCGCCGCACCCCTTCAGCCTTGGGCCCTTTTCCTCTGAAAGAGCAGACTCAGTCACCTAGGACCAGGGCTGAGTGATGGGGTCCGTGGTCCCTGCTGGCTGGCACAGGCATCCCCGCACCCTGCAACCCAGGCCCTGAGTTCTAGTCTTGGTTCCTCTAGCATTCTCTGTGTGGCAGGCACAGCCTCGATCACTTGGGGACCCTGAACAGCAGTGTTAGATATCAGTACAAAACGAGGTGACCTACTACGGTGCTGGAGATTTGGGAACCCCTGAGATCTGACCAACAAGCTGAGGTATGGGGTTGGGGGGCACAGACAGAGGCTCCAAAGGGGCACGAGTGAGACTTGGACAAGTGTAGGTGCTTGAGGAGCCATGGGGAGGGGAGGTCTGAGCCTCCAGGCAATCCCCAAGATGGGGAAAGGAGTTGAGCCTTAAGCAAGCTGGAAGGTGTACCCTAAAGGGGCTTCAAGAAGCACCCCATCTGGCTCCAGCTCCAGGGATGGGGTGCAGGGAGCAAGAGAATCACTGGGAGACAGTGACCACAATGGTCTGGAGCTAATAAGATTGGGGAAAAAGATGTGAATGAGGCCCGGGCATTGGTGGGACAAGAACAGGAGGTCCCTGGTCTAACCTCTAATCCAGCAGGATACTAGAGAAAGTCCCTAGCCATAAAAGGAGTTTTGGGTTACCCAGTGATAACCAATGGGCTCGTTTTATGTGGTAACAGTTCTACACCAATGCTAGAGACGGATCAGAACACCACAATCTGTGACCCATTGCTGATGTCTGTCTGGGGCAAGCCTAAGTCAAGCAAAAGTCCGGGGAGGGAGGCAAACCGGAGGAAATCCAGCTTCAGGAGAGCTCAGCAGGGCTGGCCCAGCAAGGAGAACTCATAAGCACATACTTAGCCTGCCGTCTGCAGATGCCCACAGAGCCCAAGGGCTGCCAATAGGAGGCAGGGAGATGTCCACACAGAAAAGCCAGGGAGACAGCATGGAGGTAGGCTTGGGAACCAGGACAAAAGAAGCAGGCAGTCCTAAAAATGGGCAGGCTTGCGAACTGTTCCGAAAGGAAGTGGCTAAGTAGGAAATAACCAGAGATGGACCAGTTTCCCCACTCCCCATAAGTCAGCTTCTCTCCATACCTCCACCCGCTGGCCAAAGCCTGCACTGCAGCTCATGGTCCTGGCGCTGCCCACCTAGCCAGATCTTCCTAGAGCCAGCCCAGTCAGCAGAGCTGCCCTTTCTGCAGCATGGAATTCGATGTGCAAGTCTAGAAGCAGCCCTGGAGGGTCTGGACTCGTCCAAGCTCAGCTCCTCAACCCCCTCCTGGGGTTGGCATACAGTGAGAGCCTCTCTGTCTGCTTCACATTGCACTGTGGCACCCACCACCTGCCTTCTTCCCCCAGGCCCAGAGCAGGCATCACTAGTTCATCACAGATCTCATTAATCCCCCATGCTACATTTTCTATTTACTCTGTGACGTCCCTCTTCAGAACCTTTCTTAACACAGAGTGTTAGACTGGAGATACCCACCCTTCGTCTTGTATTTATCTCTTTCTTTCCTCCTTCCTTCCTTCCTTCCTCTTTCTTCCTTTTCTTTCTCCCCTCCCCCCACCTCTCTCCTTCTTTCTTTCTTTCTTGACAAGGTTCCTTTGTAGCCCTGGCTTCCTGGAACTTGCTCTGTAGACCAGGCTGGCACTAAACTTAGAGATCAGCCTGGCTCTGCCTTCCTGAGTGCTGGGATTAAAGAGTGAGTCACCACTGACCAGATTCTAAATGAGGCAACTGAGTCCCAAAGTGCAGAATAGACTTCACAAGGCCCGGAGTGGCTTAGTGATGAAGCCAGCCGAAGACTCTAATCTCGAGACTGGGTCTCACCTGTGTGGCAAGCAGGGTGTTCCGTCAGCCTGCTGGGTCATTTTGATTTTGTTTTCTGTGAATTTGCCTGCTTGTGTGTGTGTGCCGAGAAGAGCATGTTGGAACTGAAGTTACAGGCAACTGTGTGCCAAGGTGCAGGTGCTGGGATTCTAACCCAAGTCCCCTGGAAGAGCAACCAGTATTCTTAACCACAGAGCCATCTCTCCAGCCTCCAGTTTGCGTCTTATATGGATACCACAAAGTGGGTCTGGGTAGATGGCACCTACCAGGTAGATATGAGAACCTGAGTTCGATTCCCCAGCACCCCTGTAAAAGGCACAATGTCGTAGCATGCATTTGCAATCCCAATACTAGAGAATATTGAGGAGGCAGAGACGGGGCTCTGGAGCAATCTGGACAGCCAGCCTAGTTAAGCTGGAGAGCCCTGGGTAGCAGGAAGGGACCTTGCCTCAAAAAACAAGTTGGCCAGGTGGTGGTCTCTCAGAATTGGCATGTGCCTTTACTCTCAGAACTTGGTGGGGAGGGGAAGGTAGGTGGGTCTCTGTGAGTTCTAGGCTAGCCTGGCTACAGAGTGAGTTTCAGGCCAGCCTGAGCTACTGAGTGAGACTCTGCAAACAACCAACCAGGGAGCTGTCTGCTGAGATTGTTCAGTATTTAGAAGTACTTGCTGCTCTTGCAGAGTAGTAGAGCTTGGTTCCTAACACCCACATAGCAGCCCCCAGACACATATAACCCTGGTTCAAAGAGATTCCATGCCTTCTTTGGCAAAATAAAAATAAATAAATCATTTCATACGGCAAAAACAACAACAAAGGGAGATGGTTAGCTCCTGAAGAATTACACCCAAGGCTGACACACGCACACACACATGCTCACACACACACACCACACACACACACAAGAGCGTGCATGTGTCAGGGAAGGAGTCACTACCTTCCCCCAGCCTGCTTAATGGACACTGCACAGCCCCACATGATGGAGGATATTGATCTGTCCCACCCTGTCCCATCCGCAGCCACACCCACCCAGCAGCCACACCCACCCAGCAGCCACACCCACCCAGCAGCCACACCCACCCAGCAGCCACACCCACCCAGCAGCCACACCCACCCAGCAGCCACACCCACCCAGCAGCCACACCCACCCAGCAGCCACACCCACCCAGCAGCCACACCCACCCAGCAGCCACACCCACCCAGCAGCCACACCCACCCAGCACACAGGAGCTTTCTCTACTCACCACTGCTGTACTTCCTTTTCAGTGACTGCAAGAGAAGAGAAGACCACAGGTTAGATGGGAGACCCAGGACACAGGCCATTGTGGGGGCGGAGCTCCCTCCTACGTCTTCCCCACAGCAGTCTGCCCTGAGTAAGAATATACAGCCCTCGTGAACAGTGAATGATTTCCAGCAGGTTCTCGCCTGCCCAGGAGAAGACAGTATGTCCTGCCTTCCCCAGGGCCCACTGTCTGCTGCTTCAATGAAGGGGCACCTCCCAACACCTTCAGAAAGCTGAGTTCCCAGCTCAGAAAGCAACTTAAGGTACATTCTTTCAGCCAGGTGTGGTGACCACAGCCTTTAATCCCAGAACTTGGGAGGCAGAGTCAGGCAGATCTCTGTGAGTTCAAAGCCAGCCTGGTCTACATCCTTTCTCAGCTCTCAGTCCCGGGACAGGAGGGTCAGAGTGGTTGCTGCTTCCAGACCTGGGATGGGGCAAGGAATCTCTTGAAGGCCAACCCTCTTGGAGCCCAGAGATCCTCATTGTCTTACAGCCCTCTCAGTGGCTGGTCCAAGTCTTTACTCTCAAGATATGACCAGATATGGCAGCTGAAAGGATTCGAATATATGGCTGATGCCCAAATGGACACTTTTTACTGAACCATAAAATGAATGAGTTTTTTTTTTCTTCTCTGCAAAGTACTGAGTCATTTTGAGCTGAAACCAAACCATGCTTTCCAACATATCATCAAATGATAACATCAAATCACCTTCAAGGCCAGGCATGTTGGCGTTGGCCTTTAGTCCCAGCAGTGGGAAGGCGAAGGTAGGGGGTTCTCTGAATTTGAGATCAGACTGGTCTACAAAAACAAAACAACCAAGAAACCTTTAAGACCACAAGCTCTCTGCCTGGGTGACCTCGAGAGGGATGACTGGGCTCTCGGTGCCTCCGTTTCCTCGTGTAAAGCAGGTACAGAAACAGTACCTGCCTGGGACTCTGTCTTAACAGACGCACAGAGCCCTGGCTCCCCATTGTGGCAATGGGGTGAGCTCAGCATAGTGACAGTGAATGAATGGGCCGGTGATGCTCCCCAAGTCCTTGTCAGGCAGCGGGTGAGAAAGGAGCTGGGACACCTTCCCGGGGAAGCGGAGGAAACACGGCAGACTCAGGGAGACCCTGCTACAAGAAGTGTTCCAAACAAACTCAACCGCAGCATCTGCTAACCCCCAGGTGCCATCTGTGCTGTGACTCAGCCACAGCCCCCAGCAGTCCCCAGAGAGCAATCTCTATCCTGACTCCAGGTGGGCATAGTGAGGCACAAGAGACTTGGAGGCAGCCGGTGGGGCTTCAGATCTGAGGTCTTGGCTCAGATCCAGGGTTAGTAGCCTGGGTGGGCTGGTGGCCTTTGTGCCCCCTCACCTGAACACTTCCCAGGAGCCCACATGGATCCTGCACACTGATTTAAACAGGGTAGTCAGCTAATAAGAGTGGGACCCGGCTGCAAGGCCAGTGTCAGCAGTGCAGCTACGTTCCCAAGAGCAGATTCTGGTAGAGGTTGCAAGGTAGCAGATGAGACGCGGGGATGCTGGGGGTGGGGGTGGGGTGGGTACTGAGCTGAGGGTGGGTACTGAGAGACAACCCAGCTGTTGTTCTAATTTGTTTTCTCTTGCTGTAATAAAATGCTGACCAAAAGCAAGCAATCCATGGAGGAAAGGGTTTATTTCATCACAGCATACAGTCCATCAAAGAGGGAAGTCAGGGTGGAAACTCAGGCAGGAACCTGGAGGCAGGAACCTGGAGGCAGGAACCTGGAGGCAGGAACCTGGAGGCAGGAACCTGGAGGCAGGAACCTGGAGGCAGGAACCTGGAGGCAGGAACCTGGAGGCAGGAACCTGGAGGCAGGAACTGAAACAGAGACCACGGAGGAATGCTGCTCACTAACTTGCTCTCCAAGGCTTTCTCTGCTTGCTTTCTTATGCCACCTGGAACCATCTGCCCAGGGGTGGTGCTACCCACCACTCACCAATCAAGAAAATGCCCGTAGACTTGCCTATAGGCCAACCTGCTGAGGTATTTCACCAACTGTACCCGCTTCCCAGATGGCTCTAGCTTATATCAAAAAATTTACCAGCTCCCCCATGCTAGACTGTGCTGAGCTGCCCTGGACCTGCCACCCCCATGATATCTGGGTGTAGCTGGTGAAGATGGCAGGAAGTGGAGACACAGGTGACCCATCTCTGAGGACCAGACCTGAACATCTGAGCTCCAGGCAGGTCCAAGGCTTATGAGTTAGGTATGCCTCAAAAAAATGGTTTTTCCTCTTTGAGCTGTAGTTTCCTTGCCTATAAGTAGGCTTGCTGTCCTTTGCCTTTACAAGAATCCCATTGGTAGGTAGGATAGCCCCTCCCATCTTCCCAAGGAGGAACCGAAGGTTCAGACAAGCCTACTCATGTGCTGTGAGTAAGGTTACCAGAGGTCACTGTCCCAATTGTTGGGTGGTGCCTCCCTCCGAGGCCCAGAATGGAACGCTTCTTCCAGCCTTAAGGGGACAATGAACTATCTGACTATGTGTGACCTTAGTGAGGGCTGGCATCGTGGATCACTGATGGTAGGAGGAAGAGGCAGAAGCTTGAATGTCAGGGTCACCAGTGACTTGAGTCTCAGAAGGCTGGAGAAGCACTCCTGGTGAATCCTGATGTCTTAGCTTCCCACCTACAATCTTCCAAAGCCCGCCCAGAACCTCTGCTTTCAGCTTCCTGGCCTGCCTTACCCCCAGCTCAGCCCAGAGCTTCAGGTCTGCTGTTCTCTCAGAAGAATTGTCCCTAGCACAGGACATGGAATGGCTGTCAGGCAGCTAAGACTCTAGGACGTGAAATGAGGCTGGAGAGAAAAATCCTAACTAGTTCAAAGCAGCTACTTCAGTTTTATCAGACATTCGGAGTCACCCAGGGTCCACCAAACCCCAACTCTTTACTTCCTAGAAACTCAGATGACCCTGGAGGGTGGCAATCAGGGGTCCCACCCACCCCAATACTTCTGCCAAATAGGGTGCTTGGGCCTAGACTAGGCAGGTCTGTGCCACCACAAACAAGTCAGAGGTGTGTACAGACTGTACATTTCAGGAGCTTAGCAACAAAGAGGCACAGCCTACATACCAGCAAGGGGGTCCCCGTCAGCATCTCCTATGCTCCCCTTTGAGGAGGTGCCCTGTGACCTATCTCAACATTCACCGACTTTTTTTTTTTTTTTTTTTTTTTACATTTTTAAAGATTTCTTTTTACACCTATGGGAGAGAAGCTCAGGTGTTGAGGTCAGAAGAAGGTATCAAGTCCTCTGAAACTGGAGTTACAGGTAATTGTGAGCCACCGTGTGGGTGCCAGAAATTGAATCAGGACCTCAGGAAGAGCAGCCAGGGCTTTTTTTTTTAAGCTGCTGAGCCACCTGTCTGGCCCATGGATTCCAGCTCCACTGTGTTGTTTGTTGCTGCGGGATTCTCTAGCTCTCCCCTGCTCCGAGCAATACTGTCCACAACACCCCCTAAGTGTGCCTTAGCGGTTCAGTTCCTCAAACACAGCCGAAGGTAACGACCAAAGACTCATTGGTTATCTTTGCTCAGGGTCATGGGGTTGATATGATGGGGTCGGGGATGCCTAGGAATAGATCAGCTCTTAAGAGTCCTCACAAAGGACCTGGCTTGGTTGCCAGCACCCACACCGCAGTTCACAACCGCCTATGTGTTGCAGTACATATTCAAAATGGATTTGGCCTATCTCTTTATTGGCCCTGGGGTCTCACTCCACAGGCGCCGCTTCTAGTATGGAGCCAGCACACAGACTTTGTCACTGAGTCCAAACTGCCACCGATCTCACTCTGCCCACGCGACACTCTTCAACCCCGGTAAAATTACCGCCCTGCCCAGCACAAACATGACTCTAAGGCCCGATAGCTTTTCATACAGGTTTATATATCAAACTCTCAATCCACAAATTCTCTACACAATAAGATTACATCAAATGCACAAAGATACAAACTGTCCTTCTATATGAGATAAAAGACCTATAAGATCCTTAAAATGTTCATAGCTACCTAACGCCAATTAAGCCCACCTGGATCTAACTCATCCTTCCCGATGTCCATCTTGGAGCTTCTCTCTTCCTCCTCTGACCTCTGACCTCTGACCCTCTCTTTCTACCTCCCTTCCCTGCCCAATCACTGCCTTCACCTTTATTTTACTTATTAAAATGGGAAGTTTCTGATGAAGTCACCTGAGTATGTGACTAGGCAGCACCTCTTGGGGAAGTGAGATTAACATCAGAATACGAACGGATGTAGGACCATCTACACCTATGTTCCATGGGACCTGATGCCCTCCCCTGAGCCCTGTGGCCCAGGTCTAATCAAGAAGCATAACTGGATTAATCTGGAATGTGAGAGGATATACTAGACCAGGCCTGCTACAGCTTCAACCAGTCAAAGCCTCGAAAGCCCAAACAAGCCAGAGGAGGATGCTGGGAAAGAGGCTAAACAGAAGAGTCAGTGAAGCATAACCCTGGGTGCACCGCTGGGGTGGGGGCCAGAGTTCAGGAGGGATCGGCAGGGAAAGTGTTGAAATGCATGTGAGGCGCTGGGGGAGTCACGTGGTACTGTGAAGAGATGCTGTGGGGCCTCTGTCAAGATTCAAGGGTAGGAGTGAAGACCACATCCCTGTCCTGTGAACTGTGCCCAAGAACTGGGGTGGTGGGGAGGCTGTGATGCTGTTGAGTAAAACTGAGGTGGCAGCACCATGAGGGAGGCTGGTTGTGGTGGGTGTAAGGGGGAGAGCGAGGGGACAGGGTATGAGCCCACAGCATCAGTCAAGCGTCCCCTGCAGTGCTACATTCACAACCTGAAGAGAAACAATCACAGTCTGTATGTCCTTCACAATGTATGGAGGACCAGGAGGCAGCCTGGGGTCCTATGCGCATGGGATCAGGTCACCATGGGCACTTGGAAGGAGTAATCTAGGGGTGTAGCTCTGCCTGTGCCTTGGAACCAGATATAAGGGGCGCTTCCCAGGATGCAGCTCCCAACTCCATCCCATCCCCCTCCTAACCCTCCTTCCCAGTAAGCCTCCAACCAACTGTGAAATTAACAGGCTTTCCCCTCTCGCTTCCCTCCACGGGTCTGTGCTCAGGGCTTACCATACAGGCTTCCTGTACAGAGCTCAGGGCTCAGAGTTCCAGACTGAGGCTCGAAGCTGAGGATAACTATCAGTGACGTCATTCAGGCAGGTCCCTGGTGCCCTGCCAACACCCCAAGTCAATGAACCTACTCAAGCTCCCTGCATGGCCTATGCCTAGGCCACCAAATGACCCACGTCTATCTTCACAGCTGTGGTGGTTTGAATGAACATGGCCCTCAGGGGCTATAGGAACAGGCACTATTAGGTGTGGCCTTGTTGGAAGAGGTGTGGCCTTGTTGGAGGAAGTGCATCACTGGGGTAGGCCTAAAGGTTTCAAATGCTCAAGCCAAGCTCATTGTTGTTCTCTCTAAACCAGCCCAATGCTTTCCTTTAAAAGAGTTGCCATGGTCATGGTGTCTCTTCACAGCAGTAAAACCCTGAGACAACAGCCCTGCTGAGAACCACTCTCCCAGCAAGCCCGTGTTCCCAGTAACATCCCAACACACAGCCAGTCAGAGATATGGCCAGGTAGGTACAGGGAGGGGAGGACAAGAGACTGTGAGAGGCGACCCTGGCAACAGTCAGGCCAACGAGGTAGGCCAAGGCTTCCTGCCCTTTTCGGTGCTGACGTCATGCCAAACACAAGCTTATGTCTCTGAGTCTCACTCCGCTCATCTGTCAACGGAATAACAGTTCCACCTCACAGGTTCTATCACAGGGAAAATGAACTTAGCAATTTGGATATGTGTCCGGTACCAGCAGGACCCAACAGAGATACATTCTCTCCCCAGCTGAGCACCCCAGGACCTCCACAGAGCTGCTGGGCTGAGGCTAGAATGTCCTCATGTGTGTTGTGTGTGAGCGTGCCTGGTTTTGGCTGACTCTTTCTCCAGAACATTCCTGTGGCTGGGCCCGAAAGCCCCACTGAGAACAAGGCTTTTGATGAACACCTGGTGTAGGGTATCCTGGGTGTGTGTGGTACCTTTTGTTCAAGACTCTGTTGGGGCCACATGTGGGCTAGGTTACTCTGAACCCCAGAATCCTCATCAAGTATGAACTCCCAGCAGGATCCTGGGAAAGGGCTCCTTAGGATCCTGCAGTTCAGGGGGGCTGGAGCACAGAGCCACAAGGAAGGAGGGTGCTAGGTACCCATTGTCTCTCTACTGGCCCTGCTGAGGACCAGAATTGCAGAGGGAGAGAAAATCCCAGCCCCCATACCACTGCCAGTCTTTACCCCTCAGGCCTGCTGACACCCTCTAATCCCCCTGCCTAAGTAGAGATGCCCATGGTACCCAGTGCCTCTTCCCACCACCAGCAGCAACCGAAGCTCCTTCAGGCACCTCCTCCTCCTCTCCACGCAGCTCTTGTCTGCCAAGAGTGAACACAGGAGCCTGTCCCAGGAGCCCAGGATAAACGTTGAGTCTGATTTTCATTTCCCTAAAGCAAAATACCTCTCTCCTGATTGAAGCTCAGCTCAAACATGGTGGGAACAGAACGCCAGAGCTGGCAGCCCCCACGGAGGGGAGGTGCCTACTGCAGCAGGAAGGACAGAACGCAGACTGCTGGTCTTTGTGTGACCAATCCAGATTCCACATGAGTCCCCAGATTTGACAAGGACTACCCTCTGGGTTACCCACGCTTGCCCACTCCACTGCCACCTGATAGTCCCTTCGATCCTGGTGCCTTTGGTCACCAAACAGTCCTCCTTCCAGAAGGATTCCTGTGCTCAAGTGCCCTTGAAACTCTCCAGAGCCTATCTGTGCCCCACCCCCACCTCCACAACCAGCCTCAGCCCCTTGCTCCATCTCTCTTTCCTATTCACTGGTCTGGCAGTGGTGAACACCCCTGCCGTGGTTATGGTCTTCTGGTTTCTTCTTAGACCCAGGAATAAAGCTTGCAGATCTCCACATCCTGCCCCCCCCCAACCCCCATTCTGAGTTAGTTCTACACAGTGGAGATCACTATTCCGCGGCATGGAGGTCTCCCCTCAACCCTCCTCTAGGTGGCTGTCCCCGTTAGTTCTCTGTTGACTTGAAACTAGGGTCATGAAGAAGAGGGAACTTCAGTTAAGAATCAACATTATCTTGATTCATGATTGAGGTGGGAGGGCCGAGTGGGAAGGGTGGTCCTGGCTGTGTGAGCAAGCCAAGAGGAGCAGGCCCGTAAGTAGCATCCCTCCATGGTCTCTGCATCTGTTCCTGCCTTTGCCCAGGGTTCCTGCCCTGTGTAAGTTCTTGCCCTGCAGTTAAATGGCTGGCGTTTATCACGGCAACAGAAAGCAAACTAAGACTGTGGTAATGGCAGAGCTTCCTCAGAGAAAGGAGACACACTTCATCTACCCCACTGCGCTCAGCTCAGCCTGCCCCCTTCCACCTTATGACAGTGCCCCCATCTCCCTCCCCCAGGACCTGTGTGTCCCAGCAGGGACAACAAGGTAGACTCCCTGAGAATTTAGTCACCCCGTTCTGAAAATCAGGCAATTTGGGCAAGAGAGGGTTAAACTCCATGCGTCTTACAAGATGACCAACCCTGGCAAGTAAGCTGGGTCCAGCGAAAGCATTTCCCAGGCAAAGTAAACGGGCAGAACAGCAGCTTTATGCGCTGAGAGCAGAGGCCAGCATGGGGACCGGAAGATGGCAGAGCTCTGGCGGGTAGGGACCTTGCCCGGTTCTACACTCTAGCACTCGGAATCACTGGCTCCTAGCAGACGGAGATATCATGACAGCACACGCAGAGGGCCTGGCACCCACCCATGCTACTGTGATTACAACCCAACGCCTCTGCCAGGGAGAAGCAGAGCTCCTGTCCTGCCCGTTCCTCTTTCCCAAAAGAGGCCAGAGACTGACTCTGCCTAGACACGTGCTGACCCACCCAGAATCCCTGGGCCCTCCCTTGACGTGACACAGAACAGGGCTCCTGGATCAGTCCCCTCCAGGCCCCTCCTGGAGTGGGATGGCAACAGCTCAGCCTCCAGCTGGCAGACGCTATTTCTACCCATGTTCACTGTGCCAGCCCAGCTGGGCGGCTCTGGGCTGGGCACACCACAAGTCAACAAGAGAGACATGCAGGCCCTGCCTACCTCCCTCACACTGCACCTTCTGTGCAACCGCCCTCCCCTCCCCCACTCTGCCCACCGAGATGCTAAGCTCTTCAGCTTGGCCACACACTAGGTCCTTCGCCCAGTCTGCATCTGGCCTCCACATGGGCAGGGGTCACAGGCTGTGGCTGTGCTGTTGTGACAAAGCCACCTCGCTCGGGAGCAATAATCCCATGCCATGTTTAAGTCCACAAGGCTAAACAGACTTGAACCCCCTTGGCCTGGCTTTTGTGCCCCTGGCACCCAGCCCCCTGGCTCTTTCCCCTCACATCCCTGCAGCCTGGTTGTCCTGTGTGGTAAGTAGGTTAACACAAGGCCCCGCTCCACAGATGCGAGTACAGGTCTCTCTGTGTCTAGGGCTTGCGAAGGCTGGATTGGACCGGCTTTGCCCTGACTTCTAAGACATGTCCCTGAGCTCACAGCACCAGAATCCACATTCTCCCACCAACAGCCTTCGTGCAGACAGGGGCATGTCTACTGGTCATTATAAGATCTCAGTCAATGTACCCGCAAGCCACTCTGAGCCTTGCTTCCTCTTGGCATAGGGCTGCTGACAGAGCCGATGGGAAAATACACGTGGCAGACAGCCCAGCAGTGGACACAGGGACACTGCTGTCATACTGGCGACAAGTGGTGGTGTCAGAATAAAACATCGGGGCTCTCATTGCCTTCTGGGTGGGTGGTAGGAGACGCAGCTGGCAGGGCCAAGCCCTGGTGTTAGCACACACCGAAACGGACAGCTTCCGGCTGCTGCCGTGGAGAGGAGCCAGGCCCTAGGAGGAGCACAGATGCTGGGCTGCTCAGAGCCATTCAAATCTCAAGTTCAATTCCATGTCCTTCCCGGTCCCCTCAGACCCTTCCGAGTCCTCGGCTGTTCCCATTGGCTGAGCCCAGGGACTGAACCAAGCCGTGTGGTGAAAGAATTCTCCGCCAGCCCATTGCAAGAAACCCCTGTGGCTCCAAAGAGGTGATAGCATGCCACTCAAATCACACAGCCAGTGGCGGGACTGAGCACCCACGGAGAGGGCTTGTGAGCTCTCTCCCCACCCCTGCTGGGGAAAGTACCTGCTAGGCACCAGCTGTGTGTCAATCACAGAGTGACTGTCCAGAGGGTACATAGGTCACTTGCCATCAACACAGCCCCTCTTTGAAGAACCAGGCTTTGCCTTGCAGCAGGATCCTTCTTGCTGAGCCTCAGTTTCTTCATCTGAGAAAGGGGATAACAGTACTCAAAAGGACAGTGCTTCACACCTGGCGGAGGCCCATATACAAGTTGAAGGGGTCCAGGAGCTTTCCCAAGGTGCTTCCCACAGACTCCCTGAGGAGAGAAGGCTGATGGTGACCCTAGAGTTGAGAGACTCTCATGCAGCCATCAAAAGCAAGGTTTGGGGGACAGAGAGATGACTCAGTCAGTGCCTATGGAGTAGACAGGAAAACCTAAGCTCAGGTCCCCAGGATCCACACAAAAATCTGGGTGTGCTTGCAATCCTGGCACTGGGGAGGTGGAGACAGGAGGGTCCCTGAAGCTAGCTGGACAACCCATCCAGCCAATCAGAGAGCTCTAGGTTCAGTGAGAGAACTGGTCTCAAAAAGTGAGGTGAAGAGGGACCGAGAAAGACTCCTGATTATTGACCACATGCAAATGTATGCATTGTGCACACACACACATGCACACATGCACGCACACACATACACGAGAACATACATGGACATGTGCACACGCAACAACACACTCGCGAGGCAAGTTTTGGTTCAAAGTGTGTACTCTGGTCAACTATTTCTATAAACGTTACTATCTGCCCTTTTATTTATAGATTTTATTTTACTTCGGAAACAAAATTATAAACTATAGTGATTTTATGTAAGCCAAACTTTCCCCCCAAAGCATTGAAGTCAAGAGATGTACTTTGCCTTGTGGAGTTCCACGGTGGTGTGAGGAAGAAGAGGCCAAGGGATACTCCCAACGTGCCAAGCCGGAACTCATCTTAGTACACACCTGAGCCGTGCTGCGTGTGGGGCAAAGCGCTTGAGGCTCTGCACTGCACAGAGAAAACGGTGCCACACAAAGGTGAAGCTACCTGCCCAAGTGCAGAGGAGCCAAAAGCACAGTCTGTATAACTCCTGACTGTGGTGGAAAAGGTGAGTGCTTGAGACATCCCCCAGTGCATCCTGGGAGTTGATTCCCTTACACCTGATTCAACTCTTACACAGGTTTGGGCCCCCTTATCAAAAGTTGTTCAGACTTAAATTAAAGGTGGAACATGCCTTTAATCCCATACCTTGGAGACAGAGGCAGGCACATCTCTGTGAGCGCTAGGCCAGCCTGGTCTACAGAGTGAGTTCCAGGACAGCTACGGCTACACAGAAAAACAAACAAAAACAACAACGGAAGTCTCACAGATCTAGAGGTTCTTCTGGATTGGGGAGATTTGTATTTGTGCAACAAGACATCCCCTGGGAGGAGACCCAGGTCAAAGCCCATTGCAAACCTTCTATATACAACCTGAGGGTGGTTTTGTACAGGAGTTTTAGGGCAACTTAATTTTTGCTGAAACCCTTCCCGTGAGGTCAGGTGTGGAATTTTCCACAGCAGTCTCTTGTCACTGCTAGAAGGTGATAATTTTCAGAACAGGAATGTCGAGCTTGCTCCTGCTCATAGGGTACCGAATCTCTGGCCCTAACTGACTCTTTAGTACCAGGTCTTGCTGGTACCAGACAGCAAAGGCCTCAGCATCTGCTAGCCCATCTGCTTGCACTGTCTGACGGACATTCAAGTCCAGTCTTGATGACGTCCCACTGCGTAACATTAGATGCACCCACTAACTTCTCTGAGTCTTGGCCTTTCTTTCAGGACATAGGGAGCTAAAACCCACCATAGATATGCACATGAGAAGAAGATGGCCAGAAGGACCCGTGACTGCGGCCTTGGGGGGGGGGGGAAGAGAAATGGCTCTGCCACTGCTGAGTGCCCAGTCCTATCCTCCCAACAAGCAGGACATGTGTGCCCATGACCAGTGCGTGACAGTGCTGGTTGGTGTGTGGTAGGTGCTCAGCGCACATGTTCTTGCCGAAGGTGTTTGATGGCCTCCCCTTGCTGCAATGTCTCCAGCCTTCTTTCTTGCCCCTTGGGACATACACGTGTACATGTACACACACATGTGAAACACAAAAGAGGAGCCAGGGCTGGTCTCTTGTCCAAGCCTCCCTCTTCTCCTCCCTGACTGGGAACCAAGAGAAGGGACCCTGTAGGGGGTGACACCTTCTGTGACCCCAGGGTGATGCTGGTGTAAGGTGTTTCCTGCAAACTCCTGCACAGGGAACACTTCTCCAAGGTTTCCTACAGCCCAGCTCCAGTGTTTCCCAGACCAAGTCTGCTCTGGCTCCTCCCAGAAAGCAGAACAGCACATCGAATTCGCTGAAAGATCCTTCATTAAACTTAGTTGTTCTTTGTGTTCCTTCTGACTTTGGGCCTCAGTTTCCTCCTCTGCAAAATGGGAGCAGTAATACCTTCCTGACAGAGCGAGACGAAGATACACAGGATTTTGCAGTTCCTCGTGTAACAATCAGCAGGCCTCATCTAACAAGCAGGCCAGGCCCTGGGCAGGACTTTGGAGGTACTGTATGTAGTGACCCCTATGACTCTTGTCCTTCAAGCTCCTCATATAACCAGGAAAGACCTGAAGTACAGAGCTGTCTAGTCACCATGTGGTTAGAAAAAAAAAAAGATCAGAGTAATAAAAGCTCACTTGGTAGAGTGCTCGCCTAGTGTGCACAGGGCTGTGAGTTCGATCCCAGCACCCAATAAGACGGGGCATTGTGGTGCACAAAGGTTACTCCAGAACTTAAGAGGGGGAGAGGATCAGGGGGCCAAGCTACATGACAAGTTGGAGGCTAGCCTGGGCTACATGAAACCCTGTCTGGGGCAGAGGGCGTGACCAGAGTAGGACCCACCCTGGCCTGCCCGGTGGAGGACAAGGTTGTATAGAGGCTTCCCCAGAAGCAGAGAGCAGTCCTCTGATGGGCAGGAGAGAACTAAGCGGTCTGTCCGAAGCAGCTGACCACCCAGCTCAGCTCCGACTTCACAGAGCACAAAGGAGCCGCAGGTACCCACGTGCTGCTGGAACAAAGCCTTAGCCACGGGAGGCTGTGGTCATTCATTCGGGCAGAGGGAACGCGACAGGCGTCCTGAAGCAACTGTCGCTGTTATTAATAAAGGTATTACTGCAGCCACGGGAGAAGCTGAGCATGGCGGGACCTCCTGGTAGGATCTGTGCACCCCTGCCTCTAGCCCAGGAACTACTCCGGTCTCATAGCCCACCTTCCCACTTCCGTTCACGCCCTCTTTATCCCCTCCCCCCAGCCCTTGGTGGGGGATCACCATCCACAGCTCAGGCACGCCTGATCAGTCACGGTTGCTTACATCACAGCCCGAGGAGTCCAGAACAGGGTGGGGGAAGGGTGATGAGGTGAAACGAGACCCATCTCCCCCAAAGAACGGTTCAACGCCCCACTGAGAGGATAACCAGCTGAACAGGCAGGGGCCCTGCTGGGGTGAAGTAGCCCCGCCTTCAGCCAGCTCTTCCCACTCCTCCCCTCCGGTCCCTAGCAGTGACCTTGCTCCAGAAAGCCATCTGCAGACCCTGAGGTCTAGCTCCAGTAGAGACCCTGGAAAATTCCATGCATGAATTCCCAGGCATCAGGCCAGGAGGGTTGGAATACACACACAACTCTAAGCAAATATGCTCTAATGCTGCTTCTGGAGCTGGCCCTTTAAGAGCCAGGGTAGGGGCGTGGCCCTGACCTGCCCTCCAAAGAGGAGGCACCCCAGTGACTCACCACTGTGCTAGTGGTGCAGAGGAACTGGAGGACCCCAAACTGGCTGGGCAGGAGGGTGACTGCTGTCAGTCACCCATCAAAGTGACAGGCGTAGATGCCCGGGTAGAAGCACACAGCACCAGAAGTCGGACCGAGACCTTGAATACAGCAGCTGCTGGTGCCTTCATTTTCTAGGCCTATAGAGTATTCCCAGCACTTACAGCCTGTTTCCCAAGCTGCTTCTCTGAGGGACAGGGAAGGAAGACACGGGTCTTTAGGGGGTTAATCAACCTCGACAGGCACCTCCTGGGACAGGTAGATGCCTCCTGTCCCCTCCCTTTGTGGACATGAACCTGAAGCTTCGGAGGCTGGGATGTGACGGGAGTGCTTGCCCCGAGCGCACATGGTCCTAGAATTGGTCCAAGCACTTCACAGACCAGGAGAGGTAGCACCAATATTGAAGGTGGAGGCATGAGGCTCAAGGTTATCCTCAGCTACACAGGGTGTTTGAAGCCAACCTGGGCTACATGAGATGCTGTCAAGAAAGGAAGGAGAGAGGGGAGGAAGGAAGGAGGGAGAGGAGAAAGGAAGGGAGGACTAATGGGGCGGGGGAGGGGGCTGGGAAGAGAGCTCAATTGGTAAAATATTTGCCCTGAAAGAACAGCTGAGAAACACCTAGCCTGTACCTATATCTTCCATATGTACACGCACGCGCGCGCGCACACACACACACACATACATACACACGCGCGTGCACTCACGCACACAGGCATGCACTCGGTCATAGCTGGGCCTGTCTCTGACCTGGCAGTTCCCCTCCTTACCTGTCCAGTTTGGTGTGCTTGGTGGGGCCAGCACAGAACTACTGTCCCAGTGTCCTCCTCCTCCCAGATCACGTCCTGGGCACAGGTCCTCAGAGTAGCCCTGTTCCCACACTAGGATACCAGACGCTGCTGTCAGACAAAGCTTCTGGCCCAAATCTCTTCCCTGGCCTTCTACTCCTGCCTCCATCAGGGTCACCCACCTCAGCAGAGACACAGGGAAACTGGCATGCCACTTAAACTCCATCACCACGGGTGCTCATGCCAGGTGCATACGTCCCCATTGCACCAACAGCTTGTCTTGACATTTAAACTGGCCTCGCTTCTGTTTCTATACCACATTATAGATGCCACAGAAGCCAAAGACCCAACAGTCCATGCTGCCTTGTATCAGCACCACAGGGTAAACTGAGGCAGGCAGTCTATAACCACTTTCTCAACCAAGAAAGGAGAACTAGAGAAGCAGCCAGAGGTACCCTTTAGCCAGCTGGGCCTCCCCCTGAACCCAGAGTCCTCTGTCTCCCTCCCAAGCTGCAGGGCATGCTTCCCAGAAAGCCCTAGGGCACTGTCAGAGCCTCCCTCAACTCATCCAATCCAGGGAAACCGACATCCCAGCCAGAGCCCCTAAAGCAGGAGCCTCTGTATTTTGATGGTTGCTACTTATAATTAAGACCATGTTCCTCTTGAGCCCAGCAGGGGCCCCTTGACAAGCAGTGTGAAGACAATGCCCACCCGGCCTGGTTGAATGTGTAGATGACAGAGCCCCCAGAGGGTTCCGGGACCATGGCAAGAGGCCCAGTGCTCAGGAGCGAAGGCTTTGAGCAGACCCAGCTCTCTGTTTGCACGGTGCACACCATGTATTTTTGAACAGAAGGAAAGCATTCGCCTCCCCCCACAGTGCCAAAAATAGCCCCGTCTCCTGCTCTGAAGGGAAGCTTTGGTTCCTACCAAGAGGCAGGTGCGGGAGGGCAGGAAGGAGGGATGAGTGGCTGGCTGTCACCTCAGATCCAACCTGTCCCCCCTGCAAGACACAGAAATTCAGAGAAGCCCCCAGACCCAAAAAGAGTCTCAAGAGAAAGGATCAAGTTGAATGCCAGGTAGGGAAGCAGGCTCAGGATGGGTTGGAAGGAGCCTGGAGCATCCATTAGCTGTTTACTTCTGTCCTGGCTTTCCTATTCATCTTGACAAATGTGTTTGGGGTGCAGGGGGTGGGGGTGGAGGAGCAAACCAGAACAGTGAACCCGGCAAAGAGCCCCAGCTTCAGCCTCACAGCCCAGAGAGGAGTGGAGGGGAGATTATACACGTTGTCTCTACAGCATCCTAGAGAGACAAAGGTAGGGCCTCTGGGTGGTGTGTATTCAGCCTCCTCTGAGCATCCCGAGTTCAGAGTTCTCCTACCCATGGTGCAGCAGGCCTGCAAGGGGTGTGACTCTCTCTCCATGGATGTGTGAAACAGAAAAAGAGAGTGGCAGGCCCCTGGACAGCTTTTCTCACAGTTGCTTTGCTTGCTCTATCTAACCCTCTGGGCAGGTTTCCTCACTTGGCCCATTTTACAGAGAGCTCCTGGGCTGGAGTGGGGGGCGGACAGGGGGGTGAGCTGACGCCAGCAGTAAGTGGGGAAGATTTGAAGCTAGCCTTGGGGGAAGGGAATCCCTGGGCTGCAGTTCCCCTGAAGCAGACAGCAGGCAGGCCTCGGGGCTCCAAGTCCCTCCCTCCCCAAGATGCACAGAACAGGCTGAGGGGCTGAGGAAGTGATTGATCACAGGACCTGTGTGAAGCTTCCAAATCAGAACCACTTCTGGTTCCCACAGCAACTTCTTGGTTAAAATAATAATAATATTAAAGCTGGAAAAAAGAGACCATTGTTTATCCCCAAAAGGCCAGAGCTGTGGGGGAACCAGACAGCTGTGGGGGGACCGGGGCAGCTGTGGCCCCAGGCTGGAGTGAGGGAGCAGCACTCTGGAGTCCAAAATAAAGAGGGCAAAGTGTTTCTTCCCGGGTTAAACATTCCTCGGAGCCACATTCCTTTACTCGCCGGAATCCAGAACATAGGGACTGAGTCTACCAGCTTCCTGGGCCACCTTGGAAAGCTAGACATGTTGGAGCCAGCCCTGCACCCTTTCCCAGTCCCCCAACCTGTGCTCCTCAGGCCAGAAGGGCTTCCCCAAGCAGAATAATTGATCTCTCCAGTGTTAACCTATATAACATCACACCAAAAGGTGGCTACCTTCTAAGGGAACATCAAGACACAAGGCCCTGGCTGGACCCAGGCACCATGGATGAGGTAGCAGTGCAGGTAGGGCCAAAGGAAAGGGCCCAAGCAGGTGGGGCCAAAGGAAAGGGCCCAAGCAGGTGGGGTCAAAGGAAAGGGCCCAGGCAGGTGGGGTCAAAGGAAAGGGCCCAGGCAGGTGGGGTCAAAGGAAAGGGCCCAGGCAGGTGGGGTCAAAGGAAAGGGCCCAGGCAGGTGGGGTCAAAGGAAAGGGCCCAGGCAGGTGGGGTCAAAGGAAAGGGCCCAGGCAGGTGGGGTCAAAGGAAAGGGCCCAGGCAGGTGGGGTCAAAGGAAAGGGCCCAGGCAGGTGGGGTCAAAGGAAAGGGCCCAGGCAGGTGGGGTCGAAGGAAAGGGCCCAGGCAGGTGGGGTCAAAGGAAAGGGCACAAAGACCCAAAGCTGCGAGACAGGGTCTAAGCCTCAAGGAGCTGTCACAGAGACACTGCGTCCCTGAATCTACAACTAATCCATGAGGACTGGGTCTCCTCCTCTATCCAAAAACACATCGTACGGCAGCTAAGCTGTGCCAGACATCGGGCAGGGGCACATCAGTCTAGAGCACCCTGGATTCCACCTCACCCTTGGACATCTCATCCTTAGCTGGAGACTGTCATCAAAGCAGGAACAGGGGCCCAGGGAGCTGTCTCAGTGTCTGCTAGGGGATCTGACAGCCAGCACCTATGGAAAAGCCAGGCATGGTAAATCTTGTAACTGCGGCTGAGGAGACAGACACACAGCCACCCTGTCTAGCCAGTCAGCGAGCCACCGGTTCAGGGAGAGACCCTGACCCAAGAGAAAAAGTATTGAGCAAAGGTGGAAGGCATATGGTCTCCGGTCTCCATGCACATGTACCCACACTAAACATCCACAAGTACACACACACACACACACACACACACACACACACACACGCACACACACAAAGGTAGTGCTGAAACTGTAAAATGAGGAGTCCTCCTCCACGAGGGGCCTTTACGAGAGCCTAGAGCTGGGCATATTGCCTTTAGCTGTCTCCCTTGGGGTAGGTGGAAGTTGAGCAAACCCTGAGGGTTTGGGACTGGGATCAACAGTCTCCGCCCCCTTACTCCTGACCACACCCACTCAGCCTTACCTCTGCCTCCTTAATGCAGAAACCCAAGGCAGGAGTTGCCCAAATGTCCATGGGAGGCAAGACATCCCGCTCACCACCTGACCTCACCCCCACCCCACAAATCCAGAACGCTTGGCCAGCGTCTGATACTCCAGAGATGGGTGCTCACTACCCGGTGCTCAGAGATCACAGGAGAGTAAGCTCTTGAGAGGAATCGCGTGGTTTTAGCCATACAGGGATAAGGTTAGCCTGAGCCCAAGTCTGATGCTAAATGGCTACAGGACCTTGGTATGCCCCTGACTGCCTGAGCTTCCATCCCATTTCCTATAAAATGGGCCAATCCCATTCTCAGCCACGGGGGAGCCATAATATGTGACACCTGCCCCCAGTCAACACTCAGGACACCTAGCTTTCACCTGACACTTTAATCCCCGTTATCATTCATTCTTATGGTCCTCCATGCCCACCAGCAACTGGCCTCTGACAGAAAGGGCAAGGGAGGGAATGAGAAGCAGCAGACATATTCTCTAGTCGTAGAGGTGCTGGCTAAGATATTCTCTGGCCTGTCTGAGGTCTTCCCTCTCCAGCCATCTCCCCCCTCCAGGTACATCTGCATTTACAACCTGCACAGAGTTATTCCCCCAACCCAGACACGATGTGTGTTCATGCACAAACCAAGATGGCTCACCCACTCCTGACACATGCCACGACCCTGTCATACTCATGAGTCAGAGCTTGTACACGTGACCCTCAGCCCCTATCCAGCCTGCACCACCCACACAGACACCCACACATGCTCACACTTAACCCACACACCCCCACAGAGCCTGCTCAGTGCCTCCCACCAGCGGAGGCTGAGTATTAAATACTCAGGCCCAGAGCTGGATGGAAGCAGGCTCAAACCTTAGCTGTATCACTTGCCAAAATGTAGACACAGGCCAGCAACTACCCCCGAGCTTCCCTGTCTTTATTTATGAAAGAGGGACCACACAGGACTGCTGAGTACCAAACATGGCCCTGGACCGCAGGGACCGCGCATCATATGGGGTCTGTCACAGCTACCACAGACTCCAGCTCTTGTGCACCAAGGGGGGCGGGGCTGAGAAGAGCTGATAAATTCAACACTACACTTACTATTTCAACTCCCAGATGGGGACACTGAAACATCAAGAACCTAGAACAGGGCTAGGTGGTTAAGAGCATTTCCTGCTCTTACAGAAGACCTGGGCTTGGTCCCCAGTATCCACATCAGAGGGCTCACACTGCCTGTGGGTTCAGTTCTAAGGGACGAAATGCCCTCTTCTGGCCTCTGCAACCACATGCCCTACATAAGCTCACACAGACAAACATCAGACCTTCAATGACAGGCGCAGAATGATCCTCTCAATTGACACCAGGTTTTCTCTGGGAGAACTACTTAGAACAAAGCACGTCACAGCAGAAGTCTTCAGTGAAGAAGCAAAGACATGCCCACCAAAAGCCCAACACGGATGGCAAAATGGAAGGACCCCTGTAAAGAGCGCCAAGGGCTGCCGGCCCCTCACATGTGCTGTGCGGTTTTAGGAGAGGTACTGAGAAATCAGAGCATCAAGGGCAGTGCACACAACTCAGTTGGAAGAGTGCTTGCTTAGCATACACAAAGCCCCGGGTTCCATCCACAGCACCACATAAATAGGGCGGGGTTTCCCTGTAATCCCAGCATTTGGGAAGTGAGGCAGGAGGATTAGAAAGCCAAGTTCACTTTCAGCTAAATAGTGATTTGAGGCCGTCCTGGACTACATGAGACTATCTCAAAGACCAACAAAGACGGTGGGTGCTTTAATCCCAGCACTCAGGAGGCAGAGGCAGGAGAATCTCTGAGTTTGAGGTCAGCCTAGTCTACAGAGTGAGTTCCGGGATAGCCTGGGCTACACAGAGAAATGCTATCTCAGAAAAGCAAACAAAAGCAACAACAACAAAAACCAACAAAGATGGACAGACGAATGTACTGACTGATGGATAGGTGGACAGATGTGTGAGTGAATGTATGGACAGACAGACAGATCTTCGCACATGTCTCTCTTTAAATAACCCAAACCCGAAAATAGAATTATAAAGTCAAAACCATGTTATATTTTTAAAGTATTTTTTTCCTTTCCCCCTCTGAGCAAGGTCTCCTTTGTGCATTCTAGGCCGACTTTGAAGTCTAGTTCTCCTCCTGTCTCTGGAACTCTTGAATTACCGCAAACACGATCACAGCTGGCTTGAAAGGCTTTGGGTTCAAAAGGCTGACTTGCATTCCAGAAGGTTCTAACCACCTTTTCAGCAACAGTGGGGGACCACAGGCCACCTTCCTGCATCCTAGCTATCACTGGGTGTTACTGATCCACTCCCAGGCTGCCAGTCTCATTAGGAAGAAAAAGGGAAAGTTCATAGTCTTAAGTTCATCTTCCTCATCACTATTAACTAGACTTGCAGAATTCTTGATCTGGAGGGCTTTCAGGGCCATGTAGTGGGAGGCCTTGGTGCATGTGTGTGTACACACATGCACACACATGCACATGTATAAAGATTCAAATAGTCCTCACAGCTCTGTAATGGGTGAGAAGCAATCTAACTGTCTAGTAACAGAAGATTAAATAAAAACATGTCAAACATTAAAAACAAACAAAAAACCCAAACCAAACCAACAAACAAATCCGATGAGAGCCGATGAGCTAGCTAAGTGGATCAAAGCACTTCCCCTGAGCCTGGGGACCAGAGTTCAATCCCAGAACCCACATAATGGCGGGAGAAAACTGACTCCCAAAGTTTGTCTTCTGACCTAAACACATCCATACAAAGGAAATGACAGCGTAAATAGTTAATTAATAAAGAAGTAAAGTTAGAAATTAAAAGTAGACGACCCCAAAGGCACAGAATGGTTAAGACCATTTATGCAGTCTCTGGTCATTCCTCTTAATATCGTTAGACTCTGTCAGGCCATGGCCAATGACACCCCTAATTCATTTCTATAGACTTCCATAGGTCCCCATTACATCTCCTTCGTTTTTGGGGCTACAGCTAAGAATGTTCTTTTTAAATCAAATCTTGCTCGCACAGTCCCCCAAATCTATCACCTCCCTTCCACAGCTCCTCACCCATCTTGGGAAATATCCAAGTTTCTGCTCATGGCCTTCTGAGGGTGACTCTGGTCAGACCAGTATCCCCACAGCCTGTGCCACGAGAGCCTCAGACCTCACCCTGGAGCAGATGGGGCTCAATCCTGATGTGGTGTGGGCTGCCAGGACAAGGATCTGCAGACACCTGGGGTTAGAGGAACTCTCTGGGGAGGGGACAAGAAGAACCAGTCACATTTCACATAGAGCCATGGGTGGCAGGAACAGGAAAGATCCGCAGCCTGAGATGACCAGCGACTACAGGGCTCTCCTCGCTGAACAACAGGCTCCAGAGTATCCTCTTCTTTTAGCCTGAATCCTCCTCAACTCCAAAGCACATTCTCCAAAGAAGGGGGGAGGGAGGGTCTCCTGCCCACCATAGGAAAAGGTTAGAGTCTCCCTATATCTAGGTTACAGAGCCCTAATCCCACCCAAGGACTGCCGCCCTGAGACCCCATGTCCACAAAGCATTGCCTTTCCCATAGAACCAGGCAGCCATGAAGTCAGGTGTCAGATGAACACACTAGGGACCCAAGAAGATATGTGACTTACCAAAAGCCGCAGAGCCTGTGGGGACATAGCCTACTCTCCACAGAGCTAGATGGTCCTACTTAGGTACCCATCCCAATATGGACTCTCACCTAAGTTTCTCTTGCTGCTTTGTTCCACCTTCAGTGAAGGAAGGCAGGCACTCAGGGACAGCAGGAACCCCTTTCTCTGGTCCTTCCCTCTCCCAGGCAGTGATGACCTACCCACCACATCCCTCAGAGCCACAACTCCAGCTTCAGAATTTGTCCCAAGATGGATGCCTCTCCCGGCTGCTCCCTGATAAAGCTGGTGGAGTTAATGATCAGAAACACTTTTTATTCTATGTATGAGATTTCTCTGGGTGCCTGGACAGACCAAACCCCAAAATTTCAGAGTCCAGCTGGTAAGTCCCTGTACCTCTCAACCTGACCCCATCTGGACCAGGGTGTCCTGTACTGCAGACCCCAGTGATGTCCACTACTGCACAGCCACAGAGATCACTCATTTGTTCTTTCCTGACCTACTATGTGCGAGAAAACAGCCAAAGAGGCTCAAGGTTGGCAGGCAAGGTCAAGGCCAAGCTGAAACTGACCAAGTAACAAGAAGGGACGGTTCCTGTCTTAGGGTTTCCATTGCTGTGAACAGACACCATGACCAAGGCAAGTCTCATAAAGGACAACATTTAGTAGGGGCTGCCTTACAGGTTCAGAGGGGCAGTCCATTATCATCACCGCAGGAAGCACTGCAGTGTGCAGACAGATGCGATGCTGGAGAAGCCGAGAGTCCTGCATCTTGTTCTGACTGCAGCCAGGAGAGACTGTCTCATGGGCAGCTAGAAAGAGGGTCTCATTACCCACCTCCACAGTGACACGCTTCCTCTAACAAGGAAGCGCCTAATAGCACCAAGCGTATTCAAAGACCACACCTTCCCTCCCTGAACCGAAGGTACCTGTATATCCCTGAACAGCAGTGTCAGGGATAGGGAGAAACTAAGGAGAAAACCATCTCTGCCCCTTGCATACACGGAGACCAGGACGAAGAATGTGTGGACCACTCGGCCAGTTTGTGTCTCTTATTCCTTCCCTATGTGCCCAGCGGAGTGGGCACTCAGTGAATGGCAGATAGGGGCTGTTCCAACATGACCCAGTGAGGGGGTAGGCTGCCATGTAGTAGCAAGGCAAAATGGCCCAGGACTCGCTCCGTTCCTGAGCTACTGTGCTAGGCACAATGACTGGGATGGCACGAAGCCATCTGCAGAGGCAAAACCCACCGGCAAAAGACATTTAAGGCTGGTTCATAAAGCGGCTCAAAGCTGAGGCTGGGGCTCATTGATAGAGTACTTGGCTTATGGTGTGTAAGGTCCTGGGTTCCATCCCAGCATTGGAGTAGGAGAAGGTGTGGTGTGTGTGTGTGTGTGTGTGTGTGTGTGTGTGTGTGTGTGTGTGTGAATAATGCTTTCAGGAAATAGTGACATGTTTGGGAACAGTCACTGGCTACTTATCTAACATGCCACATTATACCTCTGCTCACTTCCTACTACCAAGGCCATACCCATTTTGCAGAGGAGAAAAGCAAGGCTCAGCTAGCCAAGAGGGAACACTTATGCTTCAGCTTGAATATACAAAGATACAACAGGCTCACCAATCAGCTCTAAAAGAGTGATGTACCCCTGTCCCCTCTCCCCAGAACTCCAACTGCTGTCATGCCAATCTGTGAGTCCTGCCTAGGCTGGGTGTTGGGGGCAGAGGTAGAGGGTCTTCTCCTTCGCTATCCCAATGCCCTTAGAGATGGAGAAAGTTCCAGAGAAGGGCAGGCATGCACAGTGTTAGTAGATAATCTTATCTGCACAGGAAAAGCATAGGAAGTTCCAGCGCATTAAGCCTGAAAGAAGGTTATCTTCGGCCAGGCTGAAGCCAGGTGTGAATCCAGATGTGTGGTCAAATCCTCATGGAGCCTTCTCATGAAGCCCTCAATCTTCCCTGCTTACACACTCACCCCTTCCCTCCTCTCCTCTCACCCCTGCCTCGCATGAACCACACACCATAGTAGACCCACACAACCCAGGATGGTGCCCAGCATAGACTCAGGCAGGATCACTGGGTCCCCAACCTGGACCCCGCAGCACAGGACAGTCAGGGTTCTGCAGTATGAGTCAGGCTATATGTTTCTTCAACTGTGTCTTCTCAGAACCAAGAACCAAAATCAACATATGACTCTCGCTCTGATCCTGTGTGTGCGTAGATGCATTCTGCCTACGTTGGGTACTAAGGTTCTCCACCTTCCTTTGCTTTTAAAGGTTTGTTTTTATTTTTAATTGTGTTCAGGGTGCTTAGGGGAGTTGTGTGTGTGAATCCAGAGCCCATAGAGACTGAAGAGTTTGGCTCACATTAAGTTGGAGTTACAGGCAGTTGTGAGCCACACATGTGGGAGCTGGGAGTTGAACTCTGGTCTTTGAGAATCAGCAGGTCTCATTCTTAGCCGCTAAGCCATCTCTGCGGCTCCTCCACCTTGTTGTTTGGGCTGGTGTCTCTCAATGAACCCAGAACCGACCGTTTCACAAGACTGCCGACCAGTAAGCTCCCAGGATCCCTCTGTCTGCCTTCCCTGTACTGGAGTTAAAGACATGAACCACACGTTCAAGGTCCCGGGAACCTGATCCACACTTTCAAGGGCCTAACTCCAGAGCTCAGCCCAAACCTAAGAGAAGAGCAAGCCAAGTAGCAGGGACAGGAGATGGTACCATCTGGGAATCCTACCTGGATGGTGTGTCTCTCAGCTCCCTACTCAGAATTCCCCTGGAGAGAGTAGATGCTGCCATTCCCCGTGAGAAAGAAGAGGCATGAGTACAGCCTGCTACCAGCTGCAAGCACACTGCTTTACCAGTGAGACTGTTTTCCTGCCACAAGGATCTGCAGACCTATTATCATCATCTTTGAGAGATGGCTGTGGGACACATAAAAACCTGCCTGGAGAGAGCTGGCTTCCATGGGGAGACAAGCCAGAAGCAGGTGAATCCCCCTTGCTTCTACACCCCTAATAAGGCCTTAGATGAAGGAACGGTACCCAGACTACCTCCATCTCTGAATAAAACTGCTCCGCATCACAAAAAGCCTTTAAAAATAGCTCAGCGGAGCACCACCAGGCCATTGCCTAACAAGAGTTTCACTGGCCCTATTCTTCCCAAGTTAATGGCCAGCCCTTCAGAGATGGGGCTGAAGAAAAGGATCTTAGCCACTTAGGTCTTTCGAATCCAGCATTTGGCCAGAGTGGGGAAAAAGAGGCACAGAAGGGCTCTCGGCATAAGCCAGAGATGCCAGCTCACAGCCTTGCTTTCCTCTATAAACAGCTGTAGTGCCCAGAACAGGCCGAGTTGTTGGTGTACAGTTGTACTAAGGACACAGCTGATGGTCCTTACACACTCAGTAAGCAGGACACTGACTTCACAGGGCACGGTGAGCCACATGCCACCGTTCCTGGAGAAGTCCATGGAGCCCTCTACCCTCCCCAGACCCTGGGGTCCTGGTCTGTTCAGGGAGGGAGGGTGTCCCACCAACAGCCTACCTGCTAATGACTGTGAGCCACACCTTCGAGGGTCCGGTCAACCTCATAAACAGCAACAAACTAGAAAAGGCTACCCACCCTATCTGGAAAGAGAAACTAGGTGGCCCGGGCTAGGAAGGATATGTCTCCAGGAACTGTTCTTGGATGTGACCTCCCCAATTCCTCAGGATAGAGGCCAAGAGATCCCAGACAGAAAAGCCCCCTTTGTTCTAAGTCTGGGAGAGGAAGGGGCATGGAGCTAAGGCACTGGGTTGGCCAAGACCTGCAAACATGCTCAGAAGACCGATATTGGGGGTCAGGGGAGAACAGAGGTCATGCACTGCACCAGAGCCTCCATCTACACCGAGCTGCCAATCAACTGCCTGTCTTTCTGAGTGATGCAGAGAGGGCTCAGCCAAAGCTGCCCAGGACCCACTTCCAGGGCCATCGCTGGAGAGACTGTGAGGAGGGGGACGCCTGGTGTAGAGGCAGTAAAGATGCAGAGACAAATCTGTGAAGTTGGGCAAGTGGAGAGCCACACCTGGGACTGATCTAGAGGACCGTGGAGTGGGACAGACCTTTCTTCGATTGTCAGCTCGGGCTATACAAACCCATTTCCTGGTGCGGCAGAGACAGGAGCAAGGAAAGGATGAGACCAAGAATATACAGCGACATCGAATAAGGTGCCCAGGATCCTTGGACCCTTACAGTCACTGCCTGAGCGTTCTACCAGTCTCGCCAGCCCTCTCCCTCCCAATACACAGTCACACTTGCCAGGGAGGGGGCGACAGGCCAACCTAGCAAGATGCAGGAGCCGCAGCAGCATCATTAAGCATGAATCACCCACCCACCCTGCTCCAAGCGAGAGAGCCACGCTACGCCCGGGCGCCCCCTCCTGGGACCACTGCCCCCCCCCCCCGCCCCGGCATTGCCAGAGCCCCTATACAGACGGGAGTGGGGCAGCGGGTGGGCTGCGAATGCCCTGAGGACCTGGAGTGGCCTCTGGAGCATGCTGACAGCAGACACCCTGCCAGGGCCGGGGGCGGGGGCGCGGGTAGAACAATGGGCCAGGTGCGGGGCAGGGGCGCGGCCGGGAAGGGCGGAGGGAAGGTCGCAGCGCGATGGGGAATCGGGGATCCCGGATCGGGGCACACTCACAGTAGGTTTTTCTGGTCAGCTCCTCCACAACTTCAGGCTTCAACTTGCTGTTGGATTTCCCCATGCTCGGCGGCCGCGGCCCCCGCTCCCCGGGCCGGACCCGCTCGGGGCGCCCAGCGGGAGCGGTTGGGTCGGGCCGGGGTACGCGGAGGCCCGCAGGCCGGGCTGGGCCGGGCCGGGGCCGCGCCTTTGTCTGGCCGTGCCCGCGCGTCCGGTGCGCGGGGCTCCGGCGAGCTGCGCGACAGCGGCTGACGGTTCAAGGGGCCTCGGGGATCCGGCGAGGGCCAGGCCTTCGCGGTGCAGGCGGCCACGGCGGGGTGTTGCGCGGGGCTGGGCGCCGCAGCCGCCGGGGCTCGGTAGCCGCGGTCGTCCCTGGTTACTGGGCTGCGTAGCACATGCTCGCTACCGCTGCGCCGCCGCCGCCCCTACGCTCTCCGCCTCCCGCCCGCACTGGCGCGCCAGGGGTGGACTCGGAGCCGCCACTCAGCGCCCGGCGCCACCTCCTTCCCAGCTTCGACAGGCGCGATCTCCGCTTTGAGGCACCCCCTCTCCTGTTGGCTCTTCTGGGACGCCGGGAGATCGCCGCACCGCCCCCTCCGCGGATTCATCCCCCTTCCCCCCCCCGCGCGCGTAGCGGCGTGGGCAGGGGGGGGCCCGGAAAATCGGACGTGAACGAGGCCAAGTCCCTGTCCGGCGCAATTCATTCATTCTACTTGAATGTGTTGGGCACTGGGGACCCGGCGGCCAACAGGACAGGCGCGATCCCAGGCCTTTCTGTGAGCATCCTGATGTGCTGGCTGGCATGGGTTGCGGTGGGAATACTTTTGCCTGCCCTTGGGGAAATGACTTCTAAGATCAGGCTGAGAGAGGAATGGGGTATCAGTCTGGGAGGGAGAGCAGCCTCTACACCCCGGGTTCCAGGAAAGGCTGGGAATGATTTGAAGCCAGGCAGAAGGGCCAGAGCTTCTGAAGACCAGCCTGGCAAGCCCTTTTCCCCCAAGGACCTGGGCCTCTGTCCCCGAGGCCCAGGAGTACTTGAGGCTTAGGCCTTCTCTTGGGCTTGCTTCAAGAGGCCAAGGGGTAGGGACTCTGCTGGTGGAACTCCATGCCTGGATACTTTAAGCTGGCAACTGGAAAGGGACTCCAGGGAAAGCCTAGCATGCCCTGCCCTGCCCTCCTCCCAAAATATAATAGTAATTAAGACCTCTCCTGACTTTCTGTTCAACTCTGTCTCCTCGACAGCCCAGGAAAACTTGGACCCCTTAGTTCAATGGGGCTCGATTCTCCCAAAGAATGAGCCTCACCCGGAGGTGGGGGGTGGGGGAGCAGAAATATGTCCTGCTCTCAGAAGTCTCTGAGGGCCAGTGGCAACCTCTGTAAGCCAGTCTTAGTAGCAGAGGCCTGGGAGCCAGCCCAGCTACACAGGGAGGGGGTGGGGCAGTAGGCTCCCTGGTTCACAACCGAGCTTTCAGGGAAAGAGCAGAAAACAGGTCGGGTGTGGGAGGAATGACCCACGCCAGGAGCCAGAGGCCTGGATAGACCATGGCAGGATGAAGCCATCCCCTCCGGAGCCAGCAGGGATGCAACCACGGACAGAATTTCTTTTTCTCTTCCTTAGAGGGTGTACAGCCATGCCCAAGGCTTTCAACCCACCTCACACATGTCTGCGTCTTTCAGACGCCTCGGTTCCTTCTCTTACATGAGCCCAGGCTAGACTCAGGTCCCGGCTTGTTGGTGTGAAGAACCCATTCGATACAGGAAGTGAGCAGGCATGGCTCCTGGAGGCTGGCACTGTGCCACAGCTGGAGAAATCCGTGCTAGAGGTGGGAGCAGGGTATGCCAGCTCTGAGGATCAATTCAAAATGAACACCGAGGAAAAGCTGCAGGAAGGGGTGCAGAGCTGGCCAGCACGTCCTGCTCAGACAGAAACCGTGGACCATGGCTCAGGCAACAGGGTTAACAGCTGAAGTCTCAGGGACCTGTGAGCCAGGCAGGTCATAACTCAGGAGGTGGAGGTAGGAGGATCCGAAGCTCAGTGCCAGCCTTGGCCATAGAGTGAGTTCAAGGACAGCTTGTTCAAGGACAAGGACAGTTCTATGAGATTAAAAAAACAAATTAAAAAAAAGTTAAAAAAATAAAAAACTCTCCAGAAACCCAGGTGTTGTGCCATGGGTTGGGTTGGGTACTGTGCTGAAGACTGGGAAAACCGCAATGACCAACATGAAAAATGGTCACATCTCAGCCTGCCCAGTGACAGCCACAAAACCACTGGCCACCAACACCGTGCAAAGAATCAGGACTCTGGGGGATACAGGAGTCAGGCAAGTACCTGGCTTCACAGTCACTAACATTGAGCTAGTATTTACTGGGTACCTCCTACGTGCCAGGCCCCTGGGGATGTTAGAAAAGTCCTTGCCACAACAGAACTCACAAGTTAATGACCAGGGGACGGTAGAAACCACGAACAAATCACTCAACAGACAAACAGACAATTTCTCCTTGGGCCAAGGAGAAATGGCCCAAGCAAGGTTAGGCAGGGGGATGCCAGGTACTGGCCAGAATCTATGAGCCCCCGGGGAAGGAATCTGATCAACAACCCGAAGCAGGGAGAAGGGCTGCTACAACCAAGTGTAGAGCCAGGGAGCACGGCTGGAGCGAGAGTAGTTTCAGAGGGTGGGTGAGGAGGGGCAAGTGGGTGACTGGGGGAATTATAATCTGGCTCATGGCTGTGGAGGAGGGGGGATGAGGAGAGCATGGCTCAGTTGATAAAGTGCTTGCTTCAAAGGCCAGAGGACCTGAGTTTGAGCTCCACAAACTGGCTGTGAGGTAAGGGAGAAACATTTACCTCAGGAGTGTGCAGGTAGGAATTCAGACCTCCTGCAGCCCTGGGAATGTGAGGTGGGTGTGGCAGCCTGCCCATAATCCATGCCTTTGCCAAGCTAGCTAGACCTACTTAATCTAGAGAGTTCTAGGTTCCATGAGCAACCAAAGAAGATTTCTGATGTCAACCTCTAACTTCCACACACACACATGTGCCCTTGTACGTGTGTACATGTGTCCAGGCATGCATAGACACACCACATGCATACATGGTGGAGGCTGGAAGTCAGGCACAGTGATGTGCACCATGAGCAATCCCAGGGCTGGAGAAGACAGAGACGGGCTGAGCTCGCCCTGCCCTAGGTCATTATGACCAGAGAGCCGGATGGGGCTCATGCTGAGGAGAATGGAGTCAGGAGCCTGGAGGGCTGGGTAGTACTGGGAGACAGAGGCAGCAGGGACAAAGGGATGTTTGTGACCTAGGCAGCTAGGAGGTAAGGAGTAGGAAGCTCATAATCGGGAAAAGCAGAGATGAGGTGGCGAGGCTCCGATATCGACAGACAAGTGCAGAAGTGTGGGACACCAGGAGCCATCGGCAGATGAATAGGCCCAGGCTGCAGGTCTAGGCTGAAGGCATTGTGATGGCTGAGACGGGGACAGGGTTATCCAGGGACTGTAAGGAGACCAGGGGTCAGGTAGGAGAGACTGGAGGATTTGGGTAGGGTATCCTAGAAGTGACTTGGCCAACTGGGAAGGTGGAAGCCCAGACCTCCTGTGCAGACAGCATGTTGCCCTGAGGGAAGAGGTAGCTTTCCGGGTGAGTGGGGGTGGGGGTTCCTGCTGGGTCAAGGGCTGATTCTACTAGAAAAATACCTTTTGGGAGTTGAGGCCATCTGAGGGGAACAGATTTGAAGAAGAGAGTCGTGAGCTAAACCAGGACTTTAAGACGTCTACAAGATACGCAAGTGAGGATGGGGAACTTCCGGTTAAAAAGAAAGCCCTGCTGGGAGATATAGCTCAGTGGGTGTAAAGCATGGATCCCTGTGTGTGACCCCTAACACTTCATAGACACTTGGGAGGAGTTCAAGGCCAGCCTTGGTTATGCAGTGAGTCTGAGGCTAGCCCAGGATGTAAGAGATCCTGAGCTCATCTCCACAAACAGGTGGAAGAAGTGATTTCACAAGGCTGTCCTCTGACCTCCGTGTGCACATACAAACTCCTGGAATAAATAAAGCAAAACCAAACAACAAACACACACATCTCCTCCGAGGCTCAGGGGGCATTGGAGGTCAGTGAGTCAGAGGAAGGTAAGGGGCAGGCTGGAGACAAGGCTAAGGATTAAGCTGCTCTTCCAGAGGACCCTAGATTCCACACACACACACACACACACACACACACACACACACACACACACACACACACGGCAGCTCACAACCAATTTGTAACTCCAGTTCTAGGAGATCCTGTCGGTATCAGGAACCGACTTTTGCCTCCAAACCCAGCCACGACATCACCCATAGGCAACAGGAACCTTCGAATCTGTTGCCATGGCAGTGACCATACATTCCCAGCATCCATTTGGTTTACCTCTCACCTTTACCTGTGAGCAGTTACATCACAGTTTAAATAAAAAGCAGACCCTTCCTGACCTTTTGCCCCTTCTCCTCTCTCTCTCTCTTTTCCCCATTTTGTCCCCTCCCCCCCACAATAAGCCTCTCCCATGTGGAACTACACTGGTCTGGTGTGGTCTGTCCCGGTGCGAGCCAAGATTCTATCACAACAGACTCCCTCTTCTGGCTTCCTTGGGCACATATATAATGCATGTAGGCAGATGTAGGAAAACAACTGAATGAAAAAGAAATAAAAGTGGAAGGAAGGAAATACTATTCCTAGGGATGGAGAAGCTTATTGTGTATACTTAGATTTTTTTTTAAGATGAGATTTTTTCTTTGTTTGTTTGTTTGGTTTTTGAGATAAAGTCTGACTATGTATCCCCGGCTGTCCTGGAACTTACTCTGTAGACTAGGCTGGCCTTGAACTTAAAGATCTGCCTGCTTCTGCCTCCCTAGTGCTGGGAGTAAAGGCATGTGCTACTACACCCATATAAAAAAGATTTATTTTTATTTATATGAGTATATGAGTATTCGTCCTACATTTATGCCTCTGTGGGTGGTGTGTGCTCATGAAGGTCAGAAGCGTGAGTTGGATCTCCTAGAACAGAGGTATGTCCTCTGCAAGAACGGAGAGTGCTCTCAACGTCCGTGCCAGCTCTCTCGCATCATTTCTCCTGTGCCAGCCTGAGGAGGAAGGGGAAGCCCTCCTGGACCACACGTCCACCTGAGAGCTTGTCCTCTGTTGCCCAGACAGGCAGAACCAGAATGAGGTGGGCTCTGGTCTGGGAGCACACCTAAGTCTGCACTTGCTCCACCCCTCACCCTTCCTATTGTTTTGTGACTGTCTGGGGGCTGGAAAGATGGCTCAGTGATTAAGGGTACTGGTTGGTCTTCCAGAGCATGTGAATTTAATGCCCAGCATTAACCTCTGTAACTGCAAATTCAGGGAGTTCATTGGTGTGTGTGTGTGTGTGTGTGTGTGTGTGTGTGTGTGTGTGTGTGTGTGAATAATGCTTTCAGGAAATAGTGACATGTTTGGGAATAGTCACTGGCTACTTACCCAACATGCCACATTATACCTCAATTCCTACTACCAAGACCATACCCATTTTGCACACACACACACACACACACACACACACACATCATCATCATCATCATCATCATCATCTGGGAGTGGGTACAAGACTGTCATGGAGGGCCGTTGGAAGAAGGACAAAGAGAGGCTGGATAACACATTAAGAAAATACAGTTAGGAGCCTGGGGTGGAGCTCAGGAGCAAAAGACCTGCTTAGCATGCTCAAGGCCCCGGGTTCCATCCCCAGCACTGAACAAAACAAACGTAAAACCCACCAGACAGGAAAAATCAGTTCCATGGCTCAGTAAGGCCCTGGCTGTTGACACTGACTAATTATGTAGTGCATAGCTAACTAGATTAGAACTCCTAAGCTCTCCTGCAAAGACAAGGAACACCATTTGAGGAGTTGGGAGTACCACCCACATAGATTTGATCACCAAGCTTGGTATTTGGGTATTCCTGTAGGGAACAATGATACCCTATGTGCTCCAAGCATATACCATTGCCTGTGTCAATCAAAGGTCCTCAAAAGGCATTGCACACGCCCATGGCAACATGTTTCTGTCCTGAGGGCTGGGCTTGGGCTCCACGTAGGGAGCTTTGCTTGCATCTGCCAAGCCCTGATCCCAACCCATAACACTGAGGGGAAAAATTTTTTTGATGTAGTATCTTACTGTGTATCTCTGATTGGCCAGGAATTTACAGTATAGACCAGACTGACCTCAGATTCCAAATCCCAGTGAGCCAAGATTAACAAAGTGAGCCACAAGGCCCAACTACTTTAACTTTTAAAATAGAGCATTGTCAGAGAGTAGGGAAAAGATGAGCCCCTTCGAAGAGCATGAAGGAAATGACTTGTGAGCATGTCATCTCTGTCAACCTGACTGAAATGGGATCACCAAGGGGACATGTCTGTAAGGGCATTTCCAGAGAGATTCAACCGAACAAGAAACCATCCTGAATGAGAGCATCGCCATCCTGTGGGTTGGGCTACCAGACTAGATCTAGATACAAAGGATAAAAGAATCCCAGCATGCCTTGCTAAGAATCCCAGCTTGCCTTGCTAAGTATCCCAGCATGCCTTGCTAAGAATGCCAGCATGCCTAGCTTTCTGCTTCTCCTGTCAGCTGAGATGTGAGGGGTCATGCATGCTCCTGCTACCATAAGCCCTGCCATGGCTTCCCCCAATGATGAACATATGTATCTTGTATGTGTTGAGGGAGGTGTTGGCAGTACATGTTTGTGCGTCACACACACACACACACACACACACACATGTGCACATGCACGCTTGCTTGTGTGAAAGCCGGAGATCCACATCGGACATCTTTAACTGCTTCCTCTTTTGCTTTGCTTTGGTATTTTGAGTTAGGCTACTACTGGCCTACAGGGTCTCCTGTCTCATCTCTCCCGTGCTGAGGTTATGAAGGGATGACGCCATGCTGATTTTACGTGGGGTCTGGGATCCAAACTTGGGTGCTCGAGTTTGCATAGCAACATAGCAACATGCTTCACCCACGAAGACATTTTCCCAGTCCCAACAATGCTTCCTTCCATACCCCATGAGCTGGAATCAATTCTTTTTCCTTAAGTCGCTTTCTGTCCCTGAAAAGGCAACTGTACAGAAAGCAAACGTAGACAGCGCCCACGCAACCAGAGCTGTCTCTTCCAAGTGGCCAAAGAGGCGCAAAACAAACTGGAAGATCCTAGTGAGGATGATGATGGTGGTGATGATGATCGTGATGATGTACCCTGTGGTGTGAGCATACGTATGACCCAGAATTCCATTTCTAGGGATACAGTCTGAGACCTCTATAAACATTTGCCTTCAAAGGCATTGTTAAAACGGCATCTGTACCAAGAACAGGAGAAGTCTAAGGCTTGGCCTGTCAGTTGTTACCATGGAATACCATGCTACTTAATCAACTACAGCCTGCTGGAAATCTAGTCTGCTATAGATCTGCTTGAAATGCAAGTACACAGAGCTTACAGAAGCCTCTAGAACACTCCAACTGTGTGAGGCAAAGGAAAAAAAAATCTTTACACCATGACTTGAATTGACTCTATTCTTTTGTGTATTTTTTTTAAAGATTTATTTATTTCATGTGTGTGAGTACACTGTAGCTGTCTTCAGACACACCAGAAGAGGGCATCAGATCCCATTACAGATGGTTGTGAGCCACCATGTGGTTGCTGGGATTTGAACTCAGGACCTCCGGAAGAGCAGTCAGTGATCTTAACTGCTGAGCCATCTCTCTAGCCCTGTGGTTTGTGTGTGTGTGTGTGTGTGTGTGTTGTTGTTGTTGTTGTTGTTGTTGTTTGAGACAAGGCTCTGTATAGTGCAGGCTAATCTTAAACTTGCTATGTAGCTGATCTTGACTTTGAACCTCAGATCCTCCTGCCTCTAACTTCCAAGTGCTGGGATTATAGGCATGTACTAATATGTCAGTTTTAGATTCAGTCTTAGTCATATCATGTTCTCGTATTATTCAAGCTTCTCTGAAGGGACGGAATGTACAGAATGAATAGATTTATACAGACAGACTGGATATCTTCACTCGTCTTCAATATATGCTGAAATCCCAGCGAAGCTGGCTCTATGCCACTGAAGGAACAGGCTCGCTGGAGGAAACGAGAGCAAGCAGGCACAGGGGGCATGCTCCTTCCCTTTCCTCTACACGAGCTGCCAGCAGGTGTGCTCCAGATTCAAAGTGGATCTTCCCACCTCTGAAAACCTGAATTAAGCCGGGCTTTGGTGTACATCCCATTAACTAAAGAGGCAGAGACAGGCAGATCTCTGAATCGGAGGCTAGCCTGATCTACAGCGTTCAAGATAGCCAGGGCAACACAGAGAAACCCTGTCTCAATAAAGCAGGCCAGCCTGTAGCACTGTTTTTAAAAACCTGGATAGAAGCTAGGGGTGGGATACACATCCCCCATCCCGGAAGGTGAGCCGGAAAGTCAATAGCCTGGAGCCATTCTGGGCTTCAGAGCAAGTCCCCAGCCTCAAGCAGGAGTAAAATTCCAAATGGCCTTTTGAAGACCCAGGTGCAGGGGAGCTCAGGCCACAGAAGTTCCTGGCAGAAAGGACCGAGGAACAGGGCTGCCTCTTAAGTTAACTGGGACAATATGGTCCCTGATGTGAAGGGGCACAGTGGCTAGCTGTTGGCTGCAGGGCTGGAAGGAATCTGCCCAGCCACAGTTCCTGGCCATATAGGATGTCAAATCTTTGGGTGCCTATCCCACAGAGGGTGCCCTTACACCATGTACTTGGGGTCATTAAGGTTGGTCAAGGTTGTCACCACACCGTACTTTAGTGAGCAGCAACTCTCCTCTTGGGAACTGGGAACACATTACGTGGGGTCAGAGCTGAGGTAACCCAGAATTCAGCTGGGGAGAATGGCATGTGGTACATGAAGGAGCAGCCAGCCTGGGCATCAGGAATCTCCACAGGCCCTTAAGAAGCCTGCCTCACTTTGTCTGCCAGGTTACTGGCAGCACTGTCACCTGGAGTGAGTCACTTGCTGACCAGTGTGTGAGCCTGGGGTCAGGGAAGCCCACGAGCAGGTTGCCCTCCCTCAGCGGTGCCTGGCCCAGTCTGTATGTCTTAGGGACCCTTGTAAGTAGCTGGACACCTCCTCCCCACCGAAGAAAGCCAGGCAAAAGGTGGTTAGCCCAGCTTGGCTGTATGGTCGTGGGGATTGCAGAAACTAAGCTTTAGTTTCACCCGAAAAGGGGGGGGGGGGCATATTCTGTCCTCTTGGACACGGTAGTTACAAGATTACAGGGTCAAAATGAAAAACTGCTGTACAGGGTGCTGCTGATTGTTATTACTCAGTTTCCCACGATGGTGGTGGTGGCCGTGGTAATACTAGTGATGGTGGTGGTGGCTGTTGTGGTGGTACTGAAGAAGATGGTGGTGGTGGCAGTGGTGGCGGTGGTGATGATGGTGGTGGAGGAGATCAAGATGATAGTGGGGATGACGATGGCAATGGTTGTGGTAGAGATGAAGAAGATGGAATGATAATGGGCATGTTGATGCTGGTGGAGTGGAGATGCTGAAGAAGAAGATGATTGTAGAGGGTGGGGGGTGTGCTATGGAATGGACCCAGGCATCATAAAAGCCAACCAAGCAGGCCCCCTACCACTCGGCTGTATCCTGTTATATCTTGACAGAGGAAAAGAAATAGTAGAACTTCCTGTGAAAGAGGCTGATGTGAGGTCTGTCACAGCACTGGGACTAGGGATGGGCATTAGAGCTCTTTGAGTTTCTGTTTTCTGGATCCAAGTGGGCACAGTGCTACTTGCAGGGCTGTTTGTGGGCCTTGAGACAAGCTTCTGCCTGGGAGAAGTTACTCCATGGGGCAGTAAGCCCAGTGGATTGACGGTCGCCACAGAAGCCCTTCTGACCCAGGGACAAGTGCCCCCTTTTGTCCTCAGGTACCTGCGAGTATTTGCTTCCTTGATGGGGACCTGTAGCAGCAGGGCACAGAAAACCCTTCCACAGCCTGGGGACCTGGGGCTGAGGCTTCTTTTCTGGATGTTGCTCCTACAGCTGTTCAGGTGGCGGTGAGGCTGGGTTTGATGAGCAGCTGAGGGTGAGCTCCTGGCATCCTCTTGGCAGCAATGGTGATTTGAGCTCATTCCTGCCCATGGTTGGGGAGGGGACACAGCAGGGCTCTCTGGTGTGTGCCTGACTTTCCCAGCCTCGCCAATATTTAAGGAGATGTACTTTTGCAGGGTTACATCCCTGAGCAAGAAAGGGCTACTCTAAGCTTAGGAGAGTTCTGGGCAGTGGTGGTGCACACCTTTAGTCCCAGCACTCAGGAGGCCGAGGCAGGTGAATCTCTGAGTTTGAGGTTAGCCTGGTGTATAAAATGAGTTCCAGGACAGGAGGTTGGCGGAGGGGGTACACAGAGAAACCCTATGTTGAAAAACCAAACAAAAACAAAAGAACCAAAGCTAGTCAGAACACTGTAACCACAGCCCACAGGTAGCACCCCAGCCAGGCCCAGGTGTTTGTTATCACAGCCTGGGGGTCAAGGCATAAAAGTCTGTCTCCAGTTTGCTGCCCGGACAGGGCTCCCAGCAAGCCTTTCTAGAATAAGTCCAGTCTTGTTAACGATTCTGTCTGAATCACCAGTTGCAGTCGGCTCTGGGTGATGCCAAGAGCGCTGCAAAGGCCCGAGAGACTCATCGCGCAGAAGTAAAACATGATTAAGAATCAATGCAGCCACCGCGGAAGGATTTACGAAGACTGGAAAGCAGAGGCGGAACACAATTAGCCCTCAACAGCTGAATGGGGAGGTGGAAGGGCTTTCTCTCAGAACCAACATCAGTTCTGCTGGGCCTCCATCTGGAAGGTTTTGCTGCTACAGGTGAAGGCTAGTGTGGTGATGAACAAGACTAGGTCAGGGGTCAAATACCTGAGATGCTGGCCTATATGATTCTGGGGAAACTGTGAGCGAACCAACTGGCCCCTGGGATCTCACTGCAGAACCCCGTGAGGAGACAAAGAACCCAGGAGGCAGCAGCTGTTTAGCTCTGGGCCAGGGCTCCTGTGTCAGCCTGTGTTCACACTGGGTCAGGGCACCTGTGTCAGCCTGTGTTCACACTGGGCCAGAGCTCCTGTGTCAGCCTGTGTTCACACTGGGTCAGGGCTCCTGTGTCAGCCTGTGTTCACACTGGGCCAGAGCTCCTGTGTCAGCCTGTGTTCACACTGGGCCAGGGCTCCTCTGTGTCAGCCCGTGTTCACACTGGGTCAGGGCTCCTGTGTCAGCCCGTGTTCACACTGGGCCAGGGCTCCTGTGACAGCCTGTGTTCACACTGGGCCTGGGCTCCTGTGACAGCCTGAGAAATTCAACAGGGTGCCCTGTCCATATTCCTAGGAGAGAAAACAGTTTAATCCCAGCACTTGGGAGGCAGAGGCAGATAGATCTCCGAGTTTGAAGCCAGCCAGGTCTATAGAGAGAGTTCCAGGACAGCCAGGGCTACACAGTGAGACCTTGCTTCAGAAAGCAAACAAAAATTCTGATTCGGTACCTTCGGGGAGGAGCCTCCCAGATGCTCTAGGGACCCAGGATGGCCTTCCGGGCTCTCCCTACCTCTTTCAAAGTGGGAGCCCAGCAGTCCAAATGGCTAAAGCAGAAACTGATCTATGTAACAGAGTCCCACAGCACCTACCTTGCCCTAAGCTCTCGGGCTACATGCAAGCCTGATGTTTTCTCTCTGTCCCTGCCTCTGATTCTTCCACGTCAAGGACATTCACAGAAGTCATCTTGGGTTCCCATAAAAAGGACCATTTCCTCCCTATACCCTATTTTGCCCCTTAAGCTTTCAGTGCTGGGTCCCAGTGATTCAGATTGATCTGAAATTGTCTAGCCTGTGAGTGTGTGTGTGTGTGTGTGTGTGTGTGTGTGTGTGCGCGCGCACATGCCCACTTGATGCTGAGATGAAGCTGTGGGTCTTCTGCATGTTAGGCAGGCTCCCTTACCACTGAGTCACACCTCAGCACCCATTTATCAATATCTTGAATCAGTCGGTATATGGGATAGGGAGACAAGGGACATTGCTACCCATTAAAGCCACCCATAGTCCAAGCCTAGAACTAGGCACGCACTTGAGAAAGATTGGAATAGTGAGTAGGGAACGAAGGATAGAGGGGCAGGTGATCTCATGACATGTCCTCACCACATGCCTTGCTGTATGCTGCCCCTCCCCTCTCATGTTCTGGATGGCTTCGTGGTGCTTCCTCCATGCAGCCCTCCTTGACCAGGGCCGGGTAAACCCATTCTACTCCTGCAGGCACTTGAGCTTGGGATTGCACCTTCCTTTTTTATTTTTTAAAAGACTCACCTTGGGTTAGTGGTTAAGAGCTGGCAGCTTTTCCAGAGGTCCTGAGTTCAATTCCCAACAACCACATAGTGGCTCACACCATCTGTAATGGGGTCTGATGCCCTCTTCTGGTCAGCAGGTGTACATGCAGATAGAGCACCCATATACATAAAACTGAATACATCTTTTAAAAGAATTCATTATATGTGTATGAGTATTGTGTCTGCATCTATGAGAACCACGTGCATTACTGGTGCCTGTGGAGGTCAGAAGGCAGCATTGTTTCCTCTGAAACTGGAGTTGGGGTGTTTGTGAGCCACCATGTGGATGCTGGGAACCAAATCCGGGTCTTCTGCAAGAGCAACAAGTGTTTGTAACTGCTTTCCAGCCTCTCTGTCTTAAAAAAAAAAAAAAAAAAAAAGATTTATTTAAAAAGTGTGTGTATGTGTGTGTGTGTGTGTGTGTGTGCACTCTCGAGTGTGTGCATGCATGCATGCCTGCCTGCCTGCGTGCCCACGTGTAGAGGCCAGAGTTTTGTCAGGTGTCCCTCTGGCTCTCTACCTTGTCTTTTGAGACAGTCTCTCATGAAACCCGTCACTTGCTGACTTGGCTAGGCAGCAAACCCCTGGGATCCACCTGCCTCTGCCTCTCTAATTAGTGTGTAGCGTCACACCTAAGATTATTAAGTGGGGGTTGAACTTGGGTCCTTAGCTTACACCAAGAGCATCTCACTCACTGGGCCACCTCCCTGGCCCTGTGAGCACCATCTTCTGTGGAGTTGCTGAGATGGTCCCCAGGCAGCTGCTCCATTGTGCATTCCCACCAGAGTCCTCCCCCATCCTTGTCCTCCCCATTGTCAGTGTGTTTCTGATCACAGTTCTCTGGGGGGTGAGACCAGCATTTTCCCTTTACAATCCTGGGGGATGAGACTGAGCGTTTCTCATGTGCTCACTGGCCACCTATGCATCTGCAGAACTGCCCCATTGATGGGTTGGACTAATCAACAGGGACAGGGCGATGTACAGCCAATGGCACATATCCAAGGTCAAGAAGGACCTTTTCCCTATTCTAGATACAAAGAGAACTCAAGAGGGGCCAAAGACTGCAGTGTAAAGCCAGTTCTGTGAAGCTCTCAGGCATTGGGGTAGAGCTCAGGGGTAGCATGTTCATCTCCTGTGCTTGAGACCATGGGTTCCATCCTCAATACTATCGAAACTAACTTATTCAAACTCAAAGGGAAATTTAAAACCTTCATGATATTAAATATTACGAATGCTTCCCATGATCCTAAAACAAAAGAACAAGAGAAAAATATCAATACATTGGAACTCATACAAATTTTAAATATCGGCTAGGCATGGTTACCTGTATCTGTGACTTCAACACTTGGAAGTCAGAGGTAGGAGAATCTTGAGCTACATAGCATAAATTTAAATGGGGCTAGCAAGATGGTTCAGAGTTTAATGGCATTTGGTACAAAAGCCCAGCAGCCTGAGTTTGAGCTCCAGAATCTACTTAAAGGTAGAAGAAAAGAGCCAAGTCCAAAAAGCTCTCCTCTGGTCTCTATATGTGCACTTGATCTGCACACACACATAACATACAAACAAACACACGCACACACATATACTTATAGACACATGATATATGCACATGTTCTCATGCTCTTTCTCTCTCTCTCTCTCTCTCTCTCTCTCTCTCTCTCTCACACACACCAGAATTAAGTAGGAAAAATTAATTTAAAATGTTTGTGTATTAAGGAACACTATTGAAAGTGTGAAAGCTCAGGATGGGAAAAATATCTGTAAATCATAGACTTGATTTTGGATTAATATTCAGAATATATAAAGAACATCTGCAGTGTAACAGATACAAACATCAAATAAAACAGGCCAATGTGTTTTGTTTGCCTCATCCCTTGGGGGGAGGAGTGTGGTGGTTTGAATATGTTTGGCCCAGGGAGTGGCACTTCATTATATGTGGCTTAGTTAAAATAGGTGTGGCTTAGTTGGAGTGGGTGTGGCCTAGTTGGAGTGGGTATGGTTTTGTTGGGGAAGTGTGTCACTCTGGGGGTAGGCTTTGAGATTCTCCTCCTAGCTGCCTCTGAGACATTCTGCTCCAATTTTGGATGAAGATGTAGAACTCTCAGCTCCAGCACCATGCCTGCCTAGATGCTGTCATGCTTCCTGTCATGATGGTAAAAGACTGGACCTCTGAACCTGTAAGTCAGCCCAAATTAAATGTTTTCCCTTATGAGAATTGGCTTGGTCATGGTGTCTTCTCAGCAAGGGAACCCTAACTAAGACAAGCAGGCAGGAGGATCAGGAGTTCTAGGCCATCCTTGGCTACATAGTGAATTTCTTTCTTTCTAGAGGTCTAGCTCAGTCTTGTTTTGTTTTTTTCTCTGCTAGTGGAGGAATTAAAAGGCAAGAAAAGACTCAACTGACAGAATTAACCAGTGAAGAAAGCCTTTTATTAAGCAAGAAATCTATACATCCACAGTAAGCAACAGAAAGAGCACCCCTCTACAAAGCAGAGGGGTGCTTGGGAGCCTGAAAATACAGTATTTTGGGAGGATTTTCCCTCACATAATTTAGAGTTGGTCAGTTTGAACAAAAAAAGGGTGGCTGATAGGTTCACAAATTTGGTGTAAACATGACCTGATCGGGTCTTGGACTTGTCTGGCTGGTCCACCAGCAGGGTTAGAGGGGAGGCTGGAGTGTGTGCTGGTATTTGTGGGAGCAAAAGCCTGCTAATCCTTTGTTTGAAGCTGTCAAGCTTTTGTCTCTGGTCAGGAGGGCAAGGAAGAAGCCAGCCATCTTGGAAGTTCAGCATCTTTATTACCTATTCATACCCTACCACCCACCCCCAATTTTTCTGCCTGTCTAATTCCTAGATGGTCAAATTCAAAACCAGCCTGAAGTGCATGAAGTCTCAAAAATACAAACAGCAAAATAGGGAAAATAAGGAGACCTCAGCATGCTGGGTAAAGTACACACAGATATGCACACATACACACATATACCAGAGTTTTGTGGTATGGAGTGTGAGGAAAAGACTTTTAGTGCAGACACAGCATCAGCTTTTCTAGGATGAACAAGGTCTCAAGACGAGCTGCACAGCAGGATAAAGATGTTCACACAATTGAACTACGTACTTAAGAAAGTAAGGCTGAGATTGGAGAGGTGTCTGAGCCAGTAAGAGTGCTTGCTGCTCTTGTAGAGACCTGAGTGCAGTTTGCAGCACCCATGCCTGGCAACTCCCAACCACGTGTAACTCCAGTTCCAGGGGATCTGCTGCCCTTTTTAACCTCCATGGGCACTTGCACACACACATGTGCATACACAGAGATACAGATTCACGGAAACATAAATAAGAATAAAATCAGTCTTTTCTTTTTAAGGCTAAGATAGAGCTGGCTGTGGTAGCATATTCCTGTAGCCCCAGCACTCAGGCATGAGGTAGTGCTAGATACATGAGATCAGGAAGACAAAGTCAGCCTTGGTTATATAGTATGTTTGAGATCAGTCTGGGTTATATGACTATTTTTTTAAAAATCATATGGCATAGTTGTTTTTAAAAAAAATTAAGGGGCTGAAAAGATTGCTCAGTGGTTAGGAACACTTGCTCCTTCTTTAGAGCACTAGATGTGGGCATTAGCAGCCCACATCTAGTGGATCAGGGCATCCATAACTTCAGCTGAAGATCTGATGCCTCTGGCCTCTGTGGGTACCAGCACACATGTGCACCTTCCCCCTATAATTAAAAATAAAAGAAAATCTTTTTTTTTTTTTTTGAGGCAGCGTCTTTCTATGTTTTCCAGGCTAGCCTGGAACTCTATATAAACCAGACTGACCTCAATTTTACAAAGATCTGCCTGCCTATGCCTCTCAAGTACTGGGATTAAAGGTATGTATAATCATTCCCTGCTAAATAAAATATTTTTTAAATCAAAATGATGCTTATTTTTTAATCACAGTGGAGAATCTAATAACAATGGGAAAAAGATTTGAGTAGGCTTTCCTACAGGTTTACAAATGGCCAAAGAACACATGAAAAGACCCCCAGAGCAATGTCAATCAAACCACAATACTTTCCTACTTCTTACTGACCTAAATGGTTACTGTTAACAAAATAATATCCAAAAACTAATTGTTGGCAAGGATCTGAGTCAGAAACCTTGTGAATTGCAGTGTGTACCTGAAACTTTGTAGCAGAATATGACAAGGCAATTCCTCCAAGAAAGTAGATACTAAGTTACCATATGAGCCACTGAGCCCACATTTAGGTATGGACAACAAAAGAAGGACAACTGGGGCTTAATTGCCATTTGCACACCACTGTTCATACCAATGATCACAGTGGCGATTCATAAAAAAGTCAACGCACATGTACACACACATTTTTGTTTGAAGTGGGAGGGGATGGGTAAAAGTGCTTGCTCTGTAAGCGTGAGGTTCTGAGTTCAAATCCCCAGCACCCATATAAAAGGCTGGGCCTGGTAGTTGGTGTCTCTGAGTTCAACTTTGGGGGATGGAGTTAGGTAGGTCCTGAAAGCTTATCTTCCAGCCTAGCCAAAACCCATGAGCTTCTGGTTCTCTGAGAGATCCTGTCTCAAGGAAAGAAAGTGCAAAGTGAAGCAGGGATACTTGCAAAGCCTGCTCTAGCCTCTGTATACACATGTACAAATGTGCATACTCACAGGCGTGTAACACACGCAGAGGGGGAGGGGTACGCTGAATAAATAAGGGGCTGGGAAGCTTGCTCAGTGGATAGAGAGCATTTTGTTCCCACCAACTAACTTTTAAATGTTTTTGTTGTTCTTTTCAGATAAAACCGACGTAGCTCAGGATGTCCTTAAGTTCACAGCAAGTTTCCTTCTCCTGCCTCACCTTTTGAGTCCTGCGGTTCCAGATAAGCCACCATACTCGACATAATCATCTCTGAACAGCGGCATCTGCTACAGTGCCCAAGATGCTCTTCAGCTCCTGGGCTCCAGCAAGTAAGTCTCCTGCCTCCAGAGTAGCTGAGGCCATGGACGTGCTTCCCTGTGCTTCCCCCCCCACACCCCCCGCTGCGACTTGGTGGTGCCTTGTGAAGCACTTGGGTTCTAATGTTTAGTCAATCTGCGTTACATGGTTTTGGTTGTTCATGTGACAGATTTTGCAAGGAACCGTGTCTGTCAAGGATGTGGAGGTTCTCCTGTCTCCTGATCTCTGCAGCATTTTAGCATCTTGCTTAGGTGAGAATAAAGTTTTGAACTTTTTTTTTTTTAAGATTTATTTTATATATGTGGGTATACTGTTGCTGTCTTCAGACACACCAGAAGGCATTAAAACACATTACAGATGGCTGTGACTCACCATGTGGTTTCTGGGAATTAAACTCAGGACCTCTGGAAGAGCAGTCAGTGCTCTTACCCACTGAGCCATCTCTCCAGACCCTGAATTTCTGAACTCTTAATTCTACTTCACTGACCTGGGTATCTAACTGTGCACTGGTGCCACGCCCACTTTAATTCTGTCCCATTTATGTTTTAAAATCAAATACGGAATCCTCCAACAGTCTTGCTTGGCTTTTGAGACAGAGTCACAGTTTGTAGTCCAGGTTGGCCTTGAACTTCTGCCTCTCTTTCATGAGTATCTGGAATCATAAACCCTAAAACAAATCTTTTTCAACATTGCTTTTGCTAAATTAGAGCTCCTAAAATGTGTGTTGTGGGGGTTGGGGGAGATGTACTTACCAATGTGTGCACATGCGGAAACAAAAGGGCACCAGGTGTCTAACGCTGTCACTCCACTTTGGTACCAGCTGGTCTGAAAGTCACTATGTAGACCAGGCTGGCCTTAAACTCGGAAATCTGCCTGTGCTGGGAGCACACCACCACATTCCATCCGACTAGGCCGGATGGGCAGCAAGCCTCCGAGATCTTGCTGTCTCTGCCCCTCCAGCTCTGTGCTTATACCTTGGTGTGTGCACTGACACGCCAGGCCTTTTGTGTTGATTCTAAAGATCTGAACTCAGATCCCCAGGCTTGCGTAGCGAGTACTTTCTCCATTGAGCCAGGCCACCAGTTGGTGGATTTGTGATCCAGTATGTGAAATGCTAAAACAGCCAGCTGGGAGGATGGCAGGATGATGCTTGTTTGTAACCAGGGAGACCAGGGAGACTTTGGCTTTGTTTGTTTGTCCATTGTTTGAGGAGTATCACCACCTCCACAACACTGCCTCTGCTATCCTATCGATGAGGATGTTTTCCCCTTTACTTGTCTCTCTCCCACCTCCAAAAATGTGTGGATCATTTTCAGAACAAAGTTTCCATTTACCAGCCTGTTCCTGGCTGTATTAACCTTCTCAACAGCACTGTCTTCTGGACCACTGGTCACTTCTGGTTTACTGGTGTATAGGAACATGGTGGACCATTTTGGTTTGTTTTTTGAGGCAGGGGGTCACTGATGCAGACATGGCTGTCCCAGAGCTCACAGAGATCTACTTGCCTTTGTCTCTTGAGTTCTGGGAATAAAGGCGTGGGTCACCATGCCAGCTGGCCTCTCTACAATCAAAGATATTTCTTAGAACTTCTTTTATTTCCGGAGGTATTGTACTGGCTTCTTAGCCGTATCTTGTTTAGCTTTGGATTGTTTTTTTGTGAATTTGCCAATCCCACCCATCTCCCTGTCCCATCATATCTGCTCTCCACCCTTGCAGCCGCCCTGCAAGAGAAAGTAAGATAGGATAAAATAAATAAAAGTTTTGTTGTGAAAGCTGTAGTGTGCCACAGTGTGTCCCATGGTATACCTTTTGTGCACACGTCTTTACTTGCAGCGTTCACTGCACTGAGTCATTGGTCTGGCTTGAGGCCCCTGGCTTCTGCTACATTATCTATACTGGATCCTCAGTGGATTCCTCCCAGACATCCTGTTGCTGCCCTGTGTCACAGAGACCTCTGGATCTGCAGGACTGGCCCCTTCATGCTCTTTGCCTTCATGCCTGAGAGCTAAGTTGCTCAGCAACCTGGGCAGTTCTCCTGTGCCCCAGGTAGCTCTCCCAATGCCACAGCCAGCAAGGGGCATGGTCAGCTCTCATGTCTTCAAGGACAGTTTATTCAAACCCTCACCACCAGGGCCAGCTCCACTGTGTTGCCTAGGCGAGTAGTGGGACCAGCGAGTAACCAGTGAGAGGCAGGGCCAGCTCTGCACAGTGCCTTAGTGGGCAGTCCAGACGAGGGACATCTCCATGGCCTTTGATGATAACCTGGGCCTGGAGCATCTACACAGACCCCAGCTACCATAGGACCACAGACCAGCAGCAGCCCAGAAGTCCCTATGGCCTCAAGTGGCCGCATGGGCCACTTAAATCAGCATGAACCCCTTGGCAACATGCCCTTCAAACACCCACGTGGTCTCCAGTGGCAGCCCAGTCCAGACATCAACTTGGCCTTTGGTAGTAACTTGGGCCACAGACACTGAACCCAGCTGCAGCAGGACTCTGGACCCAGACATGGCCCTGGGAGGCAGCCGGGGACAGGACCTCACCTGGCCTCCTATCCGCCTGTTCCTCACTGCTGTTGAGTCTCCAGTCCCACTTTTCCACAGTGTACAAACTCCTCTGTTTTGCCTTTTCTTCTATCTCTCCACCACATATTCTATAGTTCCTTCCTCTCTCACACATCCATTCATGTATTGACACCTGCAGCCAGTGCTTCGGTGTCTTCCTTCCGGCCGCTGCCGGCTGGCCCTTAGGATTTTTCTTCTAATGTGAGTGCAGTGCCGCGTCCTCCCTCAGATATCAGATTTCCCAGAGCTGGAGTTACAGGTGCTTGTGAGCCACCCAGTGTGGGTGCCTGGAAGCAAACTTAGGTCCCTTGGAAGAGCAGCAAGCATCTTTACCACTGGGCCACCTCCCAACTTCTAAAATAATTTATTATGTGCACATGCTTGCCCCAGTACACATGTGGAGATCGGAGGACAACTTGTCGGAGTCAGTTCTCGCCATCTTCTATTTGACCCTGGATGGTTAAACTTGGGTCACCAGGCTCCGTGACAGGTGTCTATCTGCTGAGCCATTTTCCTGGCTCCACAATTAATTTTTGTGTATTGGTCTAGTACTTTGCACAATCACATTCACATCTCTGTGTGTAACCTAGAGGGCAGAAGCTTCTGAAGGCATTCTGACTCATACACAACAGGAAAAGACTGGAGGCAGGTACCATGTGAGGGAGGTTTATGCTCTGTGGCAGGGAGCAGCAATGGGAAGAGACGTGAGAAGGCTTGATCCACAGGGCCGAGATGAAACACCAAGGAGAGTCCAGGCTGTCCACGTAGGTCACACTGACCAGGGCTAGAAGGGGTGTGGTACCTTTCATGTGACTTTGATGTTCTCTTAAAAGAAGTGCCAAGAGGTAGCTGAATAAGCCATAGGGAAGAGCTCAGATCAGGTCTAGGCTGAAACAAAGTCTGGGTTATCAGGGAGGCTGAGGAGCCTGCCCCAAGTTGATGCAGAGCCCAAGGACCCAACACAAGGAAAGACAGAAAACCTGAATGGCAAGGTGACTCAGACAGGAGTCTGACTTGTAGGCAGAAGTCTAAAGTCAGGAGAAGAATGTCTTATTGTGCCAAGCTTCTCAGGTTAGAGCATCGTATCAATAGGGGCTGTTGTTACTGCTGTACTGAGGAAATCGATGAGCCTGCCATATGTACCACAGTTCTCGGTGGTTCGCTCTTTCTGTCTTTCATCTCTCAACACTGTTTGCAAGCCAGATGTAACCGTTAGAGCTCAGTCTTGGCCTGGTAGATGTTAGCACAGAAGGTGACTTTCAGTCCTCACAGGCTCGAGCCCACGGATACAGTCCCTTTGCAGCACATGTCTAGGAGGGCTGACAAGGTTTTGTGAGCTGTGCCTCCACACCCGTGTAGGGAGCACATTGTTCATGCAGGTCAGCCATGCGCCGTGGTTCCTAAGTGAGTCACGTCTATTTTTCCCAAATGCTGAGAAAGTTCCTCTTGGGGTGGACAGGCCAGTACCAGGGGCCACAGCTAAGTTCTCAGAGGCCAAGGTGTCTGTTTTATCATGGGGGTTGCCCTGGTGACATACAGCATGGCACCCTTACAGGGCCCACTCCCCCAGCCCCTTGTTTGGAAGCCAGAGGAGCATGTAACAGTTTATCTGTCTACCTGATGAAAGCTGTACCCACAAGGGAAGCAGTGGAGGGGTGAGAGGGCTCAGCAGGGCACATCTGAGCCAGACAGCCGCACGGACCATGGGCACTGCAACATGGAGACAGCCAAGAGAAGGGCCCTGGGCTCGCATTCCTCGGGCCAGTCGGCTCTTTGACTTCAGAACACTGTCTATCAGACCATCTTGTGGACAATCACACCTCCCATCATGGCTGCTGCCTGGGACCAGCCAAAGATGAGCCACATGTAACGTTAGGCTTATAGGCAGACACCACCACAGCTTGCTTTTTGTGGGTGCTGAGGAAGCATGTGCCATGCTTGTGCAGCTGGCACTTTAGCCACAGAGCCAGCCCAGGGCTGTATTCAAAGATGAACTATTCCTCGTGACGAGGTCAGAGATGAATGATTCGCAGTACTTTATGCTGACCTGTATGTCTGATTCCCACAGGGATGGTAACCCTGTTTCAGTGGGAGCTTGGCCCCGATCTCTGCTGTCACATGCCCATGGAAGCAGTACTAGGTCCTGACCTGGATCTCCTGTCTGCACTGGTACCACAGGCCTGGTAGTAAGGCTTTGTCAGGTGGGGCTTCTGTTAGTGTGAGTGGGTGGCAGGCAGCCAGCTGACTTAATTAGCAGATAACAAGATTTACAGCAGTTCTCAATTTGTGGGTCATGACCCCTTTGAGGGAATCAAATAACCCTTTCAGAGAGATCACCTAAGACCATATCAGACATTTAGTTTACAATTCATAATGGCATCAAAACTACAGTTATGAAGTAGCGACAAAAGTGATTCTGTGGTTTGTGGCCACCACAACACGAGGAACTGTGTTGACAGGTCAGTGGTAGGAAGGTTGAGAAACACCGATTTTGAGGAAGTTTCCACATGGGATCTTTATTGGGCACATTTGTTTTGCAGTGAAATGTCTCCATACAGTGACCAGCCCACCAATCCCGAGCACACCCACATCCCATGATTGTAAATATTTCAATGATTAATGTTAAAAATACTAAGTGGCCCCCGGCTCCTGCACCCCAACCCGAGTAAGGCATGCAGGCCCAGAAGACCTCCTGCAGGTGAAACCTCTGGGTTTAGTCTGACAATTATTTGGGTCATCTAGAAAAGCTGTTTAGGGATTGGAGAGTTCCTTGTGTGGACAGGCTTTCTGGCCCCTTTGGCAGAGGAAATAGTGCTTGGAGGCTAAGAAAACCGGCCCTCCAGCTCCCTCTCCATTTATTGCTCCTCAACTCCAAATGAGTGAATCGTCTCACTCTGCTCTTTATGGACACACCAGAAACCCGTGTGCCTTCCCCACGGGCCAGTATGAAGACTCCCTGTGGTCAAAACTCATACCAGATCCTGACACGCCAGGCCCTGACCACGTCTGTTCCCAAGCCTGTTCTGTCCCTCTGTGCAGTGTGGGGAAGCAGGCAGGTGTTCCCTGGCCAGGCAGAAGGTCACCTAAATGTATGACGCTTTAAGAGCATGAAACAGACAAGGTCCCAGAGGAACTGGGAGACTCCTGGCTGTGAGCACACTGTGGGTGGTGCAGATATGAGCAACACTCCTGGGACTTTTTTTTTTAAAACAGAATCTCGCCAGGGCAGCCTCAGGAAAGGAGTAAAAGGCAGATCTTTGAGGACACTGGCCTGCTCTAAATAGCTGAGAGAGCAAATGAAGTCCTCATGGAACCCTAGAGAATTGGAATGGCGGAAGCAGTGGGCGGGGCAGCACGGGAACTCAGGTAGGTGATGGAGTAAGGAAGAAAAAGGCTGGGGTGGGCTAGGATCTTCCTTTGAGGATCAGCAGCTTGGCAGAGCGAGGTTGCCCAGGGTATGTGGAACTGGGCCAGCAACCTCATCAGACTAATGCTTCCTCGAGGAACATACTTTAGGATGTGGGAGGTGGCCAGAGGCCACTGAAAATGAACCCGGGGATCATTGATAGGCTTCCCCTTCTGCAAAGACTGGCTTTAGACTCCACTCCAGGAGCCAGAGGCATTGTGGTGTGTGGAGATCACCATGTGGTGCAAAGCAGCAATACAGCATCAGTCTGCATAGTTTCCAGTCTCTCGATAAAATGCTCCCTGGTTTAGAAAACACATTCTGCACACGGCTGCCGTGCACCAGGCCTGCGGCTAAGCATGCCGGAGAGGGCCAAGGGAGTCAGCAGCAAAGCAGGAGGGAGCGTGGGGAGTGAGGAGAGAGGGGGGCGTGAGGGAGAGGAAGAGGACTGAGAGGTCTGAAGGACCAAGAGGAGCAGAAACCCTGCGAGCACTTCGGGAGCTGGGCGGCCCTGGCGGGCTGTGCAGGCTGGGGCTGGGGGCGGTGACACTTAGGTATTTTACTCTGCATTGGTTTTTGAAGGAAAACTGAAGACTCAAGCCTGATGTGAGGCAGGATCTTTGCCCCTGGAGTGTGCTGTTCTTCTAGAGAGAACGAAACCCGGTCAGGCTAAACGTTAGACTATGCTCTGCTATTCAAATAGAAGAGGCTGAGTCTGTTAAGAGCCAGAATTCAGAGCTGAACACTTGTTCCTGTTGTCCAAGAAATAATTATCTAGCAAAATCCACACTTTATTAAACGTCACAGCCCATAGCTTCCAGTCTACAGCACTCTCAAAAAAAAGTATGGACACCTCACAAAGGCAGAAGTGGGGGGTGGTGGGGGACAACACAAAGCAGAGCTATTAATACCACAGAGGCAGTGCAATGTACACCCCATTTTTGCTTAGTCCCTCCAACACAAGGTTGTGTGAAGCCAGGTGGGCTAAGACTCAAGGCTGCAGAGGGCAGCTCATGAGCTACCTCTTTTGGTAGAGGACTCCAAAAGACTCCTCTACCCAGGGACACTGCTGGATGCTGGCTCACAGCTCTCGGGTGATGGAGATGAGATACACTTAACAGTGCATGATGAAGGGCTGGAAGTTTTCCTTTCTGTAGCTGGGCACCAGGCCAGTCTTCCCACCTACAGCAGTCACAGGGCAGGACTTGGGAGGGAGGGACTCTGCTGTAGCACACCTCCCGCCTGTGCACCCATGCTCTAGAAGGAGCAGGCTGTCCCCATAGCTGCTCAGCTGTGCACCCAGAGAGCTCTGTGGCTGGGCTGTACACAGCTCCCCTCTGCTCTCCTTCACTGAACTGCCTTAGTTAAAACCCAGCAAGTGAATCCAGGCTCCTTCCATAAAGACCCCACCCTCTGAGGGGCAGGCTGCAGCTTAGATGGCATCACAGGAATACACTTCTGCAGGGCTGGAGGAGTGGTTATGTGCAGAAGACAAAATATTAATACCCCGGCTCCTGGACACTCCCTTCCCACCACATACTTTCAACAAGTGTAAACAAAACAAAAAAACAAACAGGAGAAAAAGGCCCCTTACATAGATCCTTCAGGCCTGTCTACCTTTCTCAAGATGGCTACCTATGGTAGTGGTAGACCCGCTGGGACAGCAGCAGCTTCTCACTGGAGGCATAGGACATGGACTTGGCGTGGGAGTGTAGAGACAGACGCACTGTCTTCAGGACAGAGATCTTTGTCTTCCGCACTGGAGGTAGAGTAACTCACTCCAGGAAGTGCCTGTTCCTTGAAGGTGCAACCCACCTACCAGTCCTGGGCACCAAGCAGCTCTGAGGTGCCGAGCTGGTCTGTCTCCTGTGACCTGTCACATGCCTTCTGCAGACAGCTGCTGGAGCTCCTGCCCAGGTTCTGAGCATGAGTGGCTCAAACACATGCGTGCTTGGTAGTTGAGGTTCAGGGGTCCTGCCTGGCCAATGCGAGTGAACTGTGGAAGGATGCTTACCTAGTGTTTGTTCAGACCCTTTCTGTCCTCAGCTTCCTTCAGGGAAATTCTGTTTTCTCAGATCCAAACCAGACGACACAGGTGGAAGGAGAGGAAGCCAGGCGGCTGCTCTGGGCAGGCAGGGGGATGGAGTCAGGAGAACCAGTGGAGAACACTTCTGGAGGGCCAGGGGCCAAAGCTCCTCTCCCCTTCAGCCAGCCATGTCGCAGGCCCTCCTTCCCAGCTGTCCTCTAGCACCACTGATGAGGTTGATTGGAGCTGGGGACATTTAGAGTGGTGCTTGGGGGCCAGTGGCTCTGGACAGGTGTTTCATGTCACCGAGGGTGGTTATTTGGCTATCTGAAAGGATTTCATTCATTTCTGTTGCTCTTGTTTTCCCGAAGACTGACAATCTCTTCTTCTTTATGTCCTTGGTAGATATCTGACTAGTTCCCAAAGTAACTTCTTTTCCCCCCACCCTGGTACTAGGAATTGAACCTAAAGCCTCATAAATGCTAGGTCAAGCAGTGAGTCTCATCCTCCCCAGCCTCCAAAGAACTGTGACCAGCGGCAGACCCGCGCCACCCCCTACAGCCTTTCTGAGTAGCAGCCACTGGGGCTCCCCTGCACAGACCCAGGTTCCCAATTAGCAAGGTAAGTCAGACAGACGGTCCTTTCCTCCTCTAAGCCTCCTGCCCTCACTGAGGACAGTCCTAACTGCCCATAGCCCACCGCAATCCAGATCCCTAAGAGTACAAAAGTGTGTGTCCATAGCACTCAGCTCGGCCATGAGCTCTGAGCGCTGAAGTGTCACTGTTGGGAGATGCCATCGCCTGTCAGGAACACGCTTGCTCACTGATAGGGCTATGGATAAGCTAGTTTCGTTGACGGTGGTCCTCAGTCCGTGCTGTCACGCGGTGCCTTCCCAGCTGCCCTGGGGCTCCACAGCACCGTTGCTCACTTTCTTCACCTTCTTCATATTCTCCATCACTCCCGACGTTGTCATTCTGAAAAAGGAAAGAAGCCAGCGTCAGGTGACCCAGAACCCTTCAGTAGGGCTCTCTAGACTAAGGTGGGAACTTGACCCCCCCCCCCAGCTGTGTGCTGCTGGTCAGGTCACTTGACCTTCCTGATAGAAATATGATGAACTCTTACCTTCCAGAGCCACCATGAGGAAAAAGAAGATTCCTCACATGCCTGATCAAGTTGTCACCACTGCCAACATTAATTTTACTCACATTGCAGTGTCCAGAGACTTTAGGCCACACATGTCAACACCAGGGTTACAGGACACCCAGAAAAGAAAGCTAACTAGCGGGGCAGATACAGTCATTCCCAGGGCACAGGGACAGAACCACAGGCTTGGTGTTCAAAACTCCGCCTACTAGGGACAGTTCCCACCACCTCCTCTGGGTCTGCTGTTCCCCAGCCATTCCAAGAAGCCCTTAGGTTCTCCTCTATGCTGCGGCTGCTGGCTGCCTGGCTCAGCCCTTTTCACAACTACCCCATCCACCCTCTTCCTGCCCCTCCCCCAGCTGCCCAGCTTAATGTCATCTTTCACTTCCAAGCTCTGTGCCCGCCTGCACTGTTGGGCTGTCACTACTCTCAACTTGGCTAGTGACTGTGGCTTCCCTCTGGGCAGCATCAGAGCCCAGACTTCAGAAGCACTCTAGGGTGGTCCTGCAGCCCTGAGAATGTGTACAAAGGGGAAGGAAAGGCAAGAAAGCAGCCCACAGACTAGGACAGTGCTACCAAGACTGAGACACAAGGGTGGGCCCATGAGATGCTCGCCCACCCTCTGAGGACAGGGAGGGCAGCCTCGCCAGCTTTGCAGTGCTGCTGCTGGGCCTGGGTGGACGGATCACATGGAATGCAGCTCCATCAGAGCTGCAAGCACTGCCCATGTATTCTGTCTCCATGCAAATATTCATCTGCCCAACAGCCTGCACCACAGTTGCCAGCCTGTTCTCACAGCCCTTGTGCAGGAAGGAACAGCTTAAGGGATGACCACTGGGACAGACAGGGGTTGCAGCTCTGTGGATCCAGTGACAGGCTCTAGAGCTTCCCAGGTCACAGGTGGGAAGTGAGACCACAGATCCTAAGCTGAGTAACACAGTCCACAGGGCCAGCCAATAGTGTACCAAGGACAGAAGGGTGCTGGGGTCCCACACTGCCTTCATATCTGCCTTCCTTCTCTGACAGAGCCCCACATCTCCCCAAACCCTAAGTATAGAATGAATACAGCTCTTTATTCAGCTTGGCTGAAGCTGCCAATGATGCATCTGTTTCTTTGCCTAATACATACTTGGAGGGTTACACTGTGAGAGGCCTTGGTAAGAAGAATATGGCATCTGATCTGTCTCCCCTGTGGAAGGGGAGTCTGGGGAGACATGAAGCCCTCTCCGCCCTCTCTACCATCCAGGTCAGAAACAACCAGAGAGTAATGTGGCAGACACTACCAAGGCTGGTTGGTTGGTGAGACATCTCCCAATACTTTTAACTTAATGTTTCTGTTTTATAATGAAGTTTGCAACCAAAATTGGTAGGCTCAAGGAAAGATGAAGGGAAAGCAAGCCCCTGTTACTTCCTCCCCAGGCTGAACAGAAAGCCTTATGACTTATGGGGTGACAGCCACACAGGCTCCACAGGCAAGCGGGGCCAGTACAAGGATGGAAGCCACTCCCTGACGTTGGACCCTTAAGCAGAGGAGCATAGACAAGGGAGTGGCCTGGGGCATGGACACACAAGTCTCGGTGGGGTGGGGGCTAGCCCACCTTCTGGGCTTGTCAGGAAGGCTGTGGACTTGCTCTGTGGGTGTGAAAGGAGGGTACAGGATATGGGACAGAGTTCTTGCACATGCTGGAGTGTCTTCTGTGGGAGGAGCAGACCTAGTTGCTTTTACAGAAGACAAACACCCAAAGTGGCTTTACAGAGCTAAAGACCTGAGGCCAGGCTCTGCTTGCCTCTGGGTTGAGTTATTTCTAGAGGACTTAAAAGGTGCCATCAAGAAGGCACTCCATAGCCCCAGGCACTGCACCATTCACCTGACTGAGAGCCATAGTAAGACCATGGCTCACTACAGAAAGGCACCGCTGGCGGCAGGCAGCAGGTCCATGGGGGTCTATTCTGTCTTTTCACCCTCCAGAGCTTTCTCAACAGTTCCTTCTTTCTTGCCTGCCTCTCTCCTTCCTTAGTGCTAGAGATGGAACCAGAGCTTTGTATACATTAGATAAGGTCCCAATGATCCTAGTCCAGTGTCCTTCCTGAGCTACGGCACTTTGCCTCCATTAGCTCCTGAGCTCCTGCTTCCTTTCTCCTCAGAACCCAGACTGGGGCTGCCTGCCGATGCCAGGGCGCTAGATAAATAACCTTGCATACTGCTAGGCACGCAGCTCCTCTGCCACCAAAGCATCCCTGTCACTGCCATGCTATGGCTCCATGAAGCCCCAGAAAACATCCAGCATATACCTGGTTCCTTGTCACAGGAGGGTAAACTGAGACAACCAAGGGGTTACCTCTCTCTCCAACATCTCCCCTGCCTTATGCCTTGCCAAACTGCAGAATGTGCTCTCTTTGGTTACAAGGCTGGAGTCTATGCCCCTTCCTGTTCCTTCTTTCTGAGATTCAAACATGTTCAGACCCACGTCATCAAGTTCACCATTCTCAGACTGACACCAAAGTAGACCTTTCCACACTGCCATGAAGGTAGGTATGGTGACTCACTCTTTTCATCTCAGCACCCGGGAGAGACAGGTGAGGGTTTAAGGCCAGCCTGATCAATATAAAGAGTTCCAGGCCATCCAGGGCTACACAGTGAGACCCTGTCTCAAAAAATAAATCACTGCCATGAGACACATCCTCTTTCCAAGGCAATGGAACATGGGGAACACAGCTCCCATGGGACACTTCACAGTTCAGCTCAGTGGAGGACACTCTGACCCACAGCTGCCATCTTGCAGGGAAGGGTAGACCGCCAGCTGACTTTATCTGTGCCTCTTTCTACAGTCGCATGTAAAGACTGTCCCTGGCAAAGGCACAGTTGAAGGCTCCCTGCCTTCCCACTGTGTGGAAACTGTATTGCTACAGGGGGACAAACTTGCTCAGGCCAATCCAGGATCTACATTACACTCACTGCCCTAGTGGGGCCGCCAGCACCAAGAGCTGCTCTATGAGGTGCCTGACAGCCCAGCCTGGGCAGTACCTTAGCCTTTGAGTGGAGTGGAAAAGGCAGAAGTGCGGGCAGTGGGGTCTCGGCCTGAGGTGGATCACATACACAGCTCAGTGAGCTCACCATCAGAGCTGGCCGACAGGTTATGACCCATCTGGAAACCATCTGCCTTTCCTGAACCTAACCCTAACCCTGCCACTCAGATGCAGGTTGGAGGCTGTCTGCTGTCAACCTTTGGTGGCCCAGAAGATGCCATTTTCAAATACCAGTAGCAGTGCTTGCAGCCGGATAGCCCGTTTTAAACTGGCCCAGAACACTTGCAGACTCTTGCCACTGGGTCACTGGGAACTGCTCCAATGATACGTAATAGGATGGTAAGTTCTGATTTTCTCTGACAGGACTGAGCAATGGCTGACAGACACCGCACTTCAAACTAAGCTAAGCACACCAGGGGCTACAGTGTCCGCATCCTTCTGCTAAAAATAGAGGGACCACCTCCAGGCTGCAGGGTGCTGAGGGAGGGAGGAGGAGGGGCGGCTTACACAGACTCCATCTCCAGGTCATCTTCTTCCTGAGACAGCTGCAGGTAGGGGTTATCTGAAGCTGGGCGAAATTTATACCCCGTCAGGACGAAGAACACCAGTGTAGCTGTTTCATCCAGCAGCTGCAAATTTAAAACCCACCCACAAATAAAAGGATCAGCAACACCATTCTTCAGAAAGCAATGGAACTAAACAAGTTCACGCCTGAGTCTCCACATGGCTTTTCAGCAATGCCGCAGCCGACTGCTCCTGAGCACTTCCTCACGTCTGCACAGCTAGAGCCGACACTGAGGTGTCTCCATGGAAACCTGCTTTTTTTTTTTTTTTTTTTTTTAAATGATGAGACTGTCTTGCTTTGAAACCTAGGCTGGCCTTGAACTGACTACCTTCTGTGTCAGCTTCCCAAACACTGGACTAGTGTGTGCCATCACACTGGCTCATTTTATACCTCCTCCGTCCTATTGTTCTTCCGTGTATGTGTGTGTGTATGTGTGTGCTTGTGTGTCTGTCTATCTGTCTGTCTGTCTGTGTTGTGTATACTGTGGAGGGCAGAAGACAACTAGCTTATGGGAGAGTGCAATTTCTCCTTCCACCATGTGGGTCCTGAGGATCCGACTCAGGTCACCAGGGTTGGCAGCAGGTGCCTTTACCAGCGAGCCATCTCTCCAGCCCAAGAACAAGAGGCACAGGGTAGGGGCTCTAGTAAATTAATCCTGCCTATAAACAAAAAGACTTTATTTTTTTATTTATGTGCAAGTGTGTTTTTCTATGTGTTTGAACACTCGGATGCCAGTGGCTGCACAGGCCAGAAGAGGACGTCGGCTCCCCTGGAGCTGGACTCACAGCACTGAGTCACCCACCCCACATTGCTGCTGGAAACTAAACTCTAGTCCTCTGGAAGAACAGCAAGTGCTCTTGACCTTTGAGTCATTTCTCTAGCCCTAAGAACAAAGGTCTGAATGTATATGCAGTCTTACAGATAGTTTATAGTTATAATAAAAATAGTGATCAAACACACACACACACACACATACACAATTTTTGGTCCAAAACCCCTAAAATAAAAACAGAAACAAATCCTTGAAGCAAGAAGGACTAGACTGAGAAGCACTCAAGCTCTTTGGCTGAAGGCAAAGGTGGATAAATTCTAATTACACAGGACAAATCTCACTCTCTCTGCTTGAGGCTTTTCCCTTCAAAGACTTAGAATTAATCAATAATGCAATTACATCCAGATTTATCATGTAGCCCAGCAGCTCTTCTGGGCACACAGATCATCGTATCTGGAAGAAGAGGAGACAGAAGGTCGCAGCAGTCATTGTCAGGCAGGTCAGACACAATCTTAAGCTACACCCCAAGACGTGAGCCTCAGACATAAATTCTCCAAATTGTCCCCGAGAGCAGCAGACCTGGTAGAGCCACTTCCACTGGAACGGAACGGCAAACTTGAGAAGAAAGGCGATGATCCTGGTGAAGTAGATGTAGCACACGATCTACAGACAAAGGGAAATCAGAGATTAGAGTGCCACGTTCTGCCACTGATTAACTGCAAAGCAGGAAACAGTTACCAGATGGAGTAGATGTGGTCCACAGCCCTGGTTACCAAGTCAACAGGGAAAGCAGGTTATGCAAGTCTCACTCATGGTGGCTAAGACACTGACCACACTCACCCTGGGATGCTAGCTTCTTTAGTATGCCTGTTCTGTTTTTCACTACCCACATTCAGGCCCTCTGTTTCACCCCCAGGCAATGGTCACATGGGGAACACGCAGGTACAATGAGCAGCTAAGTGTCCCACACTCCAGGACCTACAAAACTCCACACACACTCTAGCCTGACAACACTTCCCTCTGGCTACCCTGTGACAAGGCCTCAGTATGCTGGCCAGGAGACCACACAGAACATTAGACCACTAGGGTCTCCGCTGTATCGTCATAGGCATCAGGAAATGACACTTGTGAGGATGCTACAGAGCCCATGTCAATGGAACAGACAGCCTGAGAAACAGAGCGAGCAGGCACAGGAACGGCAGCAAAATGGAGGTCTGCCCTGCTTTTCTGCTGCTATCTCCAACATTTGAACGTTTGTTGGCTTGGCAGAGCTGTCAACAAAACACTGGGAGATTATACTCTGTGCTCACACCACAGGGCTTTGTGTCCATCACTGACTTGCTGGATGCAATGGTGCACAACTTTAATCCCAGCACTTGGAAGGCAGGGGCAATGGACTGAGGTTAGCCAGGGCTACACAATGAGACCCTCTTAAACAAACAAACAAACAAAAAACCAAAACCAAAATCCCCCAAACAAAACCAGCCTCAATGTTCTGTTTTTAAGGGACATATTCCTAAAACAGAACTAGTTTCCTGCCTGGCAGCTGGAGAGAGGCGCAGACTCAGTAGCTTTCTGTGGGGCCTGCAGAAAAGCACAAGGTGTACCCACATTCCTAATCGGGCAGAAAAGGCAGACTGGGGAATGGCTGGGTTTGGGCTACGCCTAGAGTGCCCTTGGGGATCAAATACTACAGTGGCCTCCACACAAGGGTCTGAGTCATGTGGACTGCACCTGCTGCTTTCTGAAGTAGTTAGAGCCACTTCTAACAGGCTCAAAGCAACCCAGACTTGTCATTCCCACTTTCAGAGAGATGTGAGGTTGTGAGGTGGTTGACAGGTCCAGGCACAGTGGCTGCTGCTGTCACCAGGTCTGCTCACTGATCTTATTTATAGTTTTAGGGCTTTTGTTTGTTTTGGTTTTTTACTCACCAAGACGTAGTAATGTCTGAAAAGCTTCAGCTTTGCTAAGTTAATGGCAGCTACAAAGAACAGAATGAAAAGCACATTAACTTCTTCTCTTCATCCACTCACTGTCCCTCTGTCCTGCCCCTAATTCCCACCTGTCCTTTTGGAAACATCATCATGCCTAAATTTCCTCAAGTTTTAACATTTTAACCCATTTATATGCCTCTCGGTGCGCTGAGGTGGTACTTCATTTCCTCCCCCGCACCCCTCTCATGCCACAAGAAGAAGAAATGGAGCAGATGCCTGGCCAGTGGCATGGTGCACTCAGTCTCCCAACTGTTTGGAGCAACCCCCCCTCACTTGGATGTGGGCAGCTAGGAGCAGAAATTGAGGCTATGGTTGGGGTCTCAGTATAAACAAGGGCCAGGGCCAACCTCTCCAGCTCTACACCGCCCCTAACTAGAATCGGCAGCAGGCTAGCCTAAAGGACCACCCGAGGATCCCCACAGGGCAAATTCAGTCAGCTCTCAGGTGCAGTCCTTATGTGCTTCAGAGTGAGTCCTTTGAAATCAGACTCCCGTGTTCAGCCCTACCTTCAAGAACGCTCAAGGTCAGCTAAACTGGAACATGCAGCTTCCTGACACTGCCTCTGGCTATGCAGTATTGATGACTGCAGAGGGTTAGCCTAGCTCCCTCCCCGATTAGCAACCCTTTCATTCATCATAGCCTTCCTGCAGGAGGCAAATTAATTTTGCTTAATAGCATTCAATTACTGATTCAGTTTAAGAATGGGGCTGTGGGTGGCAGACATTCAAATTTCCTCTTCCTCTCCTTTGGCTCATGATTAGTGTGTGTGTGGGGGGGGGCAATCAAGCTTAGGATGCCCACAGAAATTCCAGAGATCCTAAGTTAGCAAGGTGATTAGCAACTAGAGTTCTTCTGCCAGAGGCCTTCTAAGACTTCTGAAGTCCAGAGATATATTCATTATCTTTGTGTGTGTGTCCATGTGTGTATGTTCATGTGTATGTGTGCACATACATACACATGTTCATACAAGCACACAGGAACAAGTACATATACCCAGCAAGCATGGGGTAACAATTGGCAGAGCTACATCTCTGAGAATCATGTTGTTTGTTTTTTGGTGCTGCTTTTTTAACATTAAACTGTCTGGGTCTTAACCTTTGTTCATCCATCAATACCAAGTGAGCGAGTTCTGACTTGCACCAGGCACTGAGTACAAGCAGTGCTCTGGGCAGATGCAGCCTCCTCCCTTCGGTCAGGGACACCCCACCTAGAGGCTGGGAGGGGCGTTACTGAGGACAGATGCTACATCTGAGACATACTAGGTGAATCAGAGTGTCCCAGGCCTTGGGTTTCACCCACATACACAGCCCTCCATCTCCTGCTTCCACAACAGGGTCTGCTGTCACAACACTCTGCAGCAGAGTAGGCCAAAGCTGGGCGTCACTACAGCCTGCCATCCAGGGCAACCACTAATCCTCTCCCTTCCTGTGGGATAGCTTCATGGACAGGCAAGAGAGGTGTTCAGCACACTGAACCTTGGGAAGGCTGGTAACAAGGATAGAGAGTAAAGCAGGGGAAGACAAAAGCCTGTGAACTTGTCCTTACTGATTCTGAGTGCACAGGGAATTTAAACAAAGAAAACCAATAGTAAGAGTCCATGGGACTCTTAGATGGTTACTAAGGTTAGGGCAGCAGGCAGCATGGTCACCCAGATACTGTGGCTGGTGGGAAAGGGCAGAGACTAGTAAGGAGTTCTATAGGGAACTATGAAGGAAATGAAGCAGAAGGGGCTGTGAGGAGGGACTGAGGCCCTGCAGGTTTTAGTGGGCTAATTATGGGGAGTAAGAGCAGAAGGTGACACATGGGCCTCCCCCAAGCCAAGATATCATACCTCCAGGCTACGCAGACACTTTCTGAAGGGAGTCAGGCTATAAGCAGCCCCATAACTGAGCCAGTGTGCCTCACACGCTCACACCAGCAGGGTCCAGAACAGAACAGCATCATGCTACCCAGCGCTCCCAGGGATGATAAATGGGTCTTGGAGAATGTGAAGAGATCTACGCTATTTCCTAAATCATGATAACAGCATTGCTAATTCCATGACATTACTTAGCATTACAGCTGGCAGGGATGGAGTCTCTCAAGCCCCTGGCTGAGTTTTCCTGCTCTGGTGGGGATGGATCTAAGAGCTACGGTCCTGTTCTTTCTAGCCATTCCTGATATACTCTGCCCTGTAAGCATGTAAGTGAAGTTGAAAGAGGAAAGGAGAACACTCAGCAGTACAGGCCCCAGTGCCACTGAATGACCAGGGTTCAAACCTCAGTTCTGCTGCCTGCTACTCATGGGAGGTAAGCAACTCATCTACCCTCTTGGTCTGAACCTTAACGTTCATCTGTTAAGGCAGAAACAAGTACTTAGGGTGACTGAGATAACCAGCAGAATAATACAGGCAGCAAATGGCTCGCACTCAGCACCTGAAGGCCTTACATCATCAGAAGGGGCTAGCCTGCATCGAAGGTGGCCACTATGACTGGTAGAAAGCCAGACTCTAGTAATACTGGAACAAATATGGACCTGGGACTACCAGCATGCCCAGGCTCTCCTGGAAAGTGCTGGCTGCCACATGAAACCAACGAGCAGAGGGGGAGCAACCAAACTGAAGTCTCCCAGCATCATGAAAAAAGCAGTCAGGAGAAGGTTGCAGCCTGGAATCTCAAGCTTCCCTTTCTTCTCTTCCAAAGACTTGCCCGGAATCTAGAAAGCTGACAGCTTTCTAGAACCTCAGGGAGCTGGGATCTCATGGGAGTGCAGGCTTGCGGAGGCTAGTCTTTCTGACTATGCCACGCTGGCCAGCAAATGTGGTCAAAGAATGAGCAGGCAAGAAGGAAACCGTGGCCCTCAGTCACACCACTGTAGCCACATGGCACTGCCCCTGGCTCATGCATCCTTCTCCTAGCCCCGAGTTCCTCTTCTGGCAGAAAGCCTCATTAGGGCAGAAGAGCAGTTCAGTGAGCACCAGACTGGGCCGGAGACTCATTTCTTGCTCAGTTCTAAGACAGGGTTTCTCTGTGCAGCCCTGGCTGGCCTGGACTTGGTCTGTAGATCAGGCTGACCTCTGAACTCAGAGATCTGTCTGCCTCTGCCTGTGTTGGGATTAGTAGCATGTGCTACTATCACCTGGCATAAATTGAAGGATTCTTCTGGAATCTAGCCTGGGACCAGCTGGGAGGGAACAGACAACATGGCTGCAGCTCTAGAGCAGCTGGAGCTCCTGAGGGAAGGCACAGGTACTCTTCTTCCCCTTCTAAGGCCACAGCAGAGCCTGCAGCCGGGCAGGGCTCCCTTCTTGCCAATGCATATAGGAGGTGCTGCTGCCTTTCGCCAGACTGCCACCCAGTCATGGTGACCACAAGACCAAAGAGCAGGTGACAGCTACTTGGGGAGGGGAGCAGGAGCCACTTCTCACCAGGCAATCTGACTAAACTTAGCTGGGGACTGACAAGAAGGCTCAGGAGGTAAAAGGTGGCCTGAGTTCGAGCCCCAGAACACATGGGATAAGATGAAAACCAACTCCTTCCAACAGGAGCCCTATGGCTCACGCATGCTCCCCCACTCTGTAGCATATTCAGGAACGCATGTGCACACACACAAGCAATAAAATAAAAATCCAGGGCCAGGAAGATGCTTAGCAGGTGAAAGTGACTGCTGCCAAGGAAGGCATCTGCTGACCTTCATGACTACTCAAGCACACACACACACACACACACACACACACACCACACATACACACACACACACACATACACACACACAACACACACACACACACACAACACACGTTGTTTTTTCAAAAATAAATGACATGAAAGGAGGGAGAAGTGCTAAGGGTTCCAGGAGTGGGGTGGTGATAAAAGGGGTGGGAAAAATGTAACCAAAATACTATAAACACATATGAAGTTGTCAATCAACCAATTACAAATAATTTCTAAAGGGGGTGGGAAGGTGGCTCTGCTGTTGAGAGCGCGTGCTGCTCTTGCAGAGGTTGAGAGCTCGGCTGCAGTGCCTACATCTTCTGGTCCTGGCCTCTTGCATGCATGTGCTTACCACACCCCACCCCAATATATAGAAATAATTTTTTTTCAAATCTTAAAACAACCCCCCAAGAATGTCAGAGACAGATCACACCTGCCCCCAGCTCACTTCCTTGGATAGTTTTGAAACTATTCAAAAACAATAAGAACCACCTTGACTGTCACCATCTATGGAGTGATACAGGCACTGTCATTTCTTCTGCTCCATCTCACAGGCTCCTTTGAGTAGAAAGCTATACTGTCAGTGATGTTTCTGGGACGAGTGATCTGGCCTGGTGAAGGCTAGCCTTACACAGCCCGAAGTGGAGGAGCAGGGCCTCAAACCCAAGGCCGCTTCCCTCGGCACCGAGCTCTCCCCACCTACACTCCACCTTAAGAGAAAGATGAGCCCCAGCTTCTGACCTGCTGCCACCATGGTTCCTGCTGGTGACTGTCAGCGCCATTCTCACATCAGCGAATGACTTATGGGGCCTAAGACTTATGACTCATCGGGCCCAAGACTTCTTAAAGCCTTTGCCTCTGTGTAAAGAAAGCCTCAGGCTTAAGAATGCCCACTGGCCTACGACCCACCTTCCTGCTCCTCACTATAGTGTGGAAGCTGAGGCAGTAGCGACTGTATCCACTTGAGCACATGTCGTGACTGACACGTCCAAGTCTCCACTGCAGACACAACCAGCAGTGAGCCAGGACAAAGCCCACATTTCTGCTTGCTTGATAACACAGGCTACCAATGCAGGTGAGACTCTCCAGGTAAGAGAAAGCCTGACCTTCCTGGACCACTGCAGCAGTCAATCGGGAATCATGACCTGCAGTCCTGAGACAAGCCAGCAGCCCCAGGCAGAAGCAGGCAATGAGGGGGCAGCTACCATAAAGTGTGCACGCTGAGTTCCTGATACTTAATGAAGCAGTGTGTCTCGGCCTGTGCTGAACCCCTAGGCTCTGGATTGTGTCTTGATGACCTTGGGATGGCATTACTTATTAAGTAAGAGATTAATTATCTCATAGTGTTGGAAGATCTTGGTTGGTAACAATTCAGGAATTTTGAGTGGTGTGCCTGAGGTAAAAAACAAAAACACAATTTTTGGTGAAAACGTATTAAATATGCTTGTTTTAAACTGGTGTTACGACATATTCTGTCAGTCCCTCTGTGCTGTGTTTGAGATTGTTCTAGAGTCCTGAACCCTTTGAGAGCATGTGGAAGTCCCAGCTGTCTAGAAGCCCTGTGGGAGGCACACTGGGCGGACAACTGCAGCATGTGAGGTGGTCCTGAGAGGAGGGCAGAACCCTCTGAGGCTTTTCTGGGTCCCACTGTGTGCAGCAAGCAAGACAGGCACACCCAAGTGTTCCCAAGACAGCACTGGGAAGAAGGTGTCTGCTGGACGCTGTGAGCACCGAGGGAAGTAGCTCCAGACCTCTGGCCAGGGTGCGCGGATATCCTTAGTGATGTGGGACAAAAGGAAGGTGACAAGGCTCTGCAATCAGATTCATTTCTTTGCCTTTTCTCTTTTAAAAGCCCTGCTGTAGGTGGGAGGCCTCCAACAGCCGGCACTGAGCAGCAGTGAACAGAGGCAGAGCAGACTCGGCCAGGCTGCACCTAGGTCCAGGGCTGTCCCCACAGCGGAGAGGGGACTCATCAGAAAGTATGGATGGGAGGACTCTCTTCTCCCAAGGGCTTCCAGCCGGAATGTCTAGGCTTCTTTCTCTGGCAATAGCTCTCACTCACTGACCGGCATCGTGGCTCCTACTGGGATAGTGAAAACGAGGCTGCACAAGCCTGTCCCAGAGACACTAAAGGAGCTGGGGAAGATCGTGCTTACAAACCCCTAAAGCCAGAGCAGTTCCTTGTTCAAGAACGTCTGGTTAAGAAAAACAGAGTGCCATCCCACCCCCACCATTCAAGACCTTAACTAGTGAAGGAAAAGAACAGAATCTTCCCACGAGACACTAACTGGCTGAGAAAAGTGCTGAGTCTCCACAGGACAGACTAGGTAAGACAGCAGAACGCAGCTCTGCCCACCAAGTGACCACAGCAGTCATGGCTTATGCTCAAGTACAAGGACCTGCCCGCCGTCATTACTAGGACATGTCATATGTGGTCTGCGACATGACATCTCTTAAATGTCTAGAGTAGCCGGGGTGGCACGCTAGGCAGGGCAGGACAGCAGATGTTAGACTCTGTAGATCAAAAGAAACCTCTGCGGCTACTCAGCTCTGCAACTGCAGGGCACAGCAAGCCATCAACAGCTGTGGCTACCGTCAATACAGTTCTATTTATAAAAACATGGGGATATAGCTGAGTTGCTAAGGTTGTCTAGTGTGCACAAAAACCTGGATTCAGTCCTTAGCACCCATAAAACTGGGTGTGGTGGCACATGCATATAATCCCAGCACATGGGATGTGTTGTAGAGGCAGAAGCATCAGAAGTTCAAGGTCAGCCTTGACTACATAGTTGAGTTAATACTAGCCTGGGTACTAGGGATCCTGTGTCTTTAAAACAAAAAAAGTTAGGCTATCATTGTGAGAGCTGGAGAAACCACTCAGGCACCAAGAGCACATTACTCCTGCAGAGGATGCAGTTCCCAGCACCCACATTAGGCGGCTACAATACCCTGTAACTCGAGCTCCAGGGACATCTGCACTCATGTGCATACCCCACACGTGCAGTATGCGTGCAGTCCAACAGCACCTGTCACTGAGCTCCCTCTGCTGTAATCGCTGAATGGCAGTAGAGTTCCAGAATGGCAGCCACTGTGCTCTCAGCTCTCTGCTACATAATCTGCAGAACAGACAGGCTGCCCACGGGTGTGAGGACAGCAACGTGTCTAAGGAAGCCAGCGACCCTATAAGAACAACAAACCTACAAACAACCTCTAGCCATGCAGTACAAGGTCAGAACTCTAAAGAAAGAAAGGTTGTGCAGTTCCTAGATCTGGGGATCCCACAGTCTGACACTGCACTTTCTGATACCTAACTCAAAATGAAAGCAGCCACAGCAATGGGGGTGATATGGGTGGGAAAGGCATTCAAGGGGGAGTCAGGCAAGCTCTTAACAGTGTTCTGGCCAGCAAGACAGCTCAGTGGGCACAGGTGCAGCCAAGCCTGATGACCTGGGTTCAATTCCCATGACCCACATGGCAGGAGAGAACAGACTCCTACCCACTGTCTTCTAAACCCTACACATGCACAAATGCACAAATCCAAGTTAAAAAATAAACAAGCAAACAAACAACTAAACAAAAAGACATACACTGTGCTCCTGTGAAAGTGAAAACACCTGTCACCTTCTACCAGGCCCATATCCTAAAGATTCCATCTCCTAAACATCACATCGGGACCAAGCTCCACCACGTGATCCTTGGGGGACAGAGTCATATCGGAAACACAGCATGATCCACTGAAAACATGAGCAAATGACGTGAAGTGACATCTTTCCAAAGAAGATATACTAAGATCAAAAGGCTTCTGGAAATAGGGTGTCATCGCTGATCACGAGAGAAAGGCTTCTGACACAGCACGGCACACTCACCAGTTACTGGTGTCATTGCTGTAACAGAGTACCTGACAAAAGCAACTGCTCCAGCATGAGGTTGGTCCATCCCAACAAGCAAGGCATGGTGGCGGGCCACTGGCCACACTGCTTTCTGAAGTAAGAAGCAGAGGTGAATGCTGGTGCTCAGCTTGCTTTCTCTTTGATATGCAATCTGCAACCCCAGCCCAGGGATGGAGAGTCTTCCCACCTCAGTTAACCTTATGTGGATAATCCATCAGGGATATGTTCTGAGATTTGTTTCCATGGTGATTCTAAATCTCACAAGGTCAACAGGTAGAAGTCAGTGGGGAATTGTCTAGATCAGGTTGGCCTGTGGGAGATTATCTCTAGACTGATAGTTGATAGTCCCAGCCACTCTAGGAGGCACCATTCCCTAGGCAGGAGGCACAGAACAGTGTAAGAGAGAAGGAAGCTGAGAACGAGCAAGCAAAAATCTATGTTTCTGCTCTTCCGTGTAAATGTGTTTTAAATTCCTGCCTTGACTTGCCCCAATAATGGACTATAACCTACATTTCCTCTCTACCCTAAATGCTTTTTTTTAAAGGTATTTTTCACAGCAATGGGATGAAACTAAAACATATGGCAAACAGGCTGTGGATGTAAACTCACTGAGTGGGCGAGTGCTGAGCACTGAGAGCCACTGTTCAATCTCTGATGCACCAAAAAACCTGGATGATGCAGGTGCTGGTGATGAGACAGTCAGAATCCAGCACAGATCCTGGCGCAGGCTGTACACTGGCACTGACACTGGCAGACAGACACAGGTACTATGAGGCTCAGAAATGCTACTTCCGAGCAGATACGATCCAGATCCGAACAATCACAACAGACAACAGAAGTGACAGACACACAGCTGTTGCCCTGGGCTTCCCGATGTAACTCATCTGTCCCTGAATGTGTGTATGTGTGTACCCAAGTTCATAGCAGTACCGTTCACGGTGCTCTGGTGACCCTGGACACAGGAGAAAGGAAACTGACACATATACAGTATGCAATATTATTCAGCATTAAAAAGCCAGGAAGTTCAGGCCTGGCTACAACACGGACCAACCTCAGGACATTCTGCTGAGTGGAACAAGCTGAACACAGAAAGTGCAGATACCAGTAACATGGGGTCCTGGAGCAGCCAAATTCATAAAGACAAAAGGTGTGTATGAGGGGGAGGGACATTCCATCAGGAGTGGGGGGGGGCAAAGTTTCAGCTTGGGAACCTAGAAAACTAGTGAAGGGCGGTGCTAATGACTGCACACTGGGAACCAAGTACGGACCACCACAGAACTGGACCTCAACAACAGTTCAAGTGTATTGTTGCCCGTGTACTTCAGCATAGCAGCAGAAACGAGCAGAGCAGGGATGCTATGAGGTGTGGCCTGTGGAGGTGCAGTGCAGAGTGAGAATGAGATCTCATGGGCTACCAGTGACTGTTCTGGGACTCAGGTCCTGGGAGGGGCCGAGTTTCCTCTGGACTGGATACAACCATCACTGTGACACAGAACAGTGATGGCCTGTGTGACTCTCATGTGGAGGGCACAAGGCCTCTTCTCTCCCAGAGACCCCAACTGCCCCTAAGTAAGGAATACACAAAAGTGCTCCTCTGTGCAGCTCCAATAAGCTTGCTGGCTCACCACACTGGGCTGAGCTGCTCCTTTGGTTTTCCTAGGACCTCTTCATCTCAGGGGAAGGAATGCTTCTTTAAGTTTCCCGAGGAAAGAGCAAGCCAAGGAATCTCACACTGTAATGTTAGTGTGCGCCTGTTCAAATCACAGCACAGGAGGACAGAGTCTTGAATTCCTGTCAAGGAGGGTTAGTGGACATGAGCTCCACAAATCACACAGAAAAGCTCACATAGCCAGATACGGTGCTCATACCTGCAATCCCACTGTGGAGCTGAAGTAGAGGATCATCATGAATTCTGGACTAGCCTGGGCTACAAAGTGAGATCTGGTCTGGGCTAGAGCGAATTCCTGACTTAAAAATGACAAACAACCAAGGCTCAGTGGTAAAGCACTGAACAAGCAGGAAGCCGTGAAGTCAGAGTCCCCAAACACATGAACCCGATGCAGTCTCCCCACAATCCTAGAGTGCTACTCCAGAGAGTGGCAGGTGAAGATCCCTGGTCTGGGGAACACAGAGCTGATGACTGAGGGACCTTAATGGCCTCCACCTGCACGTCATGGTGCACACAAACATGTTGAGAGATTGGAATGAAAAACAAGCTTAACGTAGACACACAGGTCAGAAACCCTCAAGTGTATCTACTGCCCAGACAAGGCTGAGAAGCAGCAACTGCAGGGACTCGAGAGGAAACAAGAATCCAGCCCTGCCGTCACCGTTACAGTGACTTCTTTTTATCCCGCAGGCTTCTGTGAACACGCCCAGTAAACCAGCACCTTCCTAAGAGGTCACTGAGCCTAGTGGACACGAGAAGTAACAGTGTCCTGCAGTGAGGAATGCCTCGCTGCTGTGAATTTTCACAGGCCCAGATTCTGCCTGCTGAGGCTCTGCCCCGCCTGCCCTCAGTGACATCATGCAGAGGTGGAGCACTGTTTCAGGGAAGAGCACTGCTCTCTCAGACACGGAAGCATGTCTTACACTGTTCCACACTGGTGTATCCCTCTGCACACCCTTGAGGGTTTAAGAACCAGGCAGCTCATGCGCACATAGCAACCGTGAGCTTTCCTGTGCTTTACTTTATACTCAAAAGAACAACCTGTGTCCTGGCAGCAAACACTGATACAGCAGCGGTCCTTTTTGAGATACATGGCTTATGACCCGCTACCCCGCAGGACCAACTTTCTACTTTCCATTCTGCAGATGAGACTTAAACACTGCCCTGTGGGGCGCAGCACACAGCAAGAATGAGACGTCATGGCTACCAGACACTCTAAGAGAACACAAACCTGGCTCAAGCAGACACCAGTGAACAACTTGGGGGCCTGGCTGGAGAGACTACGCTGAGGTCAAGAGAAGCTGGGTTTGATTCTCAGCAACCATGTGGCAGCTCAGTCTGTAAACTTGAGCTCCTGGGGATCCAGTGCCCTTTCCTGGCCTCAGGGTACCAGGCATGCATATGGTACACACACACACACACACACACACACACACACACACACACACACACACATACACACACAGCCAAAATACTCATGCGTAAAACAAAAGAACCTGGTAGCTGCTGTGGTAGGGCCTACAGCTCTGATCCTGCAGACATTGCTGTCTGACCTGGAAACACCTCTGCACATGAGTGAGGTACTCTGAGCAAAGAGCTACCAGTGGTGGTTTGAGTAAGAATGGCCCCATAGGCTCATATTGATGTGGCCTTGGAGGAAGTGTGTCACTGGCGGGGGGACCTTGAGGTTTTTAAAGCCCATGGCTGGCCTAGATGAGACTCTCTTCTCTCTCTAGCACCATGCTGCCATGCCCGCTACCATGTCCTTTGCCGTGATGAAACTGTAAGCAAGTCCCCCACTACATGCTGGCCTTTAGAAGAGCTGTTGTGGTCATGGTGTTTCTTCACAGCAATAGAGCAATTACTGAGACTCTATTAATAATGGGCTATGAAGCCACTGTGACCCAAAGAGCCCCGAGACCGTGTTAAAACCATGTTCTATGGAGAGGCTGCTCAGAAGGAGGCCATGCCTCTACCAGCCTGCAGTCCTCCAATCACCAGGTTTCTGAAGTGCACGTAAAATGGAAGGCTCTTTAGAATACTTCTCCTGCCTTCCCCTCAGGAACAGAAGGCAAGAAAGGATGGCTAGAGGTAGGCTGTGTCAATCAAGCCATGTGCATATCTCCAAGCCAGTTCTACAAGGTCATGATACTGGAGAGAGAGTTGGAGCCAGGAATAATCCTGCAGGCTCCAGGGCCAAGCCGCCAGCAGACCCTGGCAGGAGGCGGGAACAGAGAGTCACCCTGGTTCTCAAAGCTGTGGTAGGAGAGAGGCAGGGCTCAGGCAGCTGCTCCTTAGCACTTTCCTTTGTGCTTTGACATCAGTCAAAGGGACTCCAGAGACACACGAACGGTACACACCAGCCCAACCAACACTCTCCAAAAGCCATGCTCAACGGTATTTTCTTGCTTGCTCAGCCTCACTGTATCCACACGTCACGATGAACAGGGAACAGTCGATGGGGGACAAGCTGAGAAGAGAAGGGGAGTGCCAGGCTCCCGCTGACCTATGCCCGCGCCCACATACGACAGCATACCTCCCAGTAGGTGGCTGCCTCTAAGACAGACAAGTCCACAGAGAGTGACCAAGGGGAAGCAGTAGCCAGTGCCCGGCCCATAGGCAGGGCCATACTGTGGTGACACTGATCCCGGCCTGCTAGCACAGTACTCTGGTCCCGTGCTTCATGTGAGAACTTCCTCTATGGGAACATGGCTTCTTTGACTCTGGAAGTTGTTTTTCAAAGAACAGAGTAAAGTACACACTGTGGATCAGCACAAAAACACCCTGTAGAGAAGACTCCCCCATTCTGTCGCTTGCCTTTCTTTGGGACAAGGGTGTAATTCCAAGGTTGGGATGCAAGATCGATTTTGCAAATGCAGAAGTCACATGCTGCCACCCAGTGGAAGACATAAGAACAGGCTCATGTGACTTTGCTCTACACCAACAGTTCTTTTGAGGGTTAAGCAACCCTTTCACAGGCATTACCTAAGAGCATCGGAAAACACAAATATTTACATTACGACATAACAGTAGCAATATTACATTTATAAAGTGGTCACCACACATGAGGAGCTGTATTAAAGAGTGGCAGTGTTAGGAAGACTGAGAACAACTAGGTGAGACAAAAAACAACTTTTCTGCAGACTTGCTGTGTGCTCTCTGCCCAAGGCTAAGCTCTTTCTTGCCATCCTTACTCAGCTAAGAGCACTGTGGATGAATTATTTCAGACCAATCCCAGTCACACCCAGGACAAGATGGAGGACAAAGCAGGGACAGCAAAATGGGCAGAGGCTAGAATGACAAGCAGAGAGATGGTAAAAAAAAAAAAAAAAAAAAACGACCATAGGCCATCACCAGGAGACCACAAAGCCTAGGAACGACCAGGCAGAACTTTCTGTCTGAGGAGCACTGTCGACAGGATCTTAATTTAGAACAGCCAAACCTCGGGAAGAAAGGAGAAGGGAGACAGGAGTATCTCTGTGAGTTCCAGGACAGCCAGAGCCATCTAGTCAGACTGGGCTCAAAAAAAAAAAAAAAAAAAAAAAACTCAACAAAAACAAGTGAAAATAAAACCAGGAAAAGATATTAGGGCTAGAAGTGGCTCAGCGGTTATGAGGACTGGCTGCTCTTCCAGAGGACCCAGATTCAATTCCCAGCACCAACATGGCAGCTCACAGCTATCTGTAAGTTACTCAGATGGTATATAGACTATATGCAGGCGGAATAACTTGCACATGAAATGCATGAATAAATACATAAAATGTCCATCTTTATACAGAGAGCAAAGCCCCTATATACTTTAAAGTTATAAAAGCAATGCCACCTTTTAATGGACATACAACAAGGGCTCAGAACACTCCTGAACATAGGCAGGCAGGCTTTCTCCCAGACCACGTGCTTCCTCACGCTCTCTTCTGCCCACTACAGGGGGTGGTGAGGTCTTGGCAGTCACAGGCATGCTGCCCAAATTGCCTATATCCAGCTGCTGAGGGTGTGATGGGGGAAGAGGGGGTGTCAAAGCCCTTGGAAGGAAAGGAGAGAAACTCATGACAGAAAGGCTGTATCTCAGCACTAGAGAGAACAAAAGGTTTCAACCAGGGCAGTGAGCATCTCCTATACAGGGCTGCCCAACGTTGCAAAAGCCTGGAGTCACTGAATTCAATGAAGCCCGTGGACATGGTAGGGGGAGGGAGGGCAGCTCAATGGTGAGGAATATGTTGTACTTCATCTCAACACCAAAACACCAAATAACCCTCAAAGTAGAATAATGTGATATATATTATCAAGCTTATTAAATGACTTACAGCTAGTATGTTTTCCATATTGTCTAAAATGAATCCATACTTTTCTAACGACAACAACTGCTCATGCTGAAGTTCTGGAATGCAGCCGGGGAAGCAATTTCATATATTCCAAAAGCTGTTCCTCCACTCTGCGGGCCATTCCGCACACTGGTATGGACCACAAACACACGGGCCATTCATCTCTGCTGTCCGTCCCAGCACAGGGCAAAGGCAAGCTTGCCTACAGTCATGAGAGCACAGTGCTGGACACTAAGCAGTGCAGAGGCTTATTGGCCCGAGTCTCTCACTTCAAAGACACACGGGCACACTGTGCTGCTGTAGCCAGAAGGATGCTGCATCTGCCAGACCCAGTATTCCCACAGACCACTGCTCTCTGACCTTTCCCAGATCCCAACAGTCCCTCCTGAGACAAGATTTTCTATTGGACTTGGTTTTGAAAGGTGAAGATCTTGGACCAGGCATGGTAGTATATGCTTTTAATCTCTGCAGGCAGGTGGATCTCTGAGTTTGAGGCCAGCCTGATCTACAGAGTGAGTTCTAGGACAGAGAAATCCTGTCTTGAAAATCAAAACAAAACAAAATTTTTTAGTAATTAAAAAAATAAGTAAAGATCACAATCACAACAAACAGCAAAAATTACTCCCAGCGGTTGGCTTGGGTCTCCCTGTGCAGCCTGCCTCACCAAACCATTCCTGCTGCCCCACAGAGTAAGTCTCAACCCTGCCTATCCCGTCCCACACCCTATCCCAGTTGTCAGTAGGGTGAACACCAGTGCAGCCCGAGGAGCACGCAGAGCAGAAACTTGCCTTTTCCATCTGTGGCTGAGGCTTCTTGTAAATGCCTGATTGACCTAAAAATAACCATTTGGAGACAAAGGTTAGTGGACGAGCCTGCATTCTCTTCTATTTATGGCTCTAGTAGCTTGGGACCCAAGCCCCATTATAAACCGAAGGAGTTGGACCAGATGACTAAACAGCCCCCTCCTTAAAACAAGAGGTCGTGGCAGTCCACACTTGGCCATTTATGGTGCTCAGGCTGAGGGGAAGATGCCCTCTGCTGGCAGAATCAGGGCCAGCAGGAGGGGCAAGAGAAACACTGTCATTTAATTCTGCTCTCTTCCCTGCAACTCTCCTGTCCCTCAGAAGACAAGTAGCACTGAGTAGCACTGCCAGGCAGGGAAAGGACCCAAGAGAAAGCCACTGCTGATTCCTAGAAGCTGTGAAGATCTGGGGCTTCACATGAACTCACTGCACTTGGTAAGACTCATAGCCCTGGAAAAGGCCAGTCTCTGGCAGCCTTTTTCAGGCTGTGCTGTGATAATTAATCACCATCATTATGGTCCAGGCAGGGGACATTAACATTATTAAAGATGCCCTGAAGACAGGCACTGTGGTGCAGGCCTGCAATCCTAGCACTCAGGAGATGGACACAGGAGGCCTGCTGAGAGTTCAAGACCACCCTGGGCTAATACTGAGTATCAGGCTAGACAGAGCTCCACAGTGAATCCCTGCTAAAAGAACAAGACATAAAATAACTTGGACTTGGAGCTGTAGGCACAGCTTACAGCCACAGGGGAAAGCCTGCATTGTGCAGACAAGGAAGTGCAAGGGAAGCTAACTCAGGATCTGCAGACTGAGCTCCTGTTCTAACAATGACCCTCTTATCTATAGATAAACCACTTCTAAAGCCTCAGTAAAATACCCCAGTAGTCCCCCAACTTCATGAGAAATGAAACATGAATGCTGTTAGCATAAAGGTGATTTATGCTAGATCTGAAACAAGGCTGGAAGAGTCAAGTTTTTCAAAAATGTAATGGAGCTATTTATTTTTATTTAAATCAATGTGTATACACACATGTGTGTGGAAGGCAGAGAACGACTTGCTGGTATTGCTTTTCTCCTTCCCCCATGTGGGTCCCAGGAATAAAATTCCACCTCACTGCCCACTATATTTGTTTTTAAGATTTATTTATTTATTTCATGTATGTGAATACACTATCATTGTCTTCAGACACACCAGAAGAGGGCATCAGATTCCATTACAGATGGTTGTGAGCCACCATGTGGTTGCTAGGAACTGAACTCAGAACCTCTGGAAGAGCAGTCAATGCTCTTAACCACAGAACCATCTCTCCAGCCCCTATATTTATTTTATATTTATTAAAATCCCATCTATTGCAGCAATTCACAGAATGTGCACCATAAGGGATCTTGTCATTAGGCACTGGTTCAGAGTTGGATCACGTCACAAGAAATGACCACTGGTGTCTTTATGTTTACCGTGGTTTGAATGAGAATGCTCCCCCACCCCCACAGACTCATATATTTGAATGCTTTTGCCTTGTCTCCAGCTGGTGGAACTGTTTTGAGAAGGATTAGGAGGTGTGGTCTTCTTGAAGTGGGTGTGTCACTAGAGGCTGGCTGCCTTAGTCTGGGTTTCATTGCTGTGAACAGACACCATGACCAAGGCAACTCTTATAAAGGACAACATTTAATTGGGGCTGGATTACAGGTTCAGAGGGGCAGTTCATTATCATCAAGGTAGGAAGCATGGCAGTGTCCAGGCAGACGTGGTATGGGAGAAGGAGCTGATAGTTCTACATCTTGATCCAAAGCCAGTCAGAAGAAGACTGGCTTCCAGGCAGCTAGGAAGAAGGTCTTAAACCCACTCCAAAGTGACACACTTCCTCCAACAGGGTCATACCTCCCAATAGTGTCACTCCCTTGGCCAACCATATACAAACCACCACATAGGCTTTAAGGGTGAGTTAGTGCTCTCTGCTTCCTACTTACAGATCAAAATATGAGGTCTCATCTACTGTTCCTGTGCCATGCCTGCCTGCCGCCAAGCTCCCAGTCATGATGGTCATGGACTCTCTGAAACACAACCCCCAGATAAACTCTCTCTTCTATATGTTGCTTTGGCCATGGTATATTGTATCATAGCAGTAGAAAAGTAAGACAATACTCAGCTGGGACCCTTGTACTTCAGTGTTCCAACAACTGTAGACATTAGGGGCAGGATTTAACTCCTGCTTCCCAAGAAGGTCTTCCCTACCCAGTGACTGCACTGACTATTCTGGGCAGATGTTTGAGCTGCCTGTTGTGGACAGGATGGCAGTGCAGCCGGAAGCCTGCACAGTAATGGTCTTACCCATCTCTCTTCTTTTTTAGCGATGCCTGCAATGTGCAGGCAGTCCCAATTTTATGCCAGCAACTGCTATGGTGCTGCAGCCTAAACCCTCCTTGTGGCTCAGGGGACTCAAAGGCAGCACCCAATTCTTTTCTGAGATGGGATCTCATGTAGTCCTGGCTGGTCTCAAAATAGTTACGTAGTAGAGGATGATCTTGAACTTATGGTCCTTTGCCTCAACTTCCTCCATGCTGAAATTCCAGATGCACCATCCTGCCAAGTTTATGTTGTGCTGGGGGAAGGAATCCCTGGCTTCAAGCACTAGGAGGCAAGTACTTTGTCCCCGGGGCCACGGCCCAGCCCTCCTCACTCTCCTCTACTCTGGCAGTGGTTAGCTGACAGGAATACTGTGGTATGCAAAACTGGGCAACTCTACCTAGAAGCATCAAAACTCAGGGTGGCTGGACAATACACCAGACCACCTTAGGATTCTAGAAAGCACGGACTTGAGGAGTGAGCACTACCAAAGACCACACCTCTTCTCAACATTAAGTCAGCACGAACAGCGCTGGAGAAGCGGTGGCCAGACACCAAGGATGAGCGGGAGACGAGCCGTCACCAGCCTGTTCTGACTACGTGACTGCACTAAAGCAGCAATCTGCATCTCTCTGCCAAGACTTCACAAAGCCTCTCTTCCACAGAGCACGGCAATGACACCTTTAACACATATAACAAATAAAAATATAAAATATTAATATGAATTAATATAATCAAAGCACAAGCCTGAAGCCTGCCATTTCTGGATCAGAGCAAGCTACTTTCCAGAGCCCAAAACCTGGGTGACTTGAGAACTACCATCAGTTTATGTGAGCGTATGTTCTCATTTTTCATCTAAACTGGCAAGAAAAATGATTCTCCTACTTGGCCCTTATCAAACAAACCCTGGCTGACATTTAACATGACCATTGGGCCCTGTGGCCTACAGTCTAGACCAGCTCTACAGGAGTCCCTTGGGTAATTCTCAGTAGCAAAGGCCTGGGGTATTGCAGTCCTAGAATCCTACCCTGAGCTAGTTATTTGGGGCAACCTGGGGTCCACAGGACAGTGGTTTATAAAGAGCTACCCTGTGACTCTGCACACACACTGCCCTAAGATCACTTACCACACCACTGGGAAGAGGATGGCGCCACAGCACAGCAAGTCAATGAGGAACAGAGAATCCTTCCATAAGCTATACTCTGTCGTGCCCTCCTCAGTAGACTCTATGATGATGTAGGCCACATTCGCCAGTACCTAGAGGGCATGAGACCCCAAAGCGTGAGTGCTGTTATGACAGTGGCCCAAGTGGGAGGTTTACCTCACTTCACCTGTGCTGAGCCTCAACCTGTGGCTGCAGCAATATTGTCAGACCCGTAAGCTCCCCGAGAATTCTTGGTCCTCAGAAACAATAATTCTAAGTAGCTAATATCAAGACTAGAGGTCAGAGTGGCAAGAAGTGCAGATTTCAGACACTGCTCTGGTCCTTGAAGGGGCTAGCTAGCCCAGGTCCCCTATACTGCACAGGACACAGGCCTTCCCGAGGCTTATCAGACTCCATGTCTTGTTTCTAATTCTACATTAAGGCTTTGCCTTGTGTTTTCAGTCCTGTCCTTGGGCTCTCAGCAGATTATGAACAATTTTTCAACTGGCTTAACTGAGAGTCACTGTGCATCAGGGAAGTTTATGATTTATGTTACTTCCTTTTAGTGAATACCAAGAGCTATGAAGCAGAGATAAAGATGGGGATGTTGGGGTTGGAGAGACAGTACAGCAGTTAAGCATGCTTGCCATGCAATCATGAGGATCAGAGCTTGGATCCCAGCATCCACTTCACAAGCCAGGTGTCCTGAGCACAGTTATAACCCTGGGTCAGCTCCCAGTGGGATGGAGACAGAACGACGGCTGGGCTCGCTGGCCTAGTTTAGAAACACAAGCCCCAGTTCCACAGTCTGTATGATTAGACTGTTCCAGAAGCAGTGCTGAGCCTCTCCTCAAAGTACTGTGCAACACCATGTTACTCACTCCTGCTTCAGGAAGGGGCTGCGGGGAGCTTGGCAGAGTGCTGCCTGCCTTGCAGGTTCACGGTCTGGGGTTTCATGCCAAGCACCATAAAAAAACAAAAGAAAGGAAAAGGAGGAAGAGGAAGAGGAGGAAGGGGAGGAGGAAGAGGAGGAAAAAGGAGAATAGAAACTTCTGGTACTCCTCATGGCAAAAGGAAACTGCTTAGACTTTGTTCAAGCCCTTCCCAGAGCAGTCCCATTGTCTAAATAACTTCCTTATCTTCAGTTTCAACATCTGTATTTCCCTTGTGTGGCCTTGTGTATTCCCCATTCAAAGGAGTAAGCAGAACAGGATTCTCTATCAAAACCCAGCTCAGTTTGGAGAGGAACCAACAGACCAAAGGTCTTGGTTTGTTACCTCAGATTCTATTACCTATGCCGTCTTTGGAGGCTGTGCTCTGAGGCCTCCATGGCAGGTTACAGAACTCCATCTGCCTAGAGGTGGCCATGGTGGTTTGGTCACCAGAAGACCTCAGCTTGTGTGTTTCCTCTAACAGCAGTGTCACAGGCTATTCCCTCTGTCATATTCCTTTTCTTACAAATCCAACCATGTCCCATCTCCATTCTAAGGCTCTTCCAGATCATTCTGAGTGACTATCTCCTTACTGAAAACCAACAGCAACTGGTCTATGTCACTGGTCTGGTGCTAGCCCATGAAGCTTTCTGAATGCTGCCAAGAGCCAAGCAATCTCTAGAGATGATGTGACCTGGAAGTTTTACTCTCCCTTCCTTTCCTGCCAACAAAACCAAGCTGGCCTCATCAAAGAAAGACATGGTTGTGGCCAGCCAGCCTCAAAGACATACGCAGCTGTGGTGCCCTCCCTCAGCTCCAGGCTCTACTACCTTGCACAGACTGCTGGTGTAAGATAAGTCAAGGGTTCTCCCTGAAGAGCTACAAGCAGTTAGTCAGGCCTCTGAGCATGGCCTCCAAATACAGGGCGATGTAATCAATGTTAGCCTTATGGGGCCACTCTTGTACTCCACCTTGCAGGAAAAACTCCCTGGTGCCACCCAGTTCTAAACTACTACAGGGTATCCGGCCTCATTAGCGAGCCACCTTGTTAGAGACATCTGATGCAGAAAGCACGGTGACATTCACCCCTCGGTTCTCTGCAGTTCTTTTAACCACAATCTAGGTATCCAGGTCAGCACACAGCTGAAGCCTGGGCCCGTCCACAGTCAGAAAAGGAGCCCCCATCTGCAGCCAACAGTGATGCAAGCTCAGGTGCCCAAGTGAGCTAACCCTGCAGAGAGGCCTGGATCTGAGTCCCGCCAGAGCCAGGGAGGACTGACAAGGCGGCCACGGTTTCTGTACCTGGAGTGGGATGACAATCATGAAGATCTTCTTGTCTTTGTCAGACAGGATGTGCTTGATGAAGGCCCAGCCGGTGCCAATGAGAGCAATGGTGATGAACAGCAGCGCGCCCTTTAGCCTGGAAGACAGAACAGCTCCTAGGTGGCAGCAGGCTTGGCAGACTCCATTCCTGTCGGTCACCTGTCAGTTCATTCCATGACTCTATAGCTCCCATTTCTTCTTTATTTCTCTTAAAGATTTATTTATGTACATAAGTGCTCTGTTTTCAAGCATGCCTGCACACCAGAAGAGGGCATAGGATCACATTATAGATGATTTTGAGTCACCATGTGGTTGCTGGGAATTGAACTCAGGACCTCTGGAAGAACAGTCAGTGCTCAGCAACTGAGACATCTCTCCAGGCCCTCAAATGTATGTGTGTGTGTGTGTGTGTGTGTGTGTGTGTGTGTGTATGTATGTATGTATGTATGTGTTTTAAGTAACCCAAGTTAGCTCAAACTTTTAACTCAAAATGCAGCCAAAGATGATCCTGAACTTCTAACCCTCTTGCCTCTGCCTTCCCCTCCTGAGTGCTAGGATCATGGGTGTGCACCTCCATGCCTGGTTTATGCAGTGCTAGGGATGGAGCCCAGGGATTCATGAAAGCTTGGCAAACACTTTCAACTGAGCCATACCCCCAGCTCTAGTCATTAGTGTCTTTGTAAGCCACTTCATGGTGCAGGCATCACACCACTGTCTTGTGGACCTACATACTTACAGGTGAGTTATGTAGTATACAACAGCCCAGCCTTCAATCGGAAAGCCCTGCGAGGAGATGTAGTGGTAGTCGATCTGAAATCAAACAGCTGTGTTTCAGAAAGGCTGTGCCATGCACGTCAGTGCTGGGTAAAGCAACAAATGACTTCAAGAGACCTTGGGATGAGGAATGGGTTGTGCCTGCCCACTGTCCAATACTTCCCTTGCCGAGTTACCAGCAAGCACACGAGTATGCTAACCACAACTCAGAAAGGTTGACAGAGGCGTCAATGACCCTAACACCCAGCCCAGGCCACTCTCAATTTACACTGGCAAATACTCCCATTCCCAGACAGGTACGTTGTCTTGAAGTCCTGCTGCTCCCAGTAAGACAACAGCCAGCTGGTCAGTAAGAAGACCTGTAGTGACCTGGCTTTAGCAATCTAAGCTTAGACACTTAGAGCTGCCGCACATTTTAACTTCAGAGGCTGGCTGCTGGCAGGAAGAGGGAAGCAGGTTATAGCACAGACTTATTTTCTAAAAGTCATCTAAATTTTAAAGAGGATCAGGGCTCTCCCGAGAATCTTTTAACTTAGCTCCAAAGGGGAAATTATCTAAGTAACTTCTATGTCCTGTTTCCATAACTGGGTATATTTTTGCTTTCTTCTATGACCTCATTTTCAAATGCAGATGGAGAGCCTAGCACTTGCTTTATGTACACCCCATTGACCCCTGACCCCTAAATCATGAAAGCCTCAATCTTGACCCCACAGGCAAGCTCATTTTGATGTGCACCAGCTCACAGTAGGCAAGTCTCAGTTCTTGGGCTCCTGATCTTTATAAGACTTGGTTTTTCCTCTGGTAATTTACTAACACTAAACTTCACTGAGAAACAAGGATGCTTAGTAAAACAAGAGAAGTTCAGGAATGACCCAGCAGGGGACACACTCATCTCTAGATGACAGAAACAAGGGGTGGGGGTGTTATGATCCAAGCATTCAGGAGGCTGAGCCAGCAGGACCACACAAGTTCAAGGTCAGCCTTGGCTACAGCATGAGACTGTCTCAAAAACAATAAAATAATAAAAGCCAGCATTCTGGAAAAACTGTGGCCTGTAAGTAGGATGTGAGGCTGAGCTCACTGCCCATGGTCAGCTCTCCAGCACAAAGGGGCTTTATAGAAAGTACGTTCTTGCCTTTCATTTCCCACCTTTCCCCTGCTTCTAACTTCCTCCCCAAACAAGTCTGCACATCCATCACTTCATAAATGACCCCAAATGCTAATACATACTGCATGGAACACCAAGGAGAGAGACTTGGTGAAAGGAAGGGCCGCCATCAACCAGTGAATTTTAAATACGTCATTCCTATAAAGAGAGAAGAAAGAATTAAAAGACCCCACTTCCCCAAATGCAGCCACAGTATCAGGTACCTCTTTTTCCCCCTTCTCTCTCTCTCTCTCTCTCTCTCTCTCTCTCTCTCTCTCTCTCTCTCTCCTTCCTTCCTTCCTTCTTTGCTTCCCTTTTTTGGAGACAGGCTCTCTCTACATAGCCCTGGCTGTCCTGGAACTGACCACAGAGACCAGGATGGCCTCAAATTCACAGAGCTCTACCCACCTGGATCAAAGGCATATGCTACTACACCTGGCTCCATCAGGTAAATTTCTAAGCAAGCAACAAGTACAATGTGAACAAACCACAAACTTAACTCTTTTTTTTTTTAAATGCAAAGCATTTCCCCCCATAGGAATGAGTATGTAGTGGTTTGAACAAGAATGGCTCCCATAGACTTATACAGATAAATGCTTGGTTTGCAGTTAGTAGAACTATTTAGGAAGGATTAGGAGGTGTGTGTGACCTTGTTGGGGGGCTCCCTAATGGCTCTTTGCTCTGCACTTGAAGATCAAGATGTGAGCTTTCAGCTACTGCCTGGGTACAGTGTGTGCCGCCATGCTCCCCACCGTGACGCCTCACACTCTGCAGCTGCGAGCCTCAAACAAGCTCTCTCTTCTACCAGTTGCCTTGGTCATGGCATCTTATCACAGTAACAGAAAAGGAACTAAGACATATCCAGCACACAGTGTAATGCAGTAACAGGGTTACGCACTGTAGACAGGTGGAACGTCTGCTGAGGCACGCTAAGGTGAACGTCTACATAGCAACCAACTTCCTCCCCGGAAACCACACCAAATCAGCCACACAGGAATAAGAAGGGCTGTCCTGAAGATAACATGAAATCCCAGGGAAGACAAAAAATGAGATGGATCTGAGAATGTCTGAGCCCAACCCAGAGGCCTGAGAGCTGGCTGTGGTGGCAGGTGAAGGGAAAGTGCTGGCGTCATGCCTTTCCTCCCCTTAGCTCCACACTCACCCCCCTCATAGGCTCTAGGCCACCCCGAGCTCCAGGCACTAGGTTCTTCCTTCTGTATCCGCCCTGACTCCTGCAGGAAGGAACTCAAGGCTGTCTTAAAGACAAAGAAAACTCAAAGCAAGAGCCCAGGACACGTGCACACCCTCACACCACAGTACTGAGTACAGGAACAGGAGCAGAACGCCTGTCTGCAAGGGGAGTGAAGCAGTGCAGCAGACAAGGGCAGAAGGAAGGCCAACACACAAAGAGAAGCTCGACAGAAGACAAAGTGAGTCTAACTTGGTGGGAAAGAACACACCTTTTAGTGACTGCGGTGGCAAAAAAAAAAAAAAAAAAAAAATCATCTGGAACCTACACATAGAAGAAAGAAAAGCTGCTGGGAAGTGCTGGTGAACACCTTTCATCCCGGCACTTGGGAGGCAGAGGCAGGTAGAGACCCTTTTGTGCAATGTGTGGAAGTATCACCTGTCAGTAAAATGCTGTTGGCCTATTAGCTTAGGCAAGAAATAAAGAGGTGGAAGGTCCAGTACAGAGGGAGGAATTCTATGTTAGTCAGGTGTGGGGGTGTGTACGGGGCGGGGGTTGTATGCCCTAGAATACTGAAGGGGACTGTAGCATGAAACTGAGGCTAGGTAAACCAGCTACATGGCAGGACTTACAATTAATGGGTAATTAAGTTATGAGCTAGTCAGGAACAAGCCAAAGCTATTGGCCTAGGCATTTATTTATGAAATATTAAGTCTCAGTGTTATTATTTCGTGAACTTGAGTGTGGGTGGAAAAGCCTGAGGTTGCAGGTAGGTGGGTTTGATGCCAGCTTGGTCTACAGAGTGAGTTCCAGAAACAGCCAGGGTTGCACAGAGAAACCTTGTTTTAAAAAACCAACTCACCCCCCCCCAAAGAAAATAAAGAGGAGGAGGAAAAAGAGAAAGAAGAGGAGGAAGAGGAAGAGGAAAGTAAATCTGGACTGTTTACTTCTTTAGAGGATTCCAGATGAGCTCAGCTGTGAATGAAACACACCTTGTGATCTGGAATCACAAAGGGCCCCTCAGACCCAAGAAGCATGGCCCCAAAGATAAAATTAGATGGTGGGGCTCCATCAGAGTCAAACCTTCATTCAACAACACTCACTGCTGACAAGCCTAGTGCCCATAATGACAACACTTGTGTGTATAGCCAGACAAGGAATTGATCCAAAACATAGAAGACTTTTGTTCATGCAAAGCAGCTAGACAATGAGAAAATCCAATATGCAAGCAATGCAGGCCTGCAATGAGTCCCAGCAGGGACACTGAGAAGACAGGCGGCCCAGCAGCGTACACACACCAGGCTGGCACACATCAAGAGGTCAGCTGGAGTGAGAGGAGGGTGACAGAGCTCAGCTCCCAGGCAAAAGTGGGAAGTGGTGCCGTCATGAGGTGGGCAATCTGACAAAACTCAATGAAACTTCCAAAGGACAGGTTCCTGGGAGAGCTTAGAAGGGAGGAGGCAAGGCTACTCCAGCACCTGCAAGAGTGAGCCAACAGCACAGCAGGCAGTTCTTCTCACACTAGAGGCTCCTGCCTAGCCTCTAGGTCTCAGGGAAGACACTCTGGAAGAGAGCGGGGCTGTTCAATGCCACCTCCCCCGGGGGCAGAATCCAAGAGGATGAAATCTTGCAGCTCTTCACACACTCAGAGCACTTACCTTCGTTTACGAAGGATGTGAATCCATATGGTCCCAGACAGAAAGAAGAACAAGGCCATGGAAACGTATAACTTGGGGAGAGGGATTTCCCCAGCAGAGAGATAGCTGTCAGGGTTCTTCTCAGTGATATCAATCTGAAACCAACATAAGGTGCCATTTCTAAGAAGGCTTAGAAACAGACTGTCTCTAGTCAGGAATACACTTCTTCTTGAGAGCATGTACACCAGCCTGTAACAAGCAGGTTGCTACTGGCTGGGTTGGAGAACACACCCTACCCAACTCTAGGTTCACTGCAGAGGTACCGACCAGCCTCACTTCCTCACAGTAGCGGTTTACATACCCTCAACGGCAATGGTGCTCTCAGGAGATACAAAGCCCTGTTGCTTTGCTAGCACCAGAACCAAAGCAAAATAAAACAGAAAACCTCCCAGAGTCCACCCTAGTCTTATGGAGAAGCAGATGTCTCACACATCCTTGTGGATGTCCCCATGTGGTACTCACATTTAAGCTGAATGAGACCTCAGAACCTGGATTGTTGCCCGGGCACTTGTGGAAGTAAAGGCTGTAGAGGCCTTCCTGGTCGTCGGAGCTGATGTTAAAGAAGAACTGGAAGGGAGGAAGAAAGATGTCCTCACAGCCTAAGCTGGAGCTCCCAGTCCCAGAAATAAGTTAGGGGCCTCAGCAGACAGAAGGCTAGCTGGACTTGGAACCCTCAGAACAGAGGTCAAACAGGGTATCCTCATCCTGTGAGCCTCTAGTGCTTCCCACCAGTGTTGAAACACAGACATGACTGGTAGAGCTACGTGGTGATCACCTGTACCTGGGCTCTGGAACTTCACTTCTCCCATATCCACCTATCTGTGATGGTTCTGCTGAGGTCAGCAGAGACGGCAAAAGGTGAGACAGCATCTCATTTTCAAGTCAACAAACAACTTCACTTTCTGACAAGTCACTAATTGCCACAGTGATCAAAAGTCCTATACATACAGGACCAGTGTGTCACTGTAGGCATGTTACAGCTCAGTGGCTCTTCCGAGTGAACACATACACAGGTTGTATGGGAAAGCACCATGTACCACTGCCAGGAGACACACACATGCAGTTCACAGCTGGGCTGGCTGGGCCAGACCCCCAAAGCCTCTAAACTACATCACTCTCAAGTCTTGGCACAGGTCCTTCCAGGCGCGGAGCTGTCGGCTTCTGACTCTCCCTGAGTGGGGACAGCACGGACTGTGAATGGGAGAGGCAGAGGAGCAAAGAGACCTAAGCTGAGTGGGGTTGGAACCTGGGCCTGTTACTTCACTGCATTTACACGAGGTTTCCCAAGGTCAGAGACTCATAATTTGGTTAGCAGACAGAACTAGCAGCTTAGTGGTGGGAGGGGGAGTGGCCCTGCAGCCCAGGATCACACACAGTGAGTTATTTCCCAAGGTGCCAGTAAAGACTCGAGCTTTCACATGGCAGAGATGGAGTGAACTTTACTCCAAGGTGACACATACCTGGAATGAAACTGCCCCATCGCTCTTATGAATGGAGAAGAATTTCTCTGCTACAGCCTAAAAAGACACAAGAATCTATTTCAGGACAACAGTGGTAGAAAACATACTTAGGAAAATCAAAGCTGCTGGGGTGGAGGCTGAAGGAGGCACTCGGTGATTAAGAGCACTGGCTATGTTTGCAGAGATCCCAGGCTCCGTCTCCAGACCCAGCTGCTCACAGGTGCAGGTGTCCGTAGTTCCAGTCTCAGAGGATCTGAGGCCCTCTTTTGGCCTTGTGAATACTGAATACAAATGATACACATACATACTTGCAGTCAAAAGACCCAAACACTTAAAAATATAAAGCTATGTCTTTAATACAAGCACTTGGGAGGCAGAGGAGGGCAAACCTCTGAGTTTGAGGCTAGCCTGGTCTACAGGGCAAGTTCCAGGATGGCCAGAGCTACACAGAGAAAAACTCTGTGTTGAAAAAAGCAAAAAACAAACAAACAAAAATTAAAGTTAGTCAGGCTAAAGAGATGACTCAGTAGTTAAGAACATTCTTGCAGAGAACCTGGGTTTGGTTCCCAGTACCCACAGGGTGATTTGCAAACTCTCTCAACAGGATCTCTCCTGGCTAACACGGGCACACACACATCTCATGTGTACACATAGGGAAATAATATTCACTGTTCTGGCTAGTTTTACATCAACTTGGTACAAGCTAAAGTCATCTGGAAGGAGGAAAACTCAATAGAGAAAAGCAACTGAAAAACCTGGCTGTAAGGCATTAGTGATTGATATGGGAGGCCCAGCCCATTGTGGGTGGGGCCATCCCTGGCTGGTGGTCCTGGGTTCTGTAAGACAGCAGGCTGAGCAAGCCAGTAAGCAGCGCCCCTCCATGGCTTCTGCATCAGCTCCTGCCTCCAGGTTCCAGCTCTGCATGAGCTCTTGTTCTGACTTCCTTCTGGGATGGACTATGATGTAGAAATGTGAGCCCAGTGAACCCTTTCCTCCCCAGCTTGCTTTTGGTCATGGTGTTTCTTTATAGTAATAGTATTCTTAACAAGGGCACTCATACACATAAAAATAAGTTAAAGATAACTCAAAACAAACAAAACCCCACCAAATTTCTTCTTCAAACACTGCTGACCTTCAAGAGCTGACAAGGCCATTCACTGTCTTTCCACATAGATCTGAGACCCTGTCTCAGTGAAAGCAGCTTCCCTTTCCCATTTCCTTCCTCAGTTCCCTTCTTTCTTGGCTACTCTGTAACTCCCTCTCTGGTCTTCCTGTGAGCACATCTCTATTCTAAAGCTTCTAAAAGACCAAGGATGCTGCCCTGGGCAACACCAAACATCCCACCTACACTTTGCTCCTGATTCAAACAGGAACGCTGCCATCTGCAAAGCAATTAATACCAAGGCATGGGAAGAAACCAGCTACAAGCACACGGGAGCGGGAAGAACTCTGGTGGTTATGCTGAACAAAGGCAACAGAAGAATACATCTGCATGGTTTGTTTCTATAAGGCTCCCTAAAGCTGCCATCTACTAGAGAGGCTGTTCCTTAGGCACAGGATGACAAAGGGGCAAGAGAAATCTTCGAGGTGATGATTACATCTACCATCTTGATTGACAGGTCAAATGTATCTAACTGTCCCTGTAGGCACTGGCAGTTTATTGTCACCCAATCACACTTTCATAAAGCTGTTAGAAGGAAGGAAACCAACAAGCAAGCAAAGCCAGTCCTGGTGTGTGCATCTGTAATCCTAGCTTCAGAGGCAGGAGGCAGTTCAGAATCGTTTCAGTGTGCTGATGCTGTCTCTCCAAACACAAGCATGTATTACACACACATACATACACATAAACACATACATGCAAGCACACAAACATGTACAGGAGGGAGGTTTGTGCTTACCTTTGACTCCACTGTACTTCGACTAAACTTCAAACCACCTAGAAGAGCAAACATTGAGAGGCGTCACTACGTCGCTCAGCTCACACACAGCGCGGGATCATTTGGTGGGATTCTAGCTGACCTACTAACCCATCATCAAAACAAATCTCATGGCCTCCACCTCCTCAGGTCCCCAGAGATAATGTGGCCACAGAAACAGTGGATCTAAGTGGTGCCAATCGTAGCAGAACCTACAGGAAAGCCTCTGTGTAAACAACGAATGAATGGCGGCGATGCCACTCGGAGCGACTTCCGGAGGCACTAAGTGATGGATTTACTCGGAAAGCTCAGCGAACCACACTCTCTCTGAGGTGCTGGGGATGACACGACACGCTCAGCCTGTGTGTACTTGCAGATGTCTTGCTGCTAAAGTCTCTCTTTTGTTGCTTTTGTTTGTCTGTTTTAGGGCACCCCCAACAACAACAGTGTATTAATATTACTAATGGAGAAAAATTACATAATTATATTTTAATTTTAAAAAGAGCTTATTAGTAGATGGCTGGGGAAAGATGAGAAGTTCGAAGTCATCCTCAGCTACATAGAGAACCCAAGGCTAGCTATGAGTTCAATTCCCAGCAGCACACAGTGGCTCACAACCATCCATCTATAATGAGATGGATGCCCTCTTCTGGCACCAGATAGCTTTTTCATGGAAGAGAGTGGGCACCTGCATTGCTGCCCTGAGGACGCCTTCAAATGCCTGAGGGAAGGCAATTCAACCCCACTGCAGGAAGAGGTGTTTGATGGTTTGGACAAGCAGAGCTGGAAAGGGCACAGAATGGCACTCTAAACTCTAGTTCTTTCTCCGACTCTTTTTTAAATAAAATATTTACTTATTTAATGTATACAAGTACATTGTCGCTGTACTCAGACACACCAGAAGAGGGCATCAGATCCCATTACAGATGGTTGTGAGCCATCTGTGGTTGCTGGGAACTAAACTCAGGACCTCTGGAAGAGCAGTCAGTTCTTAACTGCTGAGCCATCTCTCCAGCCCCCTTTCCTCTGACTCTTAATTTGCAACAGCTTTCAACAGATCCAGGGAGAATGTGCACCGGTTACTAATAGGACCAATGGTTAATACAGCACACAGATGTCTGGAAAGAGCCGAAGCCTCAGGAACAGCAGTCTGAGAACAACAGGGAGTGTGGCCCAGGTTCAGAGCGGAAGACTGGGAAGCAGGAGCTTGAGGCCTGGTCACACAAACCCCTCCCCCCAAAACATTAGAAAAGGAAAAACAAAATCCAACATGGTCTCTTCTGCCTTTTCATTTTAGCATTTCCCTCCAAACTCAGTCTCTCTTTGCTGCATGAGCCTCACTTTGACTGGGCACAAATGTTCTTCCTGCCTCAGCCTCCCAAGTCCTAGGACTATAGACATCACAGTGCCCAGCACGTCAGACAAACAAACACCCAGTAATCCAGCATCTGCTGTTATGTTGCGCCTGCATTCTGTCGGATGCAGGCCACCCACCTGATCTGAAATCAGAGTCAGTATTCTCAAAGGCAAGCATATCCACTGAGCCCGAGATCCCAGCTCCACTAACCTACCTCAAAGACAGTGGTGTGCACACAATAGTTTTCTGTTTTAAAAAGACTTATCTTAGAGCTGGAGAGATGACTCAGAGGTTAAAAACACTGCCTGCTCTTCCAGAGGTCCCAAGTTCATCCACATGGTGGCTCACAACCATCGGTAATGGGATCTGGTGCCCTCTTCTGGCACACAGGCATACACACAGGCAGAATACATAAATCTTTTTTTTTAAAGGCTCATTTGTGTGTGTGTGTGTGTGTGTGTGTGTGTGTGCGCGCGCACACACGCGTGTCTGTCTGTCTGTCTGTGTAGGGGAAAAGGGCTTTGGATCCCTTGGAACTGGGGTTACAGGTTTCACGAACCACCTGATGTGGGTGTTAAGAGGTAAACTAGGGTCCTCTGGAGGGCAAGCATGCTTTCTTAACTGCTAAGCCATCTCTAGTTCCTACACAAAAGGATTTCTATGAATGACTAAGTCCAATGCCACAATACCTGGACAAGCCTGGAGATGACAATGTATCCATCACTTTAGGGAAAGGCTGAACATATGTCAGAATCACTTACTAGGACAGTGGGATGGAATAAAAGGAAGCCAATGGACATGCGCAGGCTATACATGTGACTAGCGCTGTGAGGCAACATGTTCTAGACTGAGGAAATACGGCCAACCAGGGACAGTTACCAAAGTGCTAAGCCAGGATGGAGGAGGCCTCTTTTCTCTCTTCCTTCCACATGCTTCCTGTGTGGCCTTCAGAGTACAGTGATAAGACAATACAGACCAGGCTGCAGTTCTTGAAAACAAAGCTTTACAAAGCAGGCTTACCGAGGGGTCTCTGTACCTCACTGCCTTTGGGGTTGGAGCTGACAGCAGCCTCCTGGCTCTGACTCGAGACTTTCTCGTCCTTGCTGAAGACGATCTCTGGTAACTGCTTGCCAGCTTCTGGTGGGGCTCTGACCTTGACGCTATATCCATGGAGAGAGAAAGGAGAGTTCAGAGCAGCTCCAGCCTTCACTAAACATTACTGAAGGCCCACTCCAAGCTGTCTTTTTGTTTGTTTTCAAGACAAGGTTTCTCTGTGTAGCCCTGGCTGTATGGAACTAGTTCTGTGAGGTTGGTCTCAAGCTCAAGAGACCTGCCTACCTCTGCCTCCCAACTGCTAGGATTAAAGGCACGCACCACCATGCCCAGCTTCAGTTCAGTCTGGCACCTTATACCATCCATGCCACATTAGAGATATAGATTCTGCCATCCACATCCTATGCTGCAACTGAGGTGCAGAAAGGGTAAAACACTGGCCAAGGACCAAAGAGACCGTGCAGGGATAAAGTGCTTGCCTAGCCTGCACATGGCCCAGACCCTGGCCCCAGCCCTGACATCCCAAGCTAGGAAGCAGCTGAGGAGCCTGACAGTCTCTCTCTAAACCAGGGTAGTAGCAAATACAGAATTATGCTGTTCACACATCCCTTAAGGATCCTTAATGTGCTCAAAACATTGGTGAAGAAAAACAGAAGACACAGCTTCTATAACGGGAAGTCCCGGGATAATGTAAGGAATTGGGGACACTACTAAGTACTGGCCTAAAAGCCATTTCCTCCTTCTCTCTGTTTCAACAATTAATTATGTGTTTGTGTGTGCATATGCAAGCTTATGTGCACTATATGCACGTAGGATCCTTTGAAGGCCTTCAATCCCCTAGAGCTGGAGTAGTTATAGGTGGCTGTGACCTGCCCTGTGAATACTGAGGACCACACTTGGGTCCTCTGCAAGACTAATGAGTGCTCTTAATCACCAAGCCATCTATCCAGCACTCCTCCCCTCTTCTTTTCTTTTCTAAGACAGAGTCTCACTATGTAACCCTGGCCTGGAACTTACCATGTAGACAAAGCTAGCCTCAAATTCAAAGAGATCTGCTGGCTCCTGCTTCCTGAGTGCTACGATTAAAGATATGTGTCACTGAGAGCTGAAGAGATGGCTCAGGGGTTAAGAGCACTGACTGCTCTTCCAGAAGTCCTGAGTTTAATTCCTAGCAACCACATGGTGGTTCACAACCATCTGTAATGAGATCCAATGCCTTCTTCTGGTGTGTCCGAAGACAGTTTACTCACATATATAAAATAAATAAATTTTAATTTCTTTTAAACTAAAAATACATGTGTCACCATACCTAGCCTTTCTTTTCCCTTAACAGACTCAATTTTGACTAGACCATCCACTCATGCCTGAGAGTACACCTGACCTAAGCCAGTGCATCAGTCAGACCTGTTTGTAGGATGTGTTCAATTCCTCCTTCCCTTGGTTGGCTATGAGAGAGGAAGCGGAGAGCTGGTGACAGCTGGGACACTACCTGAGAGGTGAACACTGAGGGTCGGGGAGCAGAGGTAAAAGGCAAAGGTCCCTAGTTAGTCCCTAGTGTAAGCAAGCTGCCACTCAGTGCCCTTCCCTTAGTCTGCCACCACCTAGGGCCTCCAGGTGGGCAAGTCAATCCCCAGCTCATTCCTTCTGCCAGGCCCAGTCAGGCCCTTCTCTGCCTATTGTCAAACTCACCATAACTAGACTGTCAGCCTTCCTGACGGATGAGAGCCGGGGCAACCAGGGGGACATCTTAATGCAGCTCACAGTAGGTCTATGTCTTAGTGCAGTTCACTGTAGGTCTACATCTTAGTGCAACTCAAAGTAGTTCTATGACAAAGTGCTTTGTTTTTAAGAGACTTCCTTACTGAAAGCTTCCCCTTTCTGCTTCTGACCGTGTGTATCTCAAACTGGCCACTCTGGGCTGCTAGCAGCTGGGGCTGACAACAACCTGGACACGGTATTTTTAGCTTTTAACCCTTTGAAGGCTCTCTCAGGAATTACACCCGGGGCCAGAGAGCTAGGTCACTGGGTAAGCACTGGTGGCTAAGCTTGTCAACCTGACTTCAAGCCCAGAAGCCTACACATGGAAGAAGAGGCCTGACTACCATAAATTGCTCCCTGACCTCCATATGCTCTGACTAGCACCCATAAAATAAATGAATGTAAGAAAGAGGAGAAGTTGCAGATAAACTGGAATGGCTGGGCATGGAGATGGTTGGTTGGCAAAGTACTTGCCTCCAAATTATGCAGACCTGAATCTAATCGTCAGAGCCCACATGAAGTGAGTGTGGTGATGTGAGCCTGCAAGCACAGTGCTGGTAAGGTGGAGAGACTCCTGAAGTTTACTGGCTAGCTAATCTAGGCAAATCAGCAAAGGTCCAGCCTCAGTGAGAGACTCTTCATCAAGAAAAAAAAGGTAGCACCCTGGCCTTGGTTTGTACATCTTTTTCTTTTGTTTTTTTCAGACAGGGTTTCTGTGTTGCCCTTGGTGCTCTGAAACTCACTCTATAGACCAAGCTGGCCTCAAACACACAGAGATCTGCCTGCTTCTGCCTCCTGAGTGAGTGCTGGGATTAATGGTGTGTACATCTTTAATCCCATCACTCAGGAGGCAGAATCAGGCAGATCTCTGAGTTCAAGACCAGGCTGGTCTACACAATGAGATGCTGCTCACAGGGGTTGGGGGATGGAGAATGACTGAAAAAGATACCCAACATCATCTTCTGCTGCATTCCCCAAACATGAAACCCAGGCAGTGGCCAGATGGAAATGTACCTAACTTGAAAACACAGAATCCCCTAATCCATCTAAGTTCCAATGTATTTATTAAAAGGAATGAGTTGTCAGACCTTTTTTGTTTTATGTGTGTGTACAGAATAGAGTTTATTCAAGTCATGGGAGAGTTAGGAGGGTAGTAGAGGCAGAGAGAGAGAGAGAGAGAGAGAGAGAGAGAGAGAGAGAGAGAGAGAGAGAGAGGAACAGAGGAGTAGAGGCCGGCCATGAGCATGTGGAGAGAGGGGGGAAGGGAAGGGGAAAAGGAAGGATAGGGGTAGGAGAACAAGAGAGGCCAAGAGCAAGAGAGAGAGGAGGGGGCAAGCAGCCCCTTTTATAGTGTCAGGTCACTGGGGCGGAGCACACCTGGCTACTGCTACTAATTGAGGGGTGGGGTATACCTGGTTGTTGCTGGGTAACTGAAGGGTAGGGTTTACAGAATCCCAACAGTCCCCTGTTTTGGTTTAATTAAAAAATAAAAATTAGAGGTGATGGTGGACCAGGAATAGGGTCATTGTGATCTCTGACTGCCTCACGCTTGTTTTGGGGTGACGTTTCTAGAGAGTCCAGAAAAGTGGGGGTAGGGATGTTCAGCCTTAGTGTTAGCTGTTCCCTTGTTGTCCAGGGTCTGTGGAACCATCTGAGGATGGGTCAGAAGGAATAGGTCCAGTAGAAGTGTCTGTGTCTTTGAGAGAAGGCTGAAGCATCTGTAGGTTGCTTCTCTGGAGCTGTTCTGGATGTAATGAGCACCTGGACTTGACAGGATGCAGGTCTTGAGCTAGTGAGCATTGGGATTCGAACCTGCATTTTCTTGAGTTGAGGCAAACCGGTCGTGAGGAAATCTAATCTCACACGGGATGTTGTTTAGAGTCACAGAATGGAAGGAAAAGAGATATCTGGTTGTGAGGAAATCTAATCTCCTCACACGGTGCACCAATGTTGTTAAAAGATGACATCCCGGGTTTCAGCACCAATGTTAGGGAAAGGATGAAGAAGGTGGGTGGGGGGTATGGCCCATAGAAGTTCGGCAAGGCCTGGGGGCAAGGAAGATGCCTCTGAGGGGCCCATGTTGGGAATCCCTTCTCCCTGAGGGACCAGCCACATGATGGTATGGTACAGAAGAGAGTTTATTCAAGTCATGGGAGAGTTAAGAGGATAGTGGAGGCGCAGAGAGAGAGAGAGAGAGAGATTAACAGAGTAGAGGCCGGCCATGAGAGAGGGGGGAAGGGAAGGAAAGTGGAGGGGGGGAGAGGAAGAGAAGCAAGAGAGCCAAGAGCAAGAGTGACTTTTTTTTTAAGTGCAAAATGACAGGAGGCCTTCATCTGTACTCCGTAGTGGCTGTCCCTCAAGGACAATCTCACAAAAGAGAGACAAGTACTGTGAGGCAGGAACTCAGGAAGTACTGAGCCCTGGAGTTACACAGCGTCTCTGTGAAGCCGCCTGGATCTTGTCCTGTTTCTTATCTGCCTCCACTAACATGCTCCCCTAATAGCACCTCGGGAGCTAATGCAGTGCTGGTCACCAGGCCTCTCCACAGGCGCTCCCTCTCCTGCGGAAGTGGACACCCTTCCTGCTCTCATTCATCTGGAAAAGCTGACTCACTGCAAGGCTACCGGCCTGAGGCGGACCTAAAACAGTCTTTCTGTGGCGTGGTGTGTGAACCCCTCTTCCTCTCCTCTACTGAGCTACAGTCCTTTGGACTGTACTTCGTCTGTCTTTCTCCCAGGCGGGTTCTGTCTCCCTGCACATGGACCTCATCTCCAGCACTCACTATAGGACAGTTGTGTGAGCACCAGCTGTAGCTAGTACCCTCACGGCACTGAGGGTGAGAAGAAGGAACTTTGGCATTACTCACGCACTTCCGGAGATGTCTAGGATGAGAAGAGTGACAGAAGACATGGACTGTTTTTTTAAAATACAGTAATTCACGTCTTCATTCTGCCAAAGGAAGAGCAAGTGTGTGTCATCATGTTCCCTATAGGCGAACAAGGCAGATGAGCAGCTCGTGCCGCTTCCAACAGAGCCTACGAGTTTCAGCAGCAACCACCTTAGAATAGGACTGCGGGCCAAAGGGTGTCCTGAGCCCCAGTGAGCGCACCAGTCAGACCTAAAACTTACCTGCCCCCTGCAATCCTAGCACATGTAAAGTAGAGGCAGGAACACCAGCCAGTGTGTTCCGGGATAGTCTAGGCAGGATGCAAAGTGTGATGGTGCTTCATGCCTATAATCCTAGAACTCGGGAAACTGAGGCAGGAGGACTGCTCCAAGTTTGAGAGCACCCTGGACTATAGAATGAAACCCTGTCATCCCCTACTATCCCTTTAAAAGGGGACGGGGGCTAGAAAGAAGACTCGGTTGTCAAGAACACTTACTAAGTTCTTGCAGAGGTTCTGATTCTCAGCGCCCATGACCACAACTGTGACTCAGTTCCAGGGGATCCTCTGACGGCACCAGGCAAGCATGTGGTACTCAGACATGCATGCAGGCAAAATACCAACACACAGAAAAAAAAATCTAAAGGCAACTTACCAGGTAAGAAGAAAAGCCATCATTCTTGGTCCGATCGAGACTGAATCCGATCTGAGGACAGCAAAAAGAGAAAAGACTAAGTCCCTCATGCTGTCCTCTGTCCTTGCCTTTCTTACTCAAAGAACAAATTTAAGTTAAATAATAACACAGAAAGCATAGTTCAGTCGGCCTGGTTTCTCTTTGTTTCTCAAGTAGTCTCTTATAAGAGGGAAATCACTGCTAAAGTAAAACCACTAACCATGTATGTATTCAAGACCTACAGGACTGGAGAGATGGCTCAGTGGCTCAGTAGTCAAGAGTGCTGGCTGCTATGCTCTTCCAGAGGTCCTGAGTTCAATTCCCAGCAACCACATGGTGGCTCACAGCCATCTGTAATGGGATCTGGTGCCCTCTTCTGGTGTGCAGGTGTATATGCAGATAAATCACTCACATATATAAAATATATAAACAAACTTTTAAAAAAAGGTTGGTATATGGCCCAGTGGTAGAACATTTACCTAGCATGAGAAAAGCCCTGGATTCCACCCCAGCACTGCATGGGCCATAGAAGTACAAAAGTAAGGCTAATCCTATAGCGTACTTTGGTATTACCAACACTGAACTGTCTCCACAGTTTGGCAAGGAGGAAGGAGGCTGAAGAACCCCTGACCCACAGGAAGACACTTGCCTTAATGTCCTTGTCTATGATGGCTCCCTCAGGCTCGTTCACAGAGAGGCTGCTGACGTTGACCACCATGTACCCGTCCTTGAAGAACCCGAAGGTGTTGAGATGGACTTTGTGCCGCACATCATCCTACAGAAATTGGGGGTGACTTCTCATTAGTCAGCCTGTTTGTTTGCTTGACAAGTTAGCTATGCGTCCAGTATCACACTGGTCAGTCTAAGTTCCCATAGGTGCAGAGACAGACCCAGCTGTCACAAGTTAGCCTTCACATGCCGAAAAGGACTCCCATAGATGGCAAAGCCCTGCAGAGGGCAAATGTGGACTCATTCATTTCAGCACACTTGTATGGGCTCTGGGGCAAACCGGTCAGGGTCAAGTTGACATGTGAATTCCACAGCAAGATGAGCCATGATTTAATCACCCTGCATTCTTCCTGAAAGAACAGTGCCTGGCATCTAGTAGACACTCAAGACTTTATAGAGGAGGCCAAGTCACATGGTGCACACCTTTAATCCCCAGCCAGGAGGCAGAGGCAGGAGGGTGAGTTCAAGGCTACACAGAGTTCCTGGCCAGGTACATAGTGAGACCCTGTTTACAAGGAAAACACCCACCCTACACACACACACACACACACACACACACACACCTCAAAAAACAAGGAAGGCTGGGAGCTAGGACCTGGTTCAGTAAGAACATTTGCTGCTCTTCCACTACCATCTCCCAGCAACCATCTTAGGAGGCTCATAACCATCTGTAACGCCAAGGGATCCTTTGCTTCTGGCCTCTGTGGGCACCTGCATTCATGTGCACACACGTACACCAGACACACACACCAAGAATAATTTAAGATTTTAAAGTTGTAATAGGGGACTAGAGAGATGGCTCAGTGGTTAAGAGCACTGACTGCTCTTCCAGAGATCCTGAGTTCAAATCCCAGCAACCACATGGTGGCTCACAACCATCTCTAATAGGATCTGATGCCCTCTTCTGGTGTGTCTGATGACATCAATGGTGTACTCACATACATAAAATAAATTTAAAAAATGTTTTTAGAAAGTTGTAATAGAAAACAATCCTGGCAGGAGAGGGGAGTGGTGAAGTAAGTACTAACACCCTGCTGCCCTGAGCCTCTCCCAGACTTTTCTCACCTGACTTAAAGGATACTGAGCGTGATGCTTTCAGGGCAGAAGCTAATGCAGAGGCACTCCCAGGAACAAGTCAAGTGGAGACGACTGAGCATGGGGCTCTGCTAAAACCACAGCCCACAGGGATATAAGCCTACCCCTGCCTGCCTCCATGTTCCAATCTCAAGCGGGGCCACACATTCCAAGACCATGAAATCAGCAAAGCCTTCTAACACTGAGTGCCACCAGGTTCATCATAACATGTGACATTACTGGGAATTACATGAACAGTGTCTGTGACAGGTGGCTCTTCACCCATAAAGCTGGAGTTACTCAGACAATAAAGGCTATTGATTGGACGGGTCCCTCTCCTACAGCTACACGTTCCCAGGTCTCAGAGGTTGTCAATAGGACCTTCTGAGGGACTGGTATAAGCCCCATCCACAAGGCCAAGAGACAATGCACTGGAATACTGCCACCAGGAGAGTTTTATTTCCTGGCTAACTCTGGCTCTCCCTCCCAACTCAGTCTGAGGGTTGGAGCACTGGCCCTCAGCAATAGTCTACTCCAAGCTCTCCAGACTCCTGCAATATCTCAGAATGGCACTGGCTCCCTTCACTAACCCCCTCCTATTACTCTATGGTTTCAACTCCTTCTTCCCTTTTTTGGTCCTCTGGGAATTTCCCTTAGTGCAGAGAGTTCAGCTAGGCATTTAGAGTATGTGTGCAGGAGACTAGAGCAAACCCACAGTCCCACAGAGAAGCAATCTGCAGAACTGAGGACTGCTAAGGACAGCACAGTCAGAGGGAAGACTGCCCTAATGACCTTTCATGTTCTTCACAGGACATGCTTGCCCACTGCCATTGCAAGAGCACCGGAGAGAGGCTGTGAGAGCCCCCAGCTGAGCACTGGCAGGGCTGCAGAGAGCAGGACCAACTCATACCACCTCAGGGAATATGTCAGAACCCTATTGAAGCAAGCCCACACACTACACACACACACCAAACACAAACACATACACACACCAAACACACACACCAAACACACACACACACAAACACACACACACACCAAACACACACACACCAAATACACACACACCAAACACACACACACACACCAAACACACACACACACCAAACACACACACACACAAACACACACACACACACACCAAACACACACACACACCAAACACACACACACACCAAACACACACACACACACACACCAAATACACACACACCAAACACACACACACAAACACCAAACACAAACACACACACACCAAACACAAATACACACCAAACACATACACACACACCAAATACACACACACCAAACACACACACACACAAACACACCAAACACAAACACACACACACCAAACACAAACACACACACACACCAAACACAAACACACACACACACACACACACACACAAGGCCGGATTGAGGGCCTGGTCAAGAAGGTGACTGCTTCTTAGAGAAAGGGACTTCCCAGGCACTTGAGGGAAAGCAAGGCTTGAGAAAATTCTAAAAGCACTAATAAATGTTTCCTGCTGCCTACACTGTGTTTACATTGTGGAGATAAACTGAGTTGTACATTTATATTCAACATGTATGGAAGTTTGACTTTTTTTTTATATTGTGTGTACATACACATATCGCAGTGCTAAGAGAAGTCAGAAGACAACCTGGAGGAGGCATCCAGCCTCTCCCTCCAACATGGGACCTGGGCTGAACTCAGGCCAGGCTCTCACTGCTGAGCTGTCTCACTGTCCCAAATTTAAAGTTCAGGGTTTGCTTCCTCTGCTGTCCAACATGTAGGAAGTTTACAGCAAACACAGTGGTGCACCCTGCTGGTGGAAGGCAGAGCCAGGTGGATCTCTGTGAGTTCAAGGCCAGCCTGATCTAACAGTAGCAGAATAACTAGGACTACACTTTGAGACCCCATCTCTAAACAAACAAAGCCTCACAGAGCCTCAATAAGGAGCACCGGACACTAAACACAGTAGCATACACCTGCAGACACCCCGGCACTTAGCAGGCAGAGGCAAGAGGATCAGGAGCCCAAGATGATGAGAGGTTGGAGTGGGAGCTCAGCACTGCTGCCTTTCCTCCCTGCCTCTCTCCTGGAAATGACAAGAAAGCTCCCTGACCACTGGACAGTTCGGGGAGATGAGGTGGGGACAGAGAGGGTCCGTCAGAGCATCCCGAGGTGGACCCTGGCAGACACCAGCACAGAGAGGACACACTGGCCACCTCCTTTGCACTGGACCCAGCAGGGCTCTGAGGAGCTCTCAGCAACACTGCCTTGCCTCCCTACAACTCTACAAGGCAGGTGCTATTCTGCTCAGGCTACTGATGAAGACACAGGCCCAGACAGGTAAACGCTGGCTTGGATGGCAGGAGAAGCAGACCCAGCCCAGGCTGGAACTCCACACCTGGGCTCTTACTCACTTCATGCCTTTCACAAGCAAATAAACAGCACATCTTTTATCTTGCTTTGAACCAGTCTGTGTTAGTGCCAGGGCTTGTCCCTGCCTACGTACCTCAGCCAATTAGGGGAACAAATCCCAGACGACCCACCGGTTCATCTACAACTATCTTAATATGATCTCCAATGTGGGCCATAAGAAAAACAACAACAGTGTGGTGTACACTTCACCACAGTAAGCTGCACATCAGGTTAATTCAACAAGATCATTCAGCTACGGAAAGTCAAGGTCGCAGGGACATAAAATACTGTACTAGACGGAGGATGCAACTCAGAGGGGGAGTGTTGCCTGGAGTGTGTACCTGAGCCCCTGGGTTGGGTCCCAAGCACTTCAGAAGTACATTGGTGAATAGAATACATCCCCGCACTGAGATACCCAAACAAGGCCAATATTAAGAATGTGCTGCTCTTGCCTGGCTCTCCTCACAGGTGCTCTACCAACGATGTAAACAGTGGGCCAGCCCTAGTTTGACGATGTTCCATCTTGTTTGTTTTTGTTTTCCTTGAGATGGGATCTCACTGAGGCCCACACTGACTTTCACTCAAACTCTTTCTTCAGCCTTGCAGATCCACGACTGGGATTACCAGCATTAGCCACCACACCAAGCCTGGACACAGTCATCAGAGGGAAAATACAGCCCCTGATTCTGGAAAAAGTTATTCTGAAATGCTTGCTTTTATTTTCGATAATCTATACTGTTAAACTGAAACTTTATTTTAAAACCCAAGTGTAATGGAGACAGCCTTTAACCCCAGCACTGGGGGTTGGGGGGGCAGGGGCAGGTGAGTCTCTGATTCACCTAGTTGCAAATAAATAAATAAAGACCTACAAGATGATGGCTCAGTGAGTAGGGACACTTACCCAGTAAGCCTGATACCAAGTTTAACTCCAGGACCCACACAACAAAAGAAGAAAATCAGCTCCCACAAGACAACATCTACAAGTTCACAGTGTATATGTGTCCCATCCCCAGATCAGATAAAAAATTTAAACAATAAAATAGTTAAAGCCATTATGGCAACACACACATGCAATCCCAGCACTAGGAAGGCTGAGGCAAAAGGATCAGAGGCTGAAGGGCCATCCTGGGCTACACGGAACTTTTTTTATTCTTTAATCCCAGTGTTAGGGAAGCAAAGGCAAGTGGGTCTCTGTGAGTTCAAGACCAGCCTAGTCTACACAGTGAATTCTAGGTTAACCATAGCTATAAAGTAAGATCTCTCTCCCTCTACCCCCAATGTTTTTTATTGTATTTTATGTGAATTGTATTACAGAGAGACAGACAGAAGTGAATTCTTACTAAAGTAAGTTGACCTAAAAATTCAGGTTTCCTGAAATAATTTTTTAAAGACAACAGAAAGCTAATAAACATGCTGACATCTGGAACTTCACCAGTAGTCAATTTAAACGAGATATCGCCATTTTACTATTGGGCTGGCAGAAGCCAGGCTGAGGTCGTGTAGTACTGGGAATCATGTGGAAACAGAACACCTGGTCTGCTGCAGAAAACCAGTCACAGGAGGAAGGAGCTCTGCTTCCCCATAGGGCCAGCGTCAGGTGCTGGCACTCCAGCTTCTCCAGATCACATCAAGAGAAAGAGAAAGGGGAAGAGTGTCAGTGACAGAATCAGACCTTTGTGTCTCTCTGGGACTCAGCTCTCTTTCTACATCCCTTTCCTTAAGAAATGGCTGGGTCCTCTTTTAGGTTTTGGGGGTTTTTGTTTTGTTTTGAAGCATTTATTTATTTATTATCTGTAAGTACACTGTACTGGTCTTCAGACACACCAAAAGAGGGCATCAGATCTCATTATAGATATTGTGAGCCACCATGTGGTTGCTGGGAATTGAACTCAGGACCTCTGGAAGAGCAGTCAGTGCTCTTAACCTCTGAGCCATCTCTCCAGCCCCTTTTAGTTTTTAACTTATTATCGGCAAGCAAAAAATTGTGGCTCTGAAAGCTTTAGGTAGGAGCATTGCCATAAGTTCAAAGCCAACCTTAACTAGATGAATGCCAAGCTATCCTGAGCTATAAGAATGTGATTCTATATCCAGAAGAAGAAGAAAACAGCAAACAAAAATATCTCTAGAGTTGAGGATGTAGCTCAGTGTTAGAGAGCTCGTATGCACAAGGCTCTGGTTTTGATCCCCCCGCACTAAATAAACCAACCATGGTACACACCCAAAATCACAAGTCTGGGGAGGTAGAGACATGATCGGAAGTTCAAGGCTATTCTCAGCTATTTAACAAGTTTGAGGTCAGCCTGAGATGATTTACACCTTGTCTCAAAAACAAAACCCTCAGTCCCTGGCAAGGCTTGGTGATACCTGCCTCTAACTGCAGCTACTTGCCAGACTATGCCAGAGGGTGGCAAGTCATAGCCCAGCCTGGGCAAAAGGTTTCTTGGAAGGAAGAAAAGAAGGAAGGACCCACAAGTCCAACCATAGATATCACATAGTAGCAGGGTATTTTTTTTTTTTCAATAATACAGAATAGAGTTTATTCAAGTCATGGGAGAGTTAAGAGGGTAGCAGAGGCAGAGAGAGAGAGAGAAAGAGGAAGAGGAGTAGAGGCCGCCATAAGCACGTGGAGGGGGGGAAGGGAAGGGGAAGAGGAGGGATGGGGAAAGCAGGCTGTCTCTCTTTTTAATTTTTAAATGTTTATGTGTATGGCTATTTTGCCTGCATGTGTGCCTATGCACTCCACACATATCTGGTGTCCATAAAGGCTAGAAAAAGAGCATTGGACCAGCTGGAACTAGAGTTGCAGGATTTGTGGGTTGCAATGTAGATGTTAAAACTCAAACCCAGGTCCTTTGGAAGATCAGCCAGTGCTCTTAACTGCTGAACCATCTCTCCAGCCCCATCCCCAGTGTCTCTTTAAAAAAAAAAAAAAAAAAAAAAAAGGCCCTATCCAGGTATGACGGCCATAATCCCAGCATTCAGGAGACTAAGGCAGGAGAACAGTGAATGAGGAGATCCTAACACAAAGAGGGTAGGAAAAAGAAAAAGAACCCAGAATCTGTAGGCACATTAACAAGACTGAAAGAACTTCACCCTGCAGTGTACACTACTGCCTGTGTGTGGCCAAAGGCCAGCAGCAAGCAGACCTAGCTGACTGCTCACAGCATTTGAGTTTGCCAGCTCTGAGCAAAACAATGATCCCATCCAAAAACTAAGCAAAAGGCACCTTTAAGCACTACAGTCATCTCTCCACTAGAAAAGAACAATAGCACGAACCACCACGTACTGCTCACTGTCTGCTGGCAACAGGAGACCCCACCCTCAGCAGATTAATATTCAGTCTCGTCCACTGCATATACACAGTCACAAGCAGAATGGAGGAAAAGTCAGACACTTTCTAATAACAAAAAAAAAAAAAAAAAAAAATTGGACCTAATTTGACTTGATCCTAAGGATTTGTGTGCATGGGGCACACACCTGTAATCCCAGTCCTGAGAAGACTGAAGCAGGAAAACAGGCCAGCTGGACTAGGCAATTCTAATGGTTTCTGAGTTGTTTTTAAGTGTTTAACATTATCAAGGGCTGCACTGAGTACTTTACAGGTGGGCAACAGGATATCTTTGATTGTCTCTCTAATGACAAATGCGGCCAACTCTGTGGGGGAAGGGAAACCCTCATACATTGCTGGTAGTATGTAACATAGCCACTTTGGAAAATACACTGTGACACTTTCTTAAAATGAGATACAGCCCTACCATATAGCCCAGCAATTCCACTCCAGTCCTGAGTGTCATACAAGTTTCACAGACTTGCACATGAATGATATTGGTAGGTCATCCATCATAATAAAAAAGGGACAGATATGGGGATGGGGCCTGAACCTATAATCTTAGCACTGGGAAGACTGAGGCGGGAAAACAGAGGCCAGCTGGACTAGGCAAAAGGTGACCACCCACAGAATGCACTGGTATTCAACAATTAAATTACCGACTGGGTTAAGGAGATGGCTCAGTGGGTAAAGTACTTGCCAAACATGCAGGAGGGCCCCCAGGACCTACCTAAAGCCAGAGCGATAGCACTCCTGTGTATTTCAGCACCGATGTCTGAGAGGCAGAGACAGGAGAGCTAAGCTAAACTGATAGCTACAACAGCAAACAAAAAAATAAATCCCCTGTCTCTAACAAGATAGGAGGTAGGGGCGTCCAAACCTGTCCTCTGACTTCTACATGAACACGTCAGTGCACACATACAGAAACACGTGCACATACATATAAACACATGCACACACAGCACATGTCCACGCAAAAGATAAAATTACTGAACCATAGCACAACATGGAAAAATCTAAAAAGTGTAAAAAGCCAGGGACAAAAGTCTACCTGCTGTACAACTCCATTTCTCACTAGGTACCTGCAGCTCTATGAGACTCAAAGCAGAAGTGTGGTTTTCAACACAGAAACTCTGTCTCAAAAAAAAGCAACAATAGAACTCTTCTAATGTTTAAATGTTTATGTTTAAGGGCATTTTGCCTGCATGTATGCCAATGCACCACATGCATGCCTGGTGTCCCCAGAGGCTAGAAAGGGGCATTGGATCCCCTGGACCTGATGCTTGGGCATAGAGGTAAAAAGGACATTTATAAATCAGCACATGAGATCTTTGGAAGGCAGCAGGAATGTCCTATAGCTGGACAATAGTGACAATTATACTATATAATCACAAGGAGGTCTAACAATGAAAATGTGTGACTTTTATGTATAGAAAGTACACCACAAAAAGTTGCTTTTAAAAAATAAGGAATATATAGAAAGGTCAGAGTATAAGGGATGTGAGAAGACCAAGAAAACAACGAAAGATTGAAACTAAAGAAAGGGAATTGGAAATAAAAGTTTTGGGTTCTTTTTTTTTTTTTTTTTTTTTTTTTAATTTAGAAAACTAAAGAAGCTGAGAACAGAGAAGTGACCTCAGCAAGGTGGGAGGCAGGATTAGCTGTTAATGGCTACTGAGGCACAGGACAGGTACATGAGAGTTCATTATGCAACTGTACCTACTCTGGTGCTTTTGAAATTGTCCATGTTAAAACATGTTTATAAGGATCAATGCTATAGAAATGGCTCTGCAGTTAAGAGAATATATGGATCTTGAAAAGACCCAAGAAGCAATTCCTGGCACACACGGGACAGCTTACAACTACCTGTTATTCCAGCTCCAAGAGACCTTCACACACACACACACACACACACACACACCACAAAAAAAATCTTTTTTTTTTTAATCAATGCATATTTCTGACATTTGGTGATCATTTCATGTTCTTGCAAGCCTAGGTTTCTAACCTGACCAAGCCTGTGCTTCCCAGCTTTAAGCAAAGAGCGTCTTATGTTTCTTTGGTAGATCCTCCACTGGCAAATGTCGTCTCCTTAAATAGTAAATAAAGACTGCCTAAGAAAAAAAAATTCTAGTACCAATTACAGGATAATCTTAGGTTACATGTTACAAGAGAGAAAACCATCAAGTCATTTGGCACAGGAGAGACATCAGTCACAGAACTCCACTAGGTTGGTACGAGAGCGAAGGCAACCACAGAACTACTCTGCGTTTGCTTCGACTACATAAAGAGGTTGGTACGAAAGGTTGGAGTATATTGATCATTCAGGTTGACCAATGTAAGTACTGCCAGCATTTACCTGGTGACAGCTGACACATGGCACTTTAATACTAGAAATGTTAAACAGGGAGCCAGGAGTGTTGCAAGTTTTGTTTCTGATTCCTAAGCTTTATGGACTCGGCTCAATATACTTAATAAAAACAATCTACAAACCTCAAAATATGGGAGAGTTTAGAAATCAGGAGTTCTCGGCCACAGAGTGATGTACCTGCAAACTCGGATACACTGATACCAGGATTACAAAGCTACAGCAAGGCCAAGAAAGCTGTGTGGCCTTCAGAAAGCAACTCTCTGGGGAGAGCTCTACAGCTTTCTGTGGATTTTACAAGGAGCCAAGACTGATCTGTCCTGCTGTGTTAAGATACTCAAGATCAACTTAATTTACAAACAAAAGCAGACAGCCCAACGATGCCTGTATGGATCTGGCCAGGTTTCAAATCTACAAGTCTGTCTGTACCCTTTAAACTCTACGTTCACAAGACTTGACGCTTCACACCCAATGGAAAGTGTTTTTACAAAGACAGCTGTGTCCAGATCCACAACTTCTTGGAGCACTGACTATGAGGAAAATGTACAAGGCTTTGAGTCATAATGATGTCATCTTCTGTTCTCCAGGTATATTAACAGGCTGACAATCCTGTGTGAGTCTTGGAGAACTTTATATTGTGGGTTAGTAACCATAGCGGTTCTTGGTGTTCATTTCATGCCTGTCATAAACACCTTCCTTAGGCAATGACCATAGAGGGAGAATAAAAAAAGGCCCACTACTTTGAAACACTTTGAACGCTGAGTTTAAACTCTCAGGCTTGTTCTTTCTTATTTTTTCTTCTTGAAATCAAGGCATGTATTTCAAGCGAGATTCGAATTCCTCTCGGGGAATCCTAGCTTTGGTCAGTCAATCGTGCACGCCAAACCAAGCAAGGAAACAGGCTAAGATTCCACACAACTTCAAAGCGCCAAATCAAGGGACACAGAAGGGCGGAGATCGCGGACAAGAGAAACTGGAATTAAAGTTATGAAAGGGTGAGTAGGGAAGGTTGCCACCATCGTGGAATCCAGGGAAGCCAGCGGGAATTGCAGGAGCGGCCTCCCGGGTCTTCTTGGGATTTAGGCCGCGGTTGGGCCCCTTCCCCACGACCTCAAACCTGCAAGGACCAGATTGTCCGAGGCGGCCGCAAGGCGTAGTCCACCCCCACAGTGCAGTGCAGACCCCCTAGCTCAGGGGCCGAACTTGGAGACCCCGCAGGGTCGAAGTTGGCTCAGCCCCGACAGCGGTCGCGCCCCCGTCGCCACTCCCTGATCCTGCCCACAGCCTGCCAAGCCTTACTTTGAGCGCCAGGTGATGGACGCGGCCCAAGCCGGGATCGACCAGGAGCTCCAACAACGCCAGCAGTGGTAGCAGCCGCAGGCAGAAGGAGCCCGAACAGCCGAGGGGTACCGGGACGGCCATATTTGTTCCAGCATCACCAGCTGCTTCCTCTCCCACACACTTCCGGGTCAAAGTGCGGCGTCACGGACGTGCTCTGGAAGGGGGCGCAGCTGCCGCCTCCAGGTCCTTGGGATCATTTTTACTGGAAACTGCAACTCTGGTCAGGTAGGGACCTGAGCGGACCACCTCAGGACTCTTCTGTTGACTTCCCGGGACGGACTTCCGGCAAAGCCCCGTGAGGACCCTGGAGCATTTGCCATGACAACCACGGCGGGGGCAAGTCCAACCTGGACCTTCTTTCCGCTTCGCGGGGCTTGGGGATTGAGGGACCTGGACCAAAGCCTGGAACCCGCAATGTCCGCCACTGACCCTGACAGATGATTGGACTGTGGTCGGTGGTAATAACTTAGAAATTGCTGGCTTGTCTTAGATTCCTTACACGAACTGCAGGCTTGAAATAGTTTCGGTAATAGGATTTATTGAGTCCATGTGAAGCAATCCACTAGGCTTTTATTATTTTTTTAAGTGGCATTTAATCTTTGGGACAATCTAATCAGATAAGAGGTAAGTGTCATGCTTTTCCTTTATTCTACATAAACTCTAAAAAATGGTAATTTTGTCCAGGCTGAGCTGGGGATCTCAAATTTTTAACTGATACGTCATTTTGTCTTGTGTGATTTCATGCCACAGCTGCAGTCCGAGCCCTAATGTTTTCTATTTTAGTCTCTTTGGAAACTTTGCTTATCGTCCGTGACACTTAATGGAAGGACTTAGTAGTTAAATGGAATTGTTTAACAAGGGGTTACAGGAAACAAGCATATTAAAATTGCTGATAGCCAAGTTTGTTTAGTTCTTAGATTCTTGTTTTTAACTGGACACACAAGTAAGCAATATATGCTTTTTTTGTATGTGCATGTAATTAAGCAAAATAGGGCACAATAAAAACACTGAGAACTCCATTATATCGGTGTGTGAACACCTATGACAGAATCCGATTCCCATGGCTTTTTAACTGGAACAAGAAGCAGGATGTATTTCAAAGGTCTGGTTGGTTGATTTTTAACATTTTTTATGTATGTGTGTGCCATGTGTAGGTACCTGAGGAGACCAGAAGATGGTGTCAGATCCTGCCAAGCCTTACTTTGAGCGCCAGGTGATGGACGCGGCCCAAGCCGGGATCGACCAGGAGCTCCAACAACGCCAGCAGTGGTAGCAGCGCAGGCAGAAGGAGCCCGAACAGCCGAGGGGTACCGGGACGGCCATATTTGTTCCAGCATCACCAGCTGCTTCCTCTCCCACCCACTTCCGGGTCAAAGTGCGGAGTTACAGGCAATTGTGTGTTGCCTGACATCACGGGTACTGGAAACTAAACTCAGGTATTCTCTAAGAGCAGTCAGTGCTCTTAACCACTGAGCAATGTCTCTAACCCAACACGATAGATCTATGTCTACAAATACATATAGATAAGTAATTAAGTTTATTTTTATGTTGTGTGTGTGTGTGTGTGTGTGTGTGTGTGTGTGTGTATGCATGCCATGGGTGCACCCGAAGAGACCAGAAAGGCTCATCAGATCCCCTAGAACTAGAGTTATAGGTGGTTGTCAGCCATCCAGTGTGCTTGCTGGAAACCCAAACTCCAGCTCTCTGGAAGTACAAGAGCTCATAGCTGCTGAGCCATCTCTTTAGCTCAACATGATATACTTTAATGCTACAAACTGTTAACTTAAAAAAAATCTCGTGGAGCCAGGAGGTCCCAAGTACTCAGAAAGCAGAGGTAGGCAGGCGGATCTCTGAGTTCAAGGCCAGCCAGACTACTCAGAGAAACCCCAAGTTGAAAAACAAACAAACAAACAAACAAATTACTTTGTTTGGAGTACCCTAATTAAAAAACAAATCCCTTGGGAACATACAGAACTGAACGTGAGATGGAGCTGGAGCCAGAGAAGGCCCTGGGTTTCCCTCTGTGTTTGCACAATCTTCATACACTGAGAAACCCCCTAATCCTTCCCGTGACTACAAAACTAGTCCAAGTTCAGTCACACCCTCATCAAAGGCAAAAGTAGAACATGCAGGTGGAGACACAAAGGTTGGAGTTTATCTTAAAATGCATTTCAGTTTCATGGGAGGGAAAGGCAGTGACAACTGGCTGGTAGCTGGCCTTTTCTTCCCTTCCCTTGGGTCTTGGGCCAACTCTTTTGAATATGCAATCTTCCATGTTTGAACAGGATTTCTATCTGATCCCACCACCTCCTTACAGATAATGAGACCTAGAGCAGGGAACTCTAGAATTAATCTTTTGTAGGCCTGCAAAGAGAAGCGAGAAATTATTTTCTGAGTGATCTATATATGTATATATATGCTATGTCATTTAAAAGCATGGGAGTCCTATGAGGTGTCTATTTTCTTTCTTCAGATCAGGTTAAATTAATTAATTCAGAGGCAGTCTGTTTATGTAAAAATGACCCACCAGCACAGGCAGACTCAGCCTACTCGAAAAGCCCAGGACAAAGCCTGTCTTGCCTTGTAGTAAAGAACCAGACCATCTCATACTTTGTTGGACTGGAAGGCTCTGTAGATAACCCAGATTTGTCTACTTTGTTTAATAGGTGTGAAGTCAGTATCAGGGAACATTGAGTGGCTTTCTGAAGATCCCATAGCCATTTGGGTAGTTTTAGCAGGCATCTGTAAAACCAGGGCTGAAACTGCTACAGAAGATTGTCTGGGTTTCTTGCCCAGTATTATGAACAGCTTTTTACTTTTTAAAAAAGAATTATTATTCTGTTTCATTGTGTGTGTCTGTAGGGTTGGGGACTGCATGTGAGTACGTGTTTCCTGGACGCCAGTAGAGGATTAAAACCCCCGGCACTGGAGGGTGGTAGTGAGGTCCATGACATGGATACTGGGAACCAGATACAGGTCCTCTGCAAGAGCAGAGCACACTTCTAACTGCAGAGCTGCTGCTCCTGCTTCGCCTGTCTGATTTTTATAATTTTATGTTTTAACAAAGGTCACAGTGAGCTGGCATGGTAGCATGGGGAGTCTGAGGTGAGAGGGATATATTTATTTATGTGTATGTGTGCATGCCAGAGTGTATGTGTCTGAAGAGGCCATTAGATCCTCTGAAACTGGAGTTTGTTCCTTGAACCCACATGATAACTGTTACCTGTAACAACAGTTCCAGTGGACCCACTGGCCTCTTCTGGCCTCTGCAGGCACCTGGCACACATATATACATGCAGGCAAACAAACACATAAATAGGATAATAACAAAACCCAGATGTGATAGCACATGCCTTTAATCTCAGCACTCAGAAGGCAGAGGCAGGTGGATCTCTATAGGTTAGAAACTAGCCTGGTCAACATAGTGAGTTCCAGGACAGCCAGGGCTACATTGTGAGATCCTGTTGATGACAAAGACGATGACGATAATGTAGGACTGGGTAAATGACCCAGTGGTTAAGGTTACTTGCTACTCTTCCAGAGGACACAAGTTCAGTTCCCAGCACCCACATTAGAAAACTCACAATGACGTCTCATTCCAGCTCCAGGAGATCCAATATCTTTCTCTGGCCTCCATAAGCACCACACACACATGCACACATATACACATAAGTGAAAATAATAAAGACCAATAAATAATAAAGTTCAATGCCACTTTTTAGAAGGTCCGTCTTTAAATTTGACTAATAATAAAAAACAGAATGTTCAGGTATTCTTAGTTCCTCCTTGTGGTGGTAAGATATTCCAAAGAATAACTTTGTAGTGTTGTTGTGGTAAAAGTTTTACCAGACCTTAAAATTAAATCTTTAGGATTCCTTCAGTTTTTTTTCCTTTTTTAATTGAATATTCTCTGTATTTACATTTCAAATGTAAGATTCCTTCATTTTTAACCTTTGGAATTCTGACAGAACCTCCATAAGCTGTAGTAATCAGATCTGCTCAGCAGTTTGTGAGAATATCTGTCTTCATGTGTATGGGAACCCTGTGGGTATGGTTACTTTGCAATCCAGAGGGAGGAACATGAAAGACATCTTACAACGTCTTTGAAAACTTGTTATAAGGAGTCAGTGTGGAATGTTCTTCAAACACTGGGTCCCTGCAAGGTGTAGCATGTGACTTCTGAGTTTCCAGAAAAGGTCATTTGCGAAACCAGGATGCTGCAACCACACATCTTGTTGAGTAACAAAACAAGTTATGCCTGCTTCTCCCCGTCAGTGCTTTCAAGGGCTGTTAAACCTGGAGCTGACTGGAAAAGCCTGGAGGTCAGGAAGGACAGAGCTCCTAAGCCCTGGCTTGGAGCCTTGCTCTCTTAATCAAGAGCCTTTACGGTTTGCAGGGTCAGTTCAAAGTTGCCACTGGTAGGAAACTAGGGCTTGAGTTCAAACTTGTAGTTTGGATATAGTGCTATTGATATTTAGCCTGGGCTGGGACCATTGGAGGAAATAAGATATAATTACCATTTGTTTTTCTTTTTACCAAAGTTTTTATTACATTTATGTATGTATTGGGGAAGGGACACATGCCATGGGGGTGGGGGAAGGCAGATAATGTTCAAAACTTGCTCTCTCGTTCTAGCATGTGAACCACAGGGATAGAACTCAACTGGGCAAGTTTGGCTGCAGCTCCTTTACCTGCTGAACTGCTCCACAGGTCTGTTTGTCTTTTTCAGAAGAGTTCTTTGAGACCCCAAAGCTAACACAGTGGAAAGAACCAGAGGCTTTTTGGGGCCTGGTAACATCTGGCTATATCTTCCAGATTGCAGTGGAGAATCTCAGGCATCTCTTGGGACAGAGAAGAAACCCTTAAAGCATCTTTTTGGCAACTGGGAAAATGTCAGTCTAGTGGCCCCAGGACACCTTCAGTGGGCTGAAAGTGATCGGGAGGTAAACCTGAGACTCGATTTTCAACCTGGGGCCACTATATACAACGTGCTCAGCTGGTGGCAGACTGTGTTTCATGATTTTCAGAGTCTTTACAGACCTCAAAGAATTCAGCAATCAGGGATTAAAATCTAACTGCAGTCGTAAGATTGCACTCACCAGAAAGTTCCCTGATTTTCCTGTTTCTGTCTCTGCTTGGATGCATACTGGGCTCCTGAGTATGTACACCTGGTTCTCAGCCTTGACTATGTAGTAAGTTTGAGGTCACCCTAGACTACATGAGACCTTAAAAAAGACAAACAGCTGAGGAGATGGCTCAGCAGTTAAGAGCACTAACTGCTCTTCCAAAGGTCTTGCATTCAATTCTCACCAACCACATAGTGGCTCACAACCATCTGTAATGGGGTTAGATGCCCTCTTCTAGTGTGTCTGAGGACAGTGACAGTGTACTCATATAATAAAATAAATAAATCTTTCAAAAAACAAAAAAGTCTGGCAGTGGTGGCACATGCCTTTAATCCCAGCACTTGGGAGTCAGGGGCAAATGATCTCTGAGTTCAAGGTCAGCCTGGTCTACAGAGAGGTCTTCCAAGATATTCAGGGAGATCCTGTCTACAAAACAAACAACAACAAACAACAACCAACCAAAAACCAAACAGTAAGCCAGGCTTGAAAGCACACCTTTTTAATCCCAACACTCAAGAGGCAAAGGCAGAGGCAGGCAGATCTTGGTGAGTTCAAGACCAACCTAGTCTACATAGGGATTTTCCGGCCAACCATGAATTCGCTTAACTCCCTTGTAAGTTGGGCTAAGGGAAGTTTTAAGCTAAAAATAGGGTAGAAACTATTGAACACACAACAAAAAAATGTCATTGGGAAACTATTGATAGACAACCTTCATCTGTCTTGTTCAGGCCTGGGGGTATATCATCTGTAACAGCAGTTTGGAAGGCATTACTTCCTTGCTGTGGTACACAGAGGAAAGGAGACCTGCCTCTGTGCCCTCTGTGCTAAGAGCTTTGCAGAAACTTTCTTCCACATCTGAAGAAGCCATGAGGTCATTGTTCCATTGTAAGAGAGGAAACTGAGGTTTGGAGAAGGGAAACTCTGCAGCTGCCTGTGCTGAGCTCTTCATATCTCAAGTGCAGATGGTATAAATTACCAGAAGCCACACACTTAGTAAGGACTGAACACTGGGATCTCCAACCACCATAACCCCAAGGTTTCTGCTTCAGAAACCCCTATCCATACCTATAAACCCCAAGTCAAATGTTCATTATTCCCAATCAGGTTTAGAACAGACCAAATCCCTGATAAATTTGTCTCTTAACTACTCAGAAATGCTGTCTGAAGCAGGAGGACCACCCACCAAAGTTCTGGGATGCCTGGGCTACACAGTAAGATCTTGTCTCAGAAAACAAGGGCTCAGAAGATGGCTTGGCCAGTGAAGGCATTTGCTATCAAGCCTGATGACCTAGGTTCAATCTCTAGAACCCGTGCCGTGGAAGAAGAAAACTGACGCCCACAAGTTGTCCTGTGGCCTCTACATATGTGCTGTATGTGCATGCCAACACACTCATACACACAACTAAATAAATATATAAATGTACTAATCCTTGAAGGGTTGTGGCATGAGCCTTTAATCCCACCATCACACGGGAGGAACAGGCAAGCCTGGTCTACAGAGAGAGTTCCGGAACAGCCAGGAGTGTCACACAGTGAAACCCTAAGTGGGTGGAGGGGGAAGGGAGAAAAGAAGGAAGAAAGAGAGCAAGCCAAACAGCCAGAAGCCTATGCAGGAACTCTGTGTTTGTCCAGATGCCTTCTTTTAGGTTAACCTCTTCCATGCCATCAGATCATTCAAAAGCAAGGACCACAACTTTGTGACTTAAGGTGGAGCAGGTGAGCAGCTGTACTGAGCCAGCATTTGCTAGGGTGAGAACAACCCAGCTAAAGAATCAGTACTGTATTTGTCTTTCATTTTCTGAACCTTTTGACTCAAGCATCTTCTGGTTGCTTTCCAGACTTCTCCAAGTGAAAGATACCTTAAGTGTGCTCAGCTCGGCTTCTGCAGCCCATTGTGGTTTCCAGAGGTTCAGCAACCAATGCATAAAACGTCTCGGTCTTCAGGCATCTTTCTCCCCTCAGTTCCTTCCGCTTTTTTCTCTTTAGGGCACAGGTTGCTCTACCTTCTGGATAGCCTATTTTTTGGCAAGTGGTCATTCTAGTGTTCCAAAGTCAAGATTAGATTGTTTTGTGGACGGAAAAGGAAAGGACAAATGGGTGCTGAGGATACCAGCAGGCGGGGTCTCCCTAGTTCAGCCTTTTCCAGCTTAGAGCAAATGAAACCCAGTGGCATTGTGGGGGCTGGGGAGATGGCTAAGTATGGCTAAGAGTATTGGCTGCTCCTCCAGAAGACCTGGGTTTGACTGTCCACACTCATGGGTGGCTCACAACCATCTGCAGCTCAGTTCTAGGGCACCAGACACCGAATGTGGTGGTGCAATGATGCGCATGCATACAGAACACAAAACAACCCTGGGGCCTTCCTAACACTGTTTACATTTCCCAGCCCTCCAACTCACCCTAGCCATAAATCTGCCTTGGCAGGGAGGTGGCTGACCATCCTGACTTAATATCCAGCAGTCTAGGGAGTAAAGAGCTCTCAGACCTGATACAAGTGGGAGCCAAATATTTACAACAGACACAAAGGATGGGGGCTGTGGCTTGCAACCGACAAAAGACAGACCAAAATAGTTTTGATAGTTGTAATGTAGCCACCCAGCAAAGGAAGTAGGAGGTCCTGAGGTTTAAGGCAAGGCACTCAGCTCCGCCCCTCCTTCCTTTTTCTTTCCTTTTCCTTCTTGAAGAAATCTATTATTTTGTGCTAGTTTGGCTTTTTTGAGACAGGGTCTCGCTATGTAGTCTGTAACCCAAGGTGGTCTGTAACTTGGGTCTATGACTCAGACCCCCCTGCCTGGACCCCCATACCACACCATCACTGTTTATGACTGTTGTTACTTTATTTTAGTCAAGATTTCACTTTGAGGTCCAGGTCAGCCTGCTTGATACTACGTGGCTCAGGTTGGCCTTGAACTTGCTACCTCTACCTCGGGAGTGCTGAGACTCCCAAGTATGGGACAGCACACACTGGGCTGAGGTTCACCCTTGAAGGAGAATTAACTCCCTGGAGGAAAAAGATGAACGGGTTCAGAAGCAAGGAGTGGAGGAACGTTTCGAAGGGAGTCATGATTCTGGAGGAGAGGTCTTGGTATTCAGAGAAAGAAAGGTTATGGAAATAGGACCTGAGGAGTTCTGAAATGGTTCCCTTTCTGTGTCAGCCACCCACTGGCCAGTCACCTGCTCTGTTCACATCACTGGGCCAAGACTAGGTAGACACTGCCTCCTTTTGGCAGCCGGGGCTCTCTTCCTAGATAGAGGTGAAGTCCGTCCAAGACCACCCAGCCGAAGAGTACAGGGGCTGGATTTGAACCCACCAAAGTCTCTGTGGGCCCTACAGAGAGTCTGCTGTCCTTCAGTGGAGTAACAGAACTTTTCTGCTGAGATTCCTGGCCGAACAGGTAAGAAAAGGCACATGTAATTCTTTGGGAATATATCTCCGAGTTCCTTCTCTGGGTTCCCGGATCTGCTGGAGTGCTTGCTCTTCTCCTCAACGTCCTGTGTACACTGTGCCCCACTCCTACGCGCGCTGCCGAGCTCCTTGGCCCCTCCATAGTGTCTGGATAGTGGGAGAAGCCACTCCGGGAGCTTCTAAAGTGGGCGTCTGTGGCCACTAGGCGAAGTTCTGAAATCTGAAATGCAAAACCGGGCAAGGCGCGGTAGGTAGAAGGCAGACGGCGATGAAGGTGATCACCAAAGGCCCAGTCTGAAGACAGAGAGTGTGGGTCCCAAGAGAGTTGGGCGCGCTGGCTGCGGAATACCAATGACGTGGACAAGTCCCTGGGGGTTCGCGTCCTTCCAGACCCCCGGGGCAACCGCGCCAAAGGGAGCCTGGGGGTGGGACGGTATGCAGGAGCTGTCAGTCCGGTCCCGCCCCGTCCCGCCTCTTGTCCCGCCCCACCCCGCCCCTCGGCTCCGGTGCGGGGCGGGCGTGCTGCGGCGGTCTCTGCTGCTGCTGCTTCCTCGGGCCATTTTGCTCCGCGCGGAGCGACGAGAGGTGGCGAACCCGAGCTAGAGGAGGCGCGGGCCGGAGGAAGAGGCGGGCTTTCCGCATTCGCAGGGTCCGGAGGGCCGCAGCGATCGCCGGCGAAGGGGGTCGGGGGCCCCTTCCCGGTCCCTGCACCATGAGCTGGGGCACCGAGCTCTGGGTGAGTGAGGGGCCGGGCCGCGGGCGGCCTGGGCGGGAGGCGAGACGAGGGGCCTCGGCGTGCGTCGTCGCCCAGCCAAGAGGGAACGCAGATCCGGTGGCCCCAGCGGCCTCGGGGCGGCTCGGAGCTGGATTCTGGCTCCCGGAGCTGCAACCCGCGGGCGTTCCCCGGGGGCGTGGGGCCCGCGCCGTGCCTGGCTGCGTAATTACGCGCGCCCCTGGCCGGAGCTCTGGGGCCGTTCTATAAGCTCGGAGGTGCGGGTGGATCCCGCGCTACTCCCGGGGGTGGGGCGGCCTGGCAGGCTCAAGGTTTCGGGTCTCTGGTTTGGGGGTGCCGGGAGCGAGGGCTAAGGTTTTCTCTCTGGAATTGAGAACTTTAGCCCCGAAGCGGTTGGGGCGTGCTTGTAATCTTGAGGACAGCTCAAATTCTGAATTTTAGGGGGGCTGCGGCGTTTGGTCCGCAGGGGGACAGCGGTAGGGGAGATAGATCCATAGGATACCACGAAGGGACGGTTTGCCGGGGACCTGATTCTGTCCTGCTGCCAGAGAAAACGAAACGGTTTCAAGAGGGGATGACCTCGCGGGGATCCTTCGTTTGGGGGTGCAGGTGGGTTAGTGAGCAGCTTGTGTCTGGAAACGGTCCCATCGAGGGCGATCAGAGGACGCCAGGGCAGCTCTCAGGGCATCTGCGGGAAAGGGAGGCCGTTGGCTGAGGGGCAGGGCCTGTTGCCCTGCCTTCCTCTGGACTCGAGCACGGGAAAGGCTGGGCGTAGAGTGGCGGTGCAATGGCCTGAGTGAAGGTGGCGATGAAACCGCGGTTATTGCGCCGAAATGTGTCCGAGCCAGTCCTTCTCAGTGATGAACGCCTAAGTGCCTGCTGACTGACTACCTTTCTGAATTCCATTTGTTCGGGGTGTGGAGGGGAAAGTGTAGGGTGGTAATCCAAGATGAGGCCAAGAAATGGCTTGTCAAAATAAGGTTAGGACAATTAGGGAAATGCAGTGCATTCTCCTTAAATTGTTTTCTCTTGCCTTGATTATATTTACGTAACCATTTCTTAGATTACAGCAGCTTCTGTTAATACTAAAATCCCGGGAGCTCCAGTTCCCAGGATAACTCATTCATAAACATCCTCTGTCAAAGGGATTCCCATTCATTCGGCTGTCAAAATGTCAGGGGATCTGTAAAAATGCCCATTTTGAAAATAAATGTAACACATCGTTTGAAGCAACTTGTGCATACCTACACTAGGCAGAACTGTTGGCCTGTGAGTGCTGTTTTCTTTTCTGATTCGGGGGTGTGTGGTTTGGTTAGTTGATTGGTTTGGTTAGTTGATTGGTTTGTTTAGTTGATTTGTGTTTTATTTTTTTCTCACCTGGGGTGGGGGCACATTAGAAGTCAAGGTCAGCAACAGAATGGAAGTCCTGACAGCAGGACATAACTGGGAAGGAAGAAAATACTTGGTTCTTGAGTGACTTAGGGAGGTGGATATTTTGTAGCCAAATTGGTGCACAGTTCTAGCCGGTGATCCAGAAGAAAGTAGGTGTTGGGCGAAAGAGCTGACAGCATGCCAGGCCTTCCTGTATCTTTTGGGAGCAGAACACAGGAAGTCAAACACAGGAGCCAGCCCTGGTGGCTCACACCTGTAATCCCCAACACTGGAGAGGCCGAGGCAGGTGGATTGTTGTGAGTTTGCATCTAGCCTGGAATACATAGTGAGTCCCAGATCAGCAGGAGCTACATGGCAAGACCTTGTCTGAAAAAGCAAACCAGAAAGCTACAGAGGACAGGACCAAGGTAAAGTACTTGCCTGGCCTGCACCTGGACCCAGCACCAGAGGTGGAGGGAAGAGATTGTCAGCAAGTATTTTAAATGGTGAGGGATACGAGGTATTTGGGTTCAGTTTACTTGATAAATGTATGAGTTTACTTATGGCCAGTAGCAAATTGGCCTGCTATATTGTATATGAAGTATATGGCAACAACAACAAAAAAGGGGGTTGGCTTAATTTTTACATTTTGTTCTGTTTTTAAGACATGCTGAGTACAGGCCTCTGCCTTTGGGTGGCTCATAGTTTAATGGAGGGAGCAGGTGAGCACATTAGAACACTATCAAGAAAAATTAGTGCAAAACTTGGGTTTCAAGGCAAGAATGCTCACTATTACCTATCTTAAAACAGTTCTTCAGAAAAGAAGGAAGGAAGAAAGGGAGAGAAGGAAGGAGGGAGGAAGGAAGGAAACAAAAGCAGGCCAGCCTAGGGGATGAAGGGTAGAAAGGGGAGCGGAAGAAGCCTGCTGTCTCCGGCTGAGTCCAGTGGTCAGAAGCTTGGAGATGTGCAGTGTCCTGAGGGCCAGGCCAAGCCCCTGATTGAGGGTTTTCCTTACATGGTGGCTTTGGGACCTCACTTTGGTAATGAGATAATGATGGGTCGCAAAAGCCTCACTTGGCAGAATGATACTTGTAGATTCAATGGCACAGTTTGGGTGGCCATGAGTGATTAGCGGCAGGTGGCCGTAGGGCTCGTGACCTTCACCGATCTTTTTTTTTTTTTTTTAACTTTTTAAAAAAGATGTATTTATTTATTATGTATAAGTACACTGTAGCTGTCTTCAGACACACCAGAGGAGGGCATCAGATCCTATTACAGATGGTTGTGAGTCACCATGTGGTTGCTGAGATTTGAACTCAGGATCTTTGGAAGAGCAGTCGGTGCTCTTGGCCACTGAACCATCTCTATAACCCAACCTTCACCGATTTTAACAAACAGATTTTATGCAGTCTTGGGACTTTAGTGAAAGTCTATCAAGGCCCTAAAAACACCCTTCTGGTTTTGAACACTTATTCTAGGTAAAAAAAAAAAAAAAAAAAAAGCCTCCTCTTAAGCCACATCCTGCTTGGTTAAGAAATGACACCCTTTTCTTTTAAAAACCCCTCTAAGGCAGAAAGTATTTGCAGTCTAGGTAAGCTCTGAAAGACTAAAATGTCAGGAAGTTAGAGAAACTTTTGTATCAAGAGTGTAATGAAGCCAGGCCTACTGGCTCAGGTCTGTAATCCCAGCTAGTGGGAGGCCAAGACAGAAAGACTGAATGTTCAAGGCCTGCCTGAGCAACTTATAGTGAGGTTATCTCAAAAACTTAAGACACAGAAAAGGTCATAGCTCAGTGGTAGAGAGCTGCATGAAGCCTAGGTTCTACCCCTGGTACTGGGGGAGGGGAAAGACAAAGTATAAATGGCAGGTTTAAATTTTATTTATTTATTTTTGTTTGAGACACAAACTATAGCCCCTGGCTGACACAAAGCTCACTATGTAGACAGGCTGGCCTCAAACTCAGAGATCCTCCTGTCTCTGTCTCTGCCTCTGCCTCCTTAAACAGCAGTTGCCTTTTTTTTTTTTTTTTTTGTTTTTATTTTTTTGAATTATTTATTTATTTTATGTTTATGAGTATACTGTAGCTCTCTTCAGACACACCAGAAGAGGGCATCAGATCCCATTACAGATGGTTGTGAGCCACCATGTAATTGTTGCTGAGAATTGAACTCAGGACCTCTGGAAGGGCAGCCAGTGCTCTAACCACTGAGCCATCTCTCCAGCTCAAATGGCAGTTTTTAAGTGATTAGGTTAATGCTGAAACCTGAACTCCAGGATCTGTTGCTTGCCTAGCATGTGGGAGACCCTAGGTTCATCTCCAGTGTGGCAAAAAGAGAGAAAAGGAAATCAGTTAATTACAAATTTCAGCAATCCTCCTGTAATTGGGTTACAATAAATCATTTCAGTAACTCCATAACCTAGCCTTGCTGCTGTGAGCCCCTCCTACAGACTGGAGGATGGCGATTACCTTCCTGACAGCACATGCTAGCCTGGGACATCAAAATCTCATGGGACATTTATGTCTCTACAAAAGATTCATCAAAACAGAGCTGGGATATAGCTCGTTCGTGCCATGCTTGTCTAGTGTATGTAAAACCCTGAGCTAGAGTGTGTGTGTGTAATGTATATATTATACATAATTATTATGTATATGTATTATATATAATATGAAGTGTTTTATATGTGTTAACATTCTTAGGTACTTTAAACATAGACTTTTGTAAAAACAGTTGAGATTCCCAATAAAAGTGAGTAGGTGATAGATTGTCACCTCCTTCTGTACTCTTTGTCCCCAAATGAACACAGCCTGGCTACGTTTCTCTTTCATCCCCTACACATGCACTTTGGCACACACTCCCATCCCCACCACACACGCATAAACACACACATATATGCAAATATGAAAACTGTCTTTAGAAAAGCTGTTTCTTTCCGTGGTTCATGGCTCTTGGGCCTGGTACCTACAGGAGTTCTCTTAGGACACTTTATAATGTGTTACGGTGTTAAACTAGGCAATGCTGATTCTTTTTCAACCGGAAGCAGTGAGGACTAACAGTTTCTGGTTTGGGAGAGGTGTGAGCTCTGCTACCCTTGACTTCTAAATGGGAGTAGAACATAACCAGCCGTTCAGAATCCTTCCTCAGTGTCCTGGCCTTTACCCTTCCCAAGTTTCTTTTTGGGATGAGCACAGCAAGGCCACCAGCACAGATTCAGGCATCTTTATTTCTTCCTCTGGACAAACTTTGCACCCAGCCCTTCTGGTTAGCAGAAATGAAGCAAAGCCAGCACCCAGGCAGACCGGTGACCCTCAGTCAGCTCACACCCTGCAGTTTGTAAATGGGTTCTGAAAGCGCGGCTGTTCTGTGTTTGGGCTAGGAAGAGCAGGATCTCAAGCATGCTCTGAGGCTTCTGCATCTGTCCATTGCCGACTGTGGGGCTCTCTGGAACTCAAAGGTGGTCTTGGTGAGCTGTGGAAAGGACTGAGCCTCCAGTCCTGCATCCCCTACTCCTAGCATTGCCCACAGCCCCACCCACACATAAGAATAAGGCTTTATTTTGACACTGAAAAATTGTACACTACCAAGAATACACAGATGCCCTGGGGGGGGATTAATCTAATTAGACTTTAGAATGTGGGTGTGAAGTCATCAGGAATTTGTATGGAAATATTTGTTTTCTGCTTTATTGCCCTGAATTCATATGAGCTAGGCTCTTGGTGTGATAGAACCCTTTAAGTCCTAATCTCACACTATATAGCTTAGGCTGGTCTAGAACTCATGATACAGCCTAAACTTTTCCTTTCTCAGAAAACCTCCTGCTTCAGCCTCCCGAGTGCTGGGATTACAGGTGTAAGCCACCACACCCAGCAGAATAGTCACCTTGTTTTCTTGCAAAGGGCAAAATATCTTTTACATTAAAACTGTAACCTCGGACCTGGACTCAATTCCCAGCACGCATGTGGTGGCTCACACCCATTTGTAACTTCAGTCCTAGGTGATTCAGTGCCCTCTTGTGACCTCTTGTGCTCACCAAACATGAAAACAAAATACCCAAAGTTTTATGTATTTCATAAAATTAAACAAAAACCCCTGCAGCCTGTGCTAGAAAGAGTTTCACAGAATCAGGGGGGAGACCTGACTCTTGCAGGTTGCTGTCTGACTTCCACATGCACAGGCACCCCTAACACAAGAGATAAGTTAGTGAGAGAAGAAACAGTGACATCATACGTGCTGGGGGACAGGGGGGAGAGAGGTTTCCGTTAGGACAGACCTCCCTAGTTGGAACTGTGGCTGGCTTGCTTAGTTGGTGGTATTGTCTTGTTTAGTTATTATTGTTGGCTTATTTTTATTTTTAGTTTTTCTCTGTGTTTTCCTTTCTGTCCTGGAATTCACTATGTACACCAGACTGGCCTCCGAACTCAGAGATCCACCTGCCTCTGTCTCCCCTTCCCAAGTACTGGGGTTACAGACCTGCACCCCACCACTCTGCTTGTTTGGTCACCCTTCTCCTTCTCCATCTCCCCTCCTCCTTCTTTCTCCTCCTCTTCTTTTTCTTCCCCTTCTTTCTCTTTTATCTGTTTGGATATATAATTTTTTTTTTTTGAGACAGAGTCACGTGTACTCAAGCTGGCCTGAATTTATCACTGAGGATGACCTTGGGTCTGAACTCTGAGATTACAGACATGCACCAGCACGCAAGGCTGTATGCAGCGCTGGGGTTGGAAGCCTGCCCTTCCTGAGCTCTACCAGCTGAGCCCTATCCCAGTGATCTTGCATGCGTACTTCCCTTTGTATTTCTTCCTTTTCTAAAACTGGCTCCTAATTGGCTCAACAGTGCAGACCTGTAACACCCCACACACTGCCCCGTGACCTTAACCACTGCCGGAGAATTGCAGTCTTGGTTGCCATCTGTCGAAGGTTTCTGAGTCCCAGGAGCTGTGAGAACATCCCATTCATGCTCTGGCTCTCCCCCATAAGGATGTGGTGGGCCAAATCCCACTTGAGGCAGATTTCAGAAGATACTGAGATGATTTCAGAAATGTGCAAGGCCTCCAGCCAGAATAGGGATTGGGGTGTGTCACTCTGTGACAGGAAACCAGCAAGTCACCATGCAGACCTCAAGCCATCAGGGAGATCCAGGTAGAGATGACCCATTTCAGGGACACTTACGCTGAGCAGAAATGGTCACCGTCTGCCCTGGAGAAGAACATGACTTCATCTTAATGACTTCTTGCCTAGGATGAAGGTGTGTGTTGAGGCCTTCCTTGACTCTGATGTTGAGACAAAGCTTCTTGTCACATACCGAGCAGTTTGGCAGTGAGTCTATTTTTGGTCCTTCACATAGACCATACATTGTAAGGATCCCTGGTCAGGCAAGAGGGTGAAACATCTTATTTGAGATCACAGAGTAGTGAGTAGAGGTTCATTCTCAGAACCCTAGGTCTGTGGCACTCTAGAATTGTTTTATGTACGTATTTAGTGCTGAGGACAAACCCAGGGCCTCTCACATGCTAGGCAGATTCTCTACTGCACCAGCCCTGGTGCTCTCTCTTTTAGAATTAAAAATAAATAAATAACATTTCTATTAACCTTGTATGTGTACGTAAGGGGATGCACATGCGCCATGGCAAGAGGGTGGCCAGAGTAGTTGAGGCAGCTTTCTCCTTCCATTCTGTGGTTCCTGGAATCAAACTCAGGTCACCAAGCTTGGCACCTTCACCCAAGCAGCCATTTCACCGACCCAGTGGCGCAGTTGTAATCCCAACCCTCTAGAGAGTGGGACAAGCGCTCTCTGCAGTCAGTCTGGGCTCTATAGCAAGACTCCGCCTAACAAAGCAAACAAAACAACTAAGTTTATTGTTTCAGCAGTTTGTATTGTTCTCTCTCTCCCTCCCTCCCTCCCTCCCTCCCTCCCTCCCTCCCTCCCTCCCTCCCTCCTTCCCTCCCTCTCCTTTGTTTGAGTATAGAGACTTTTAAATAAACACAAAGAGAAAATAATATCATGAGCTGCCACCCCTGACACACACTCTTCATCATCCAGGCAAGAATGGCTGGGCTCTGCCATCCTGTGCCATTTGGTACCCAGTGTATTTATTCTTGTAGGATTCTCCCCCAAACATCACGATGCTTTCCTGCTCCCTGGCTTTCTGGAGAACCAAGCCTAGACCCTGCATTCTCCCCGTGGCTTAAAATATGGAGAGCCAGAATCCATCTGTAGCTCTTGGGAGATAAGAAGATGTTAAGGTTTCTTCCCAGAATCTAACAGCTAGTTAGTTTCAGTTTGTTAGCTGAGTCTCTAGCAGCAGGGCCACTCCCTCTCTCAGCCATCAGAGCTTGCTAACAAGTAAATGAAAGTTTCTCTTTCTGGCTCCCAAGTGAGCAAGTCACAGTTCCAAGCTTGCAACTGTGTTACTAGCTTTTCTTGCTTCTCTTTCCTCAGCACTTGTTTCTGTTTCCCTTATCAGTGACCTAGGGTTGGGTCCATGAAACCTGTTTGGTTTTTCTTAACTAGGGGTTGAACCTAGGGTATGACTGGGGTTTGTCCAATATTCTTCCAAGGGCTGTGGCTCAGAGGTTAAGACCACTTGGCTAGTTAGCCAGAGGACCTGGCTTCCAGATTCCCAGCGTCCACATGGTGGCTTACAGCCACTCGTGACTCCAGCCCCATGAGAATCCTGTGCTCTCTCGGATTCTGAGGGCCCTGCCTGGAACAGTGCACAGGCACACAAACTGGCAAAACACTGTACACACAAAATAAAAATAAATGCCTCTCACCCTCTTCCCCAGGGATTTACCCCCACCCCATTTTTTTCTTTTTACTTTTCAGAGTTTGGTAAGATGTCTAGGCTGACCTTTAGCTCTGTAGGCGAGGCTAGTTGTATGCTTGAATCTTCTGTTTCCTTCAGCCTTTCGTGCAGCTGGGATTCCAGGGTTGTAATCAGATGAAGTATTTGATATCACTGTTACTGAGAAGCTGTGGTCTGGCTGACTTCTGTGGGCTGCAGACCTGGTCACAAACATAGTTGCCAATGAAGTTGGTGGATGTCATTTGTCAAATTGTCTTTTCTCTCTCTCCCTCACCTTTCTGTCTGTCTGGGTTTTTTTTTTTGTTTTTTGTTTTTTTTGTTTTTTGTTTTTGTTTTGTTTTGTTTTGTTTTTGAGACAGAGATTCTTTATATAGCTCTGGCTGTCCTGAAACTCACTTCGTAGACCAGGCTAGCCTTGAACTCACAGAGATTCTCCTGCCTCTGCTTCCTGAGTGCTGGAATTAAAGGTGTGGGACACAATGCCTGGCCCCACTCATGTTTTTCAAGTATATGAAAGTTACGTTCGTTTGGTGTTTCTTCTGCTTACTTATATGTGTACCCCGTGTGTGCTGGTGCTGGGGGGCGGCTAGAAGGCTGGTGGGCGTCAGATCTCCTGCAGCTGGAGTTGCAGGCGGCTGTGAGCAGGCTGGTGTGGGTGCCGGGACCTGATCCTGGTCCTTCTGCAAGAGCAGCAAGCTCTCTGTAACAGCTGAACATTCTCACAAGTGCTGCTTAAGTCTTCTCCTGAGCATCCCATTCCTGAAGACTTTATTCCATAATCTTAGCCAGAGCAGTAGAAAGTTTTTTTTTCCCTAACAAAAAATGTTTGAAAAGCATTGTGGGTTTTCTAGATGTCATATGTAAGGCTTTCAATTTTTTTTTTTTTTGGTCCTTTTATTTATTTTTTTGTGGTGTTTGCATGCACATGCATGTATATTCGTTATGTGCATGTATGTACGTGTGCAGGCCAGAGGTTGACTTCTTTTGTCTTTGTAAGTCACTCTGCCCCCCTGCCCCTTTTTTGAGGCAAAGTCTCTCTCTGAACCTGTACTCCCGGTTTCAGTTGGCCTGACAGGTGCCTGGGAACTGCCTGTCTCTGACACTTCTCAAGCCTTCTCCCCAGTGCAAGGAGTGCCCACAGCACAACTGACCTCTCCTGTGGAGAAATTTGAAGTTGGGCCCTTGGGCTTTATTAACCGGGCTACAACCCCAGTTCCTCAAAGTTTTGGTGCAAGATCTTAAAACTCTTCCTCTCCTATCCGTGGCAAAAGAAGCCATAGAGCTTTAAAGGAAGCTGGTCCCCTTGGACTTATTCATGTACAGTCTGGGATGTCTGTGAACTCCTGGGATGGGGTGAGATTTCTCTGGGGAGAACTGGCACACAGGCCTGCACCAGAGAGAGCAGCTCTGGAGAGCGTGGGCAGTCATCTCTCCTCCTTGATTTGATGACCTCTGCTGTGTGTTGGTGATACACTCCTTCCCAGGAAGTGCCTGTTTGCAGACACTGTGTGTCCGTTGGGTGAGAGTCACTGAGTCTGTGGAAATTTTAATAAAGGGTAGAGTTATGGGCAGAAAGGACCCGGTCCCTGGGAACAAACTGAGGCTCTTCAGATGCCAACTGGTTTGACAAAGGCTCAGTATCATGGCACTTGCCTTCTAGTTTTTGGACTCTTTGTCCCTTGACTTAAAATTGATACTTTGTATGTGTTAACAATAAAATAGAATGACCTAATATTAGGCTGGGTGTGGCTGGGTCATACCAGTAGCCCCAGCTGGTAGGGGGTAGTCAGGAGAACCCGAAGTTCCCCATCCTCTCACCTACATACGGAGTTTAACAACAACCACCAGCCCCGACATGAAACCCTGTCTCAAAAACCAACACCAGAGTTGGAGAGATGGCTCAGTGGTTACAGGCACTGTCTGATCTTCCAGAGGTCCTGAGTCCAAATCCCAGCAACCACATGGTGGCTCAAAACCATCTGTAATGTGATCTGATGTCCTCTTCTGGTGTCTGAAGACAGCTCTAGTGTACTCATATATAATAAATATATCTTAAAACAAAAAACAAACCAAAACCAACTGAGCTGGGAAAATGCTTTCGGGTTGTTGTTTTATGAAGCAGACCAATTCCCTAGAGGACATAGCACAGTGTGATTTTTCTTTTTATTTAAAGAAATAAAATGAACCCTCAAACCACTACACAGGGGCTGCAGAGAAGGCTCTCAGAACACTGGGGTTTGGTTTCCTGCACCCCAGCTCACAACCATCTATAAGTCCAGTTTCAGGGGATACAAACCCTCTTCTCCGGTACCTGCACATGTGGGGTACACATACAAACACTCAGGCACACACACATAAAGCAAATAAATTAAAAAAAACTACTATGCTAAGGTTTACTGCACACTTGGGTCCATCAAATGTATAAATTTAATTTATCCTTGAGGTTATTAATTCTCTTAGGCTATTTTTTACAACTTTTAAAAACAGATACTTGTCAAGTTCTCTCTCTCCTCACAAAGCTGGGTATTTGCCACTGGAGACATCTAATAAATTATTCTGCATATCAGCTTAGCTCAGGATCGATTTCTTCTCAACAAAGATAACTAAGATTTAAAAATATTTACTTTAGGAAAGATATATGTGGAAATTCCTGTAAGTGTTTAGACAAAGATATTTGGTTTGCCAGAGTGTCTGTTGGTCTATAAATAGAAATTTCATCGTGGCTCTGAATTTTTTAAATTACCTTTGTGTGTGTGCACATGTGTGTGTGGGGGGGTGTCAGAGGAGGACCCTGGTGGGTTTTTTCTATTTCTTACCGCCTTCCTCCTTGACCCAGGGTCTCATTGAGTCTGAAGCCTCCCGCCTTTTAAGGCAGACTGGCTGGCCAGCAAGCTCCTGAGATCTGCCTCTGATATCTCTGGGCACTAAGGATTCAAACTCAGGTCTTTTTTTATGCTTTGCAGACACTTGTACCCACTGAGCCAGTACCCACCCCATGCCCATGATAATCTTAATAGCCATTATTCTGGCTCAATATCAGTGGGGGGAAAAATGAAATGCCAGCACCATAGACCAGAACCAAACTAAGACCTCCTGCCTGTAGCCTACAGCAAGCTCAGGGAAGTCCGACGCCCTCTTCTGGCCCCTGCAAGCACTGCACACGAGCAGGGCACATACATAGGTGCAGGCAAGCATTCACACACATAAAATATGAAAGAGAATCGAGAGAGCAGAGCTCATGTGGAAAAACGTTTCATCCTAGTAGTGCTGAAGGGCTAGTCAAGTGTCAAGGAAGTATGATCATGTTGGGTGGAGGCCACACTACCTTTCCAAAGAGGAAGTAAGTAAAAGACACAGGACCCAGGAGCGTGAGAGAACACAAAGCTCTTGAGCCAGGCACGCTATAGGGTTGTAAGAGGGCCTGAGAGTTGAGTAGAGACGAAGCCACACCATGGCTTCCTCTTTGGGGCATGTCTTTGAGCTGCAGGTAGCTAGCCAGGCGCACAAAACCTGGACTAGGGAGATATCCCAGTGGGTGGGAGTGCTGGCTGAACAAACGTAAGGACCCCAGATCCCACCCAATGAACCCATGTAGAAAGCCAGGCATGGCTGTACAGGGTTAGGTGACAGGAAGATCACTGGGGGCTTGCTGACCAGCAGCCTAGCAGGAGGTTTAGTGAAAGACGATGACTTAAGAGCAAGAGTAATTGTATAGGACATCTCAGGTCCTCCTGGCCTCCACACGCATGTACTGTATACACACGTGTGCGTACACCATCCTCGTATGCAGGCCTACACGCATGAAACCTGCCGTGGCTTCTTCCTTGTCTCTGCTTCGGGGCTGTTCACACAACCTTCTCAGCCTCTGCTCCCCAGCTCTTTCAACCTAACAGCGTTTGTTTTCCACCTGCCTGGAGGTGACTCATACTAACCAAATCCCCCAAGACTGACGGATAACACAGACTGCAAACTGAAACTTCGTGCAAGACAGAGGCCGGAGATACCAGTCTGTATGCTCCTTCCCCAGAGGCTAATCTATGTGGAAAACCGGACTCTGTATTGAGTTTCTTGGAGAGCATAAAGTCCACTCGGATGAGCTGTGACGGCATGCTGTGGGCGCCTGAAGCTCCTCTGGCCTGGAGAGGGTGGGGCTGTTGGCAGGGAGAACAGCCAGCCTCTTCCTTAGACGCTACCAGACGATTCTCCCCCAGGCCAACTGCAGCACACTTCCCTCAGATCTTCCTTCAACCTTTATCCAATCCTGTATCTCCCAGGTTAGATGCAGCCATCCTGGATCTAACGCTGGATCATCTGACTTGCTCCAACACTTCCCAGATCCAGCAGAGCCCAGGATCTACCAGTTGACCCATTTTTTTTTAAAAAAACAAAAGATTTCTCATTCATTTTATTATTTTTCTTTTTCTTTTCTCAGAGACAAAGTCTCACTGTGTAGCCTTGGATGGCCACAAATTCATAGAGATCCACCTGTCTCTGCCCTCTGAGTGCTGAAATTAAAGGTGTATGAAAACACAGGTTGATTTATTTTTCACTTTTTTCTGGGGGGGGGGGGGGTTGAGACAGGGCTTCTCTGTGTAGCCCTGAAACTCACTGCCTCCCAGTGCTGGGATCAAAGGCATGTATCTCCAGCGCCCAACTGATGCACACACACACACACACACACACACACACACACAGACACTGGGTAGGCACTGTCCTTTGGAAAGAGAAAAGGGGGGTGGGGGACCCACTGGTAGAAATCTGAGCACTTTGATGTGCGATGGTGATCTTTCTTAGGTGTCAGGATGACAGGTGCTCCAGAGAGCGGGACACAAGGAAGAGCAGTAGATGGCGGACCTGTGAGAGTTGGGGGAACAGGCATCTGGATCCGGAAGCCAGGGACGGAGTCCAGGCTGGACCATCCGAAAACAGGGATCAGGGCAGTAGAGGTGGAAGGTTTTCACAGGTTCTGAATGCCAGTGTCTAGCTCATCACACGGTGAGCTGTCATTGCCCTTCAGGACAGCATCCATGGCCACTGTGAGAGATTTGTTTCAAGGTAGGGCTTGGCTTTCAGAGGGGTGGCTTCCATAGACTGGCTCCAGGTGGGGATGGACAGTTAGCACAGACGGCCCCGGGTGGGCATTGTGCTTTGGGTAGATGAGTGTCAGAATTCCACCCACGGGCAGCTCTGGCATGAAGTTTAGAACTGTTCTGTTCTCTCCTGGACGACTGACATCCTCGTCAGACCAGACCTAATATTGTTTAATTTTCCTCTTGACAACTTGTGAAAGAAATCTGATTTTGAGAGAGCTCACCTCATGTGGCCAACAGATTCTATTTTGCAAAGATGGCCACCAGCCTGTCTCTGTCACCGGCTCACCTTATGATGTGATCTATGGACCACTCCCACTGAGTGCCGCAAGGGGCCCTTCTCTTGGGATGCAGAGCAGACTTTTTGGGGTTTTTTACTGATGTGTGTTGTGAAAGCAATACCATATGATTTCTGAGGAAGGATTATAAAAAAGACATCTGCTTTGGCTCTGCTATTTTGGACTGCTTTCTGTTGGCTTTTGTAATTGTTTCTTTTTGTTTTGTCTCGAGACAAGGCCTCATTGTGTAGCTTTGGCTGTTCCTGGAACTCACAGAAATCCACCTGCCTCTGCCTTTTAAGTGCTGGGCTCAAAGGTGTGCAGTGTGCCACCACACCTGGCCTTTTTGTGCGTCTGGTTTTGGAGCTAAGGTCTTGCTCTGTAGGTTAAACTGGCCTGGAATTTTCTATTCAGCCTAGGCTGGATTTGAACTCTAGACAGTCCTCCTGCCTAAGACTCTTGTTTGCTTGGATTGCAAGTGTAGGCCACCTCACCCAGCTAATTATTACTGTTGTTCTTATTGTTACTATTATTGTCGTTGTTATTATTGTAAGGTTTTTGCAGACTGTGTGGTGTTGCTCAACAGCATGGCTCTGGAGCCGGGTCCCGTGTGGCTCCTCTCCAGTTACAAACTTGCTGAGTCATTTTGACCACACCACTCAACCTGGGTTCCTTTAGCTGTTGAATGGGACACGGTGGTGTCTGCCTGAGAGGATGGTCAGGAAGAGTGGTCTGTTTTAGAAGGCCAAGAATATGTTTTGTAGAGTGCAGTATGGTGAGGTGGGAGGGGTGCCTCAGCAGGCCCATGCTAAGGCATTCCTCCCCCTCCATCTCCCCTCACCCCAGGTACCAGCCATAGACAGGTCTAGTATAGAATAGAGTTTATTTGGGAGCATGGGAAGGGGGTTGAGAAGGGAAGGGAAAGAGAGAAGAGGTTGGCCAGAACATGTGGTGGGAGAGGGAAGAGGGGGAAGGGGAGAGAAGGAGAAAGGGGTCAGAGAGAGAAGAGAGTCAGAGAGAGTGAAGGGAGGCCAAACAGTCCCTTTTATAGCAAGCCATGCCTACCTGGCAGTTGCTAGGTAACTGTTGTGTGGGGCCTAAAAGGAATGCTAACAAAGAAAGCAGAAAAATAGATTTATTATATATCATTTTATATATCATTATACACATGTGTGTATAATGTGTGTGCGCGTGTGTGTGTCTAACTGAGGCACCTATTAACACAGCTTTCCTTGCCACATGCAGTACCTGTGGCTCCTCCCAACACTTCTTCCCCTGCCCCCCAACTCTCTACCCTAAACCTCTCTCTCCCGAGGCTGGGTTTCGCTTCCCTTCCCCCAACCCTTTTTTTTCTTCTATAATTCAGCCATTTTGGCCCTGTACCATCCCGGCCTCTTTGTCCACAGATCCTCTCTCTTCTGCATCTGCCCTTCCCACTCGACTTCATGGCCTTGGTTCAGTCTGCTGGCCATGTTCACTCTGGGCCCTTCCTGATGCTTTGGCTGTTCTCCCCCATATCTACAACGAAAAACCTCCTCAACCATACCTAGGTGTGGTCCTGTCCTCATTTCCCTTCAGGTTCTGACATCTGTGAAGGGATGCTTTGTGGTAGAGCACGTCATCTTGCCAGCAAGAATGAGGGCAAGCCCTCACAAAGCACTTCCCCTCTTCTGCATCCTTTTATCTGGGCTGCCACCAGAAGGTGTCACCCATATTTAAAATGGGTATTTATGATTTCAAAAAAAAAAAAAATGTAATCAAAAAAAACCCTCCCAGGAGCTCATAGTTGCCTGGGTTTTAGTCGGTTGCAGACGTGTTTAAGTCGACCACATACGTTTGTCCATCCCCTTGTGTGTGGTGTTTGGCTTCTAGACTAGTCAACAAACTGACTGGATCCAGACTGTGTGGCTTCAGATCCCTCCATCCAAATGTTCACACGTTCCAGAGCCAGGGGTTGGAGAGACAGCCAGTGGTTAACTGCACCTACAGAAGACCCTTCGTTGCTAGCTACCCTCATGGTGGCTCACACCTGCCTGTAACCTTAGCTCTCTGGCATCCAACACCCCGTTCGGGCCTCCGGAGCCATTCACATGCACGTGGCACACACACACATACACACACACACACACACACACACACAAAGTTAATGAAATAAATATTTTATAGTTCCAGGCTCAGCTATCCAAAGCTCCTTGGAGTCCTGAGGAGTGTGGATAAACACTCACACGGCTTATGGCAGCTACAACAGCTTCTGAGGTTGGAAACTCTTTAGAACTTTTATGTTCAGTTCCCACACTCAAAGACACGCCAATAATGTTAATAGGGGGTTGCAGAGGTCGGCCCATTGCACAGTGGCACATAGAGTCATTAGACAAACAACGTAGGCTATTAGGCCTTCTCAAGGCGTTAATGTTCTGGGCATGACTCTCCAGGTAAAAATACCCAGTTCTGTTTTGCCAAGTCAAAACTTGTTGGTTGTGATTGAAAGATTGGCCAACCAGTTAAGTTCTTGCCTCCCAAGAGCTGCGGACCTGAGTTTGGATACCCAGCACCCACGTAGAAGCTGGCCATGGTGGTGGGTGCCTGTAAGCCATCACTGTGGAGACAGGAGGACCTTAGAGGTTTTCTAGCATGTCATCCAGGTCGAATAAGAGGCCTTGTCTCTTAAAAGAGGAGTTGTCAAGATGGCTGCCAGGCTTGATGGACTGAGTTCAGTTTCTGGAGCCCCCACTGTGGAAGGAATAAAGGACCCACACAGGTTTCTTCTGACCTTTATCTACACACAGAACTTTAGTATGCGAAAGTGTATTTGTATTCCTGTGTGTGTGTGTGTGTGTGTGTGTGTGTGTGTGTGTGAGTGCGTTTGCACAAGCCAGCCAAGGCAACATAGTGAGAGCCGGATTCCAAAATAAAAGTTACATTTAAGAATAAGATAGAGAAATAATTGTGGGAGCCACCTAACGTTTACCTTTGGACTTCATGTGTGCACACACTCACACATGCACATGCAACTTTTTGGCCAAGAGACCCAAAAGGTCGATACCTGTTTTGTTGCCTTCCTTGGGTGATAGGACGCCAGGAATTGTCTGAGAACGTGGACATGGAGACACTTATGTAGATGGGGAAGAAGGCCTGGAGCTGGAAAGGTTGAGGATGGTAGCCATTTCAGCATCCAGGAGTTGGAAGCAGGAACATCTGGAGTTCAAGGCTAGCCTGGGCTACAAGAAACTCTGTCTTGGAAGAGGAGGAGAAAGAAGAGGAAGAGGAGGTGGAAGACACCACTGAAAGTAGCTGGGCAGGGTGAAGGCCACTTTGGAAAACTTTCAGCAAGATTCATCAACTTGAAGGAGGGGGGTGGGGGGGGGAGCCGTTCTTAAAGGGCCCACTGCCTGTTTCTCAGGTCATTCTTCCTTCAAACAGTTAATTGCAGGAAAGCACAGACAATAGTGTCCTCTGCAGTACTCAGTGGGTCTCACCCGAGCATGCCAGTCTATAAAAAGGTTTGCTTATTTAAAAATAAACAATGTTTGTGGTATGGACCCAACCCCACTCTCATGCTTGGGGCTGCCTGGTAAGTGACTGCAGATGTGAGCCAGACTAATACTACCGATTTCAGGCCCCGGAAGTGAGGCACGCCTGCAGTCCCAGCTACTGGGGAGGCTGAGGCAGGCCTTTTACTGGAGCCCAGGGGTTCAGAGTCAGTCTGAACAACTTTGCAAGGCCTAGGGCAAGAGCTGTACATGTCTTGATTCTTTGGTGTGGCACCAACCAGGGTAGCCTAAGAGCAGAGGCTGCTGCTTAGCCCTCTGAATTTAGGTTTGTTCTAGGGTCTGGTATCATGTGAGGCAAAAGGAAGAAAGAGACTGAAGGGAATATAGAACATACTCAGAGCAGACAGGGGAAATGAATAAAATAGCAAATATTCAGATTTTTTTTAAATGACCCCATCTATGGTCTCTGCCCATCACCTAGTGGGTGGGGACTAGACCCAAGCAGACATTCAGCTGGCATCCTGAGAATGCCTGCAATTCCATCATTTAAGGCCAGCCTGGTCTACATGGCCAGCCACAGCCCAGGTAGGGATACACAGCAAGAATCTGTCACAAAAAGAAAATTTCTTTTAAAGCAATAGCGTATAACCAAGCACACATACATGTTTGTGGGGGCTGAGGGAGGGGAAAAATTGAGGCTGCGGGATTCAGGATGCGTGCAGTACATTCTTATATGGAAAACTTTAAAGCACTAGCAGAAGGCAAGGTAATTTTTACTGACTGTCGTGGACATGAAGACTATAGGCAGGTTACATCACCGAAGGTGATCCCCAGATACAAAGAGTGCAGAGGCTCAGTGCTGTGCCTGCATCCAGAGATGCAGACCAAAGCCACAGCGAGATACTGCGTTACACTCACCAGAGGGACGGTTATCAGAAAAGCATAGAAAACCGCAGACAGCAGGCGGACAGACCCTGGGATGTCTCTGTGCAGTGGGACATCCAGCGTAATGAAATGTTGGCCTGCGCTCCAACTTGAGGAACCCTGAGAGTGAGGGTAAGCGGGTGGGGCCGGGTGTGTTGTGTGGATCTGTTTAGATAAAACAGGAAAAGCAGGTAAATCCATGGAGAGCTAACTCAGACTGGTAGTTGCTAGGGCCTGAGGTTGAAGGCCTCATGGCTCCTGGTGTATGCCAAGGTGATGGGAAATGTCTGGGTACCAATGGAAGCAGGCAGTGGTTGCACAGGCTTTCGAACACAGTACACATCACATTTGCTTCGGAATGGTGAGTTCTCGCTGGGTGTGGTGGCACAGGCCCGTGATTCCAGCTGCAGGGGAATGACCACTTTACTGGGCCTGTGACACTTACCTTGACCAAAGCAACTGGGGGAAAGAAGAGATTGCGTTTGTTTTTGAGACAGGGTCTCACTGTGGACTGTGTAGACTGAGCTGTGTAGACTGAGTTTTGTAGACTGAGCTGGCCCTGAATTCGGAGATCTACCTACCTTTGCTCTTGAGTGCTGAGATCAATGGGATAAGAAGTGCACTACCCTAGCTGGGCAGTGGTGGCGCACCACTTTAATCCTAGTGCTCAGGATTTTGAGTTCGAGGCCAGCCTGGTCTACAGAGTTTCAGCACAGCCAGGGTTACACAGGCACAGAGAAACCCTGCTCTGAGAAATCCAACCAACCCAACAAAAGGTGTGTGACACTACAGTTTTGCATAGTGGGCCAGAAGAGTTTGCTTTGGCTTAAGGTTCCAAAGGGAGAAGCAATAATGGCCAGAAAGGCAAGGCTTACTGTCAGAAGCAGGAAGTTGGCTCGGCACGTCATCATACATGCACAGGAAGCAGAGAGGGGGACAGAAGATAAGGTGAGGCTAAAATCATCAAAGCCCACACCAATGATATACTTCATCTAGCAAAGCTGCAACCCCTAAAGGCTCCATAGCTTCCCCAAATAGTGCTACCATCTAGGGATCTATTGTTCTAACTCGTGACCTACCGGGGGACATGCCTCTTTCTAACCACAGCTGGGGCAAAGCCTATCTGGACCATCTCGAGAGTTGCAGGCAAGCTTGTGAAACTTAGTAAGACCTTATCTCAAAATACAAATTAAAAAACAAAAACAGGCCTGAGGCTGGGCAATGGTGACAGAGGCAAGAGGATCTCTGGGTTCCAGGACAGCCAGGGCTACTCAGAAAAACCCTGAGTCAGAAACAAACAGATCAAGTAGGCAGGCATAGTCTGAAATTCCAGCACTTGGGAGGTGGAGACTGCAGGATCTGGAGTTCAAGATTTTCTCTTCAGCTCCAAACCCAGTGTGAGGCCAACTTGAAATCTTGTCTCAAGGCACAAACAAACCGAAAGTCTGAAGATGAAAAGAAAACAGGGTTGGGATGCAGCCTAGGCACACTACATTTGCCTAGCATCTCTAGTACCACACAGGTAGATGGGTGGATGCTGGCTGCACGGCTTGTCAGGATAAGGATGCTTGCTGGCCAACCTGCTGAGTCCGAGCCCCTGGACCCACATGATGGAAGGAGGGAGCCCTAATCCCACACGTTACCCTCTGACCTTCACATAAGCACAGAGGTGTGTCCACAAACATACACAGTAAATAAATAAAAGGTAATATGAAACGGAGCAATAAGGTAGGTCATGGATGTTCACATTCCTGTAATTCTATCTTGGGAGGTAGAGACAGAATTCCCAGGGCAAGCTAGCTAACTGGAACAGCAAAATCAGTAAGCTTTGCGTTCAACAAAAGATCCTCCTTCGGTAAGAATAATGTCCCAAGTAGTAAGCGGTCAGGGGAGATGATGTTAACCTCTGACCTCTACTTGCACTTACACACACACAGACACACACACACACACACCAGACAGCTTGGCCTGGGTCATCTTGGTTATGGCTGTAATGTCAAAGGGCTAATCTAAAAAGCTCCTCTGTCTTCAGAAATTTAAGAGCCAAGGTAAATGCTGCAGGAGACAGCTGATCTTCAGCTGGAGGAGGAGTCTGGGGAACTCCTCCTCGGCACTGGAAGGACGATGGCCCTGTTTAGTCTCCTTAATGAACTGCGGAGGACTCTTGTTGCTAAACAGGTTGGAGGGGCTGAGCAGGTGCTATTTAAGAATGCACACGGATAGAGCTGGCCCAAGCGAAAGGAATTGCTCTCCGTGGAAATTAAGTTCAACCAAATCAGCAGCTAATTGACCTTTTACTTCTACTAAAACCAGCAGTCAGTGGCTTCTAGTCTCCTGGTCACACTCCGGGAGCTAAAGCACAGATAATGGCATCCACTGTACGGTGTACACGGCATATCTGGGATTGGCATTTGTATACATTGCTGTAATTACAGTGTGTGGCCAAGTAGAACTCTTTGGTTCTGTTTAAAAAACACTATAGTTAGATGGGCCAGGCACACCACACAGTTTGGCTGTGGTCCAGGTCAGTTCCGCAAACACATTGTGTGTGGGTGAGCTGGGTGCTGTGGGAATCCGCCATACACCTGTCTTCAGATTCTCCCGAATTTCTAGAAATGGCTATCTTGATTTTCACACTCTAAAACCTGTCTATTCTGAACGTCCAGTACTATATTATATCAGAAGTAGACTGGGGAAAATAGCCTGTAGTTTGATGTGATTTTGGAGGTCTTTTCTTTGGGTTTCTTGTCATTTTCATCTTTTTTTTTCCCTTGCTAGGGATCAAACCTGGGACTTCTCAGAGGCTGGGGGTATTCTCTATTCAACCTGCTTAATGCATTTCTTTCTTTCTTTCTTTCTTTTTTTTTTTAATTCTTATGATCTTATCTCATGTTTTTGAGGCAAGGGATCCTGTTGTCCAAGCTAGCCTTGAACTGTGAAGTAGCCAGAGACCGAGCTCCAGATCGTCCCTCCCCCCACCCCCCTCACACACACACACACACACACACACACACATACTGGGATCCGAGGCTGGCAGATCCTCTGCAAGAGCAGCCAGGACTCTGAGCTCTGAGCCATCTCCTGAGCCCGAGCCATCCTTTGACTGTTTGTGCATCGGGCTTTTCTGTTTTCCTCTCTGGTCCAGCAAACATTGCCGCCTGAACACAGCAACACGGTCGTTTTAAAATTTCTATTTCCAACACACTGACACTGGCCCACGCCGCTGTGAAACGGGAAGCATGGAGAACTGAACCTCGGGTCACCAGTGGGTGCAGAGACCAGGGTGCTCCGCCAGCTCAGCAGGGCTGGGTCCAGCTGGAGCAGCGGGTTCCCTGCACTCCCTCTGAATGCCTTTACCAGACTCACAGGAGATGAATGCTCAAGGACTTTGAAACGCTGCCATCTTTTCAAGTGGCAGGCCGCTTTTAGCCCTTCATCCCTGGGCTACAGGGACACCAAGAGAATGAAAACTAAGATGGGTGCTGGATGCTGGCGCTGCCAGACTCCTCCGTCAGGGAGTCTAATTCAGAGTCCTTCCAGAGACGATGGATTTCCACTTGTTTATAGGAATGCAATCAATCTGACTCTGCTCCCTTAGCAGGCACTACTCCCTGCCTTCTATCTCCAGCATCATGTAAAACGGACCTGGGGTTACAACAACAAAGACCCCACAGGTATCTATCACTTATGTGGCTGAGGGGGACCTTGAACTCATGGTTCTCCTGTGCCTCTCCAATGCTGGGACTGCAGGCATACTTCACCATGCCTGGCTTTATGGGGTGCTGAGGACTGAACTTAGGACTTCGACTGACAGCTGGACAAGCATTCCCCAGGCCACCAAGTGTCTGTCTTTTGTTTGTGTGTTTACATTTTATTTTTCGTATAGGATGTCCTTTGTGGGTGCGTGTTGGAGGTCAGAAGACAACCTGTGGGAATTGGTTCTCTCCTACTATGTGGGTCATTAGTCTTGGCAGCGAGTTCCTCTGCCTGCTGAGCCATCTCGCAGGTCCCCAAAGTACCCATTTGGATGTATTGTTGATGTATGGTTGGCATGGAAATGGACAAGTCACTCTGCCTTGGGGACAGAGTCACCCCATTGGTGTGGCTTGTATCTCACAGGCATGGATTCCCAGGGCTTCCCCTCTTAGTATTCAGATTGGGAACTTCAATGAAAACCACAGCCCAGCAGCCTCGCTCCCTGAATCTCGATAGCAGCGGGTTGTTTGGTTTTTTTGTTGTTTTTTGTTTTCTTAAATCTTTTGAGGTCTTGTGAAAACAGTTCCATGTTTGTATAGATAAAGTCGGGATTGTACCCATCTGACCACTTGAAAATCTTGAGGTTTCTTCTGTCAGGCCACCCCTTTCAAAGACCAAAATGAACAACAAAAATAAATCTGTGGGATAGCTCATTTCCTTGCAGTTAGCGCCAGCCAAGTCTGAATTTATAAGGCAGATTTGGGCTCCAGATGGAGCAGCCCTGGTGATCTGATTGGAAACCTTGCTCACTAACTTGTGCTAAATATCAGAGCTAGGTACAAAAACTGGTAAATGACTTATTGAGACAGGATCTCACTACGGAACCCTGACTGTTCTGGAACTTCCCTTTAATCCCAGGGCAGAGGCAGAGGCAGAGGCAGAGGCAGAGGCAGAGGCAGAGGCAGGTGGATCTCTGAGTTTGAAGCCAGCCTGGTCTATAGAGAGTGAGTTCCATCCAGCATAGCCAGAGCTACAGAAAATCTGTCTCGAAACAAAACAAAACAACAACAAAAAGGTGACTTAAAATGTTTTCTTAAACCATGCCACAGATGTGATCTACATTTGGAATCGCTGTCACTCTCAGGAAGACCATGAATGTAAACAACTCTGATTGTCACTTTCCTTCAAAAAGTCACCCTGGTTGCCAGCTCCCTTTGGCTGTTCTCTGGGGAAAAATAGAATGATTTGGCTCAGCCCTGCCCCCCAGGTGAGGAAGACTAGGAACCTTTGATTCTCCCAGCCCCATATCCCTGGTCCTAGAATTATAGGCTTTGCAGCCACATCAAGCTAATGAGACACAGGGATGGGGCCCAGGGCTCTTTGTATGCTAGGCAAGCACTCTAGAGCCTGAAGCACATCCTCAACCCTTGATTGGTATGTGTGTGTCTTAGTTAGGGTTTTATTGCTGTGAACAGACACCATGACCAAGGCAACTCTTAGAAGGACAACATTTAATTGGGGCTGGTTCTGAGGTTCAGTCCATTATCATCAAGGCGGGAACATGACAGTGTCCAGGCAGGCATGGTGCAGGAGGAGCTGAGACTTCTACATCTTCATCTGAAGGTCAATAGGAGAAGACTGGCTCCCACATGGTCAGGAGGAGGGGTCTCATTGCCCACTCCCACAGTGACACACTTCCTCCAACAAGGCCACACCCACTCCAGCAGGGCCACACCTCCAAATAGCGCCACTCCCTGGGCCAAACATATTCAAATCTCCAAGGTGGGGGGAGTAAGGGAGGGGGGAGAGGAGAGAGAGAGAGAGAGAGAGAGAGAGAGAGAGTGCGCGAGCGAATCTGCTATCTTGCTCTAAAACTCTTCTCATCACTTCAGGTCAGGGCCCACTTCAGGTCAGGGCCCAGTGAACTTGGAGCTTGCATTTCTTCAGCAAGTCTAGCAGCCAGCACAGAAACCCAGCAGCATTCCTAACCCACTACCCACTCACCTCAGGGTCTGGGTACCAGGGACACTTGCAGGCCCTGCCCCATGTTTCACTCAGTGATGGCCCTCCAAGCTCAGGTCCCACTGCTTGCTGTGCGAACACTCTGACCCACTGAGCCATCTCCCCAGCTCTGGTCAACTTTTAAACAAGATTTATTTGGTTTTGGAGACTGGGTCGCCCTGGCTGGCCTTGAACTCAGAGATCTGCCTGTCTCTGCCTTGAATGCTGGGACTAAAGGTGTGCGTTTAGGAATTTTCAGTATAGAAATAAATTCATGATGCCTTCCTTCAAAGAAAGCCTTATAGACATGAAATTTAAAAGGAGGCAGTGCTTCGGAGGATGGAGTGTTGCCAGGCAGCCAGGGTCTGTCGGACAGTGCCTTTCATCCTGTCTCCTCACTACAGTCAGGTCCAAGGGCCAGGAGATAGCTCAGTGGTTAACATCCTTCATAAGTTAGAAGCTTTGATTTCTAAGGACAGTCTCCTGTATCCCTGGCTGCCCTTGAACTGGCCGAGGAGGGCCTTGAAATTATTTATTTGTATGTGGGTGTTTTACCTACATGTATGTCTGTGCACATGTGCTTTCCTGGTACCTGTGGAGGCCAGAAAAGCACATCGAATTCCCTGAAACTGGAGTTACTGAGAGCTGCCCACTTGGGTGCTGGGAAGCAAACCTGGAGAGCATCAAGTGCTAATAACTGCTGAACCATGACTTTGAAATTCTGACCCTCCTACCTTCACCTCTCATGCTAGCAGTACCGCCATAGCTGGATTGTGCAGTGCAGGGGACGGAAGCCAGGGCTTTGTGCATGCTAGACAAGCTCTCTAAGGACTAAGCCATATCCCCAGCCCCATGGGTTAGACTTTTACTAGCTTCCCAAGAGCGGCAGGCTTTTGTTGTTGACAGTTACAGCCTTCTTGCAGAGCATCTGCCCCTCATTACTCTGCTATTCAGAGTAGTGAACCGTGCACGTGAGCAGCTCCTGACTGTGACCAGAGCAGTTCAGTAACAGGAGTTTTCCTGTTGCACTGGAGCATGTGTTCAGCAAATATTGATCGGGGGATACTCAGGCCTTGTGAATCTGGACCTGTGTCACTGGGTGTAGTGAATCCCACACAGTGAGGGGGAGCCCCATTTGGGACTGTACAAGCCATGCCAGAAGCACTTCGTGGGGGATGGCCCGATGGGAGGGGAGATGCTTTTGGCAGTGGGTCAGACATGTGAAAAGATGGTGAAATGGTAAAAAAAGAAATCCTGGGCTTTGGGTTTCTGTTTTTGTATTTGAAATTCATTACATTTGTGTGGTGTGGTGTGTATGTGTGTGTGTGTGTGTGTGTGTACACCACAGCACACATGTGGAGATCAGAGGACACTTGTGGGGATCAGTTGTCTTCTTAACACCATGTAGGTCCCAGAGATCAAACTCAGGTCTCCAGGCAACAAACATCTGGCCTCTCTATTTTATGTTAAGTGGCTTGTTTATTTAAAAAAAAAAAAAAAAACCTTTTCCTTTTAGTAAAAAATATTAAATGGAAACAAAATATCACAGTTTTAGCATGCATTACTGTCTAAGAGGAAATGGAGGAAATGAGACTATAGCAAGTCAAGGGTAGATAATTTTCGTGTGTTATGTGCGCCAGTGCTCTCTTGTGTGGGGAAAGCACATGTGTGCGTGTGTGCGCTTGTGGAATCCAGAGGTTGACATCTGGTGTCTTTCTGAGTCACTACTTTATTTACTGAGATGAAGGCTCTCACTGAACCCAAAGCTTGCTCATTAGGTTATTCTGGCTAGCCAACTTGGCCCCGGGATCTACAGTCCCCATCTCCCCAGAGTTAGAGTTATCTGCTGGGCTTGTATGTGGGTGCCAGAGGTCCAGACACCAGTCTTCACAGGAGCACAGGAAGCCTTATTCATGGGGCTGTCTCCCCAGTCTCTGGATGCTATTTTCTTAATAGATCTTGTTTCGTGCCTTTAAAATAATAAGCCATGAATCAAGTCCATATGGTACTACATAGGAAACCACAAAGAGATGTTTACTGAAGAAGCTTTGGCTCTTAATCAGAAGTGTAAAACAGCATGGGGACCTTCCAGAGCCTGCCCCAAAGGTCACTAGATATTTAGTCTATGTGTCAAAAATGTTCTTGTCTTAGCCTGTTGGTCTGCTGTTGTAAAATGCCAGAAACTCGGTGGCTCATGAGAACCATTTATCCCTCCTTCTTCTTTATACTGCAGGTCCAAGGTCAGATGCTCGCAGACACAGGGTGTCTGGTGAGAGACCACTTCCTGGCAGACAGACACTTGACACCACCTTATCATTTAAGCTGTTCTTATCGGGAGTTAGAAGGGAGCTGTCGGGGTCTGCGGGTACTGGGTCAGTAATCAGTCCATTCATGTCGTGAAGGCCCCTCATAGGTTGGATTGGATCTAGGTTACACATAACATTCAGTCTATAGCAATTGTATATAAAATTTGGAATCAGACAATTTAAGAAAAAAAAATGTGAGTTCAAAGGACAGTTTTCTAGATCAGTTCTTTCTTACCTTAAAGCCAGGACTCATTTAAACTCGGGTTGTCAGACTCCGGCAACAAGAGGAACAAGAGGAAACGCCAAAGGCTGGGAGGCTCAGCGGATAGATAGGTCAGGAGTGGTGACTCATGCCCTTAATCCCAGCACTCCAGAGGCAGGGGGGCTGGGTCTCTGGGAGCCTGAGGCTAACCTAGTTCCAGGCCAGCCAGGACTATGTAATGAGACTCTGCAGCGGTTCCTGCCTCCAGGTTCCTGCCCTGCGTGAGTTCCTGTCCTGACTTCCTTCAGTGATGAAGTGGAAACTACACCAGACAAACCCTTTTCTCCCCACCTTGCTCTGGTCATGGTGCTTCATCACAGCAATAGTGGCCATGACTGAGACACACACAGCCTATGCTGCTCATTGCAAATTTTGTTTGTGCTTCCAATTTTTCTATGAATCAAAATTACCTCCATTCTTGGCTTTTATAGACAATATTAATCCTGAACTTTATTTTCTCTCCTTTCTTCCTCTCTTTTTTTAAAAGATGTGTGTGTGTGTGTGTGTGTGTGTGTGTGTGTGTGTGTGTGTGTGTGTGACTATGTGCCAGTGCACAGAGAAGTCAGAAGAGGACATGGATTCCCCTGGAGCTGTCCGATGTGGGTGCTGGAAACTGAACTTAGGTCATTTGGAAGGGCTGCAATCACTTTTAACCTCTAAGCTATCTCTTTCTTTTCTTCCTCTCCCCTTTCTCTCTCTCTCTCTGTCTGTCTCCCCCTCTCCCTATCCTCTCCCCCTCCCTCTCCCACTGACCGCCCACCCACCCTACCCCCAGGTCTCTCTATCTCTCTGTCCCTTTCTTTCCCTTGACAGTGACTCACCACAGCCCAGGCTCAATTCAAACTTATGGTGAGCCAATTTGCCCCACTAACCTTGGACTGATTGTTTTAAATTTTTCCCCCCTTTTTCTAAGTGTGAAAGCTTGCATGCAATTGATAAACAATCCATACTTGGATGTTTCTTGGTGCCATTTTCTGAAGGTTGATTTCTATTTTTTATGGGGACAAAATAGGAAATGTATCAATCAAAGAAAAAGTCACAGTTCAATACTTTTGAAATTGATGTCCGTATTTCTTTCCCAAATGATTTGTCTTCATTTTTTGCTACTAGTTGGCAGAGTCTCCAGCCTTATGTTTCTGTTATCTTGAAAAGTTTCGAGTCAACCCAATTGCAGATAAGCTCACAGATGTTACTAAATATTTATGACATATTACAAAGGAATCTATGAAAACACATCTGTGTAGAGAATACTTTTTCACAAATAGGCATAATGCCACATCCCTGTGATTCCCAGCACTTGTAAGATAGGAGCAGGTGGTGGGTTTCTGTGAGCTCAAGGCCAGCCTAGTCTATAGAGAGTGACTTTTTTCTCAAAATAAATAAGTCCATAAACCTTTTAAAATTATGCTTTTCTATTGTGTGTCTGTCTGTACATATATCATGTATTGGGTGTAGGTGTGTTGGCATGGCCCCACAATTAGTTTCTTTGAAGTTTGTGATTCTGTGAGCACACTGATGCAGTTTATTGTTTGAGATGGTGTAGAGGGTGGGGAGAGGGTATATCCTTAAAAGATTTATTTACTTATATATGAGTACACTGTAGCTGTCTTCAGACACACCAGAAGAGGGCATCGGATTCCATTACAGATGGTTGTGAGTCACCATATGGTTGCTGGGATTTGAACTCAGGACCTCTGGAAGAGCAGTCAGTGCTTTTAACCACTGAGTCATCTCTCCAGCCCTCAAACATATTTTTTTGAGACAGACTTTCTTAGCTAGTTTATCAGCTAGTTTAGCATCACTGGCTGGCCAGAAGACCCTCCTGTCTCTTCCTCTCAGGGGCTAGGATCCTAAACGAGGCCTCTGACATGGACGATCCTAACTGGGGTCCTCATATTGGAACAGCAAGCACTTTGCCCACTGAGCCTTCTCTGTACCCCCTTGTTTACTTTTATGTATATGGAAGTACGTGCACCACATGCCTGTGGGAACCCTCAGAGGTCAAAAGAGGGTGTTGGACCCCCGGAAGTACAGTTATAGGCTGTTGTGAGCTGCCATGTGGGTGCTGGAAACTGAACTCAGGGCCTCTGCAAGAGAAAAAGATATACATTCTTAACAACTGAGCCATCTCTTCAGCCCTGCCTATGGTGGATTTTCTGTTTGGTTTGTTCTGAGACAGCGTCTCACATATCCCAGGTTGCTCTCAGAGTTGCCGTGGAATCAAGAATGACCTTGAACTCCTGATCTTGCAGCCTCCACCTCCCTAGTGCTGGGCTCACAGGTGTGCACTGCCATTCTTGGCTCAAATTCTTAGTTTTATGAAGTCTTGGTTGTCTCCTGAGCCTCCTTACTTAGTGTCCGTGTACAGACAGAACGTTCAGCATGGCTGTGGAGAGCAAAACATTTGCATATCTGCCTCAGAAGGCGGACTGGTGGCTTTTCTTTCTTGGGACAGTGCTCTAGCCTCTAAGACAAGCTCTTGCATATGTGGCAGCCCATTCGTCACCGAACGTAGAGCAACTGGCAGTATGTGTTGCTAATTATAACAATCTGGCTTCTGTGTAACAAATTAGAATACCCAGGAAAGAGGAGATGGTCAATGATAACACAAACGCAAATCATTTTTCCCCTTAGGGTAGAGTAACTTCAATGTCAATACTTAAAATCTCTACATAGATCAAGGAAAATATTTTCTGAATGAGAATCTTGTGCACTTGCCGTCATAAGGCATAATGAAAAGCAGTTTGGGGAGGAATGGGTTTATTTGGCTTATAAATTATATATAGTCAGACATTGAGGGAAGCCAGGGCAGGAACCAGGAGGCCGGAACTGTAGCAGAGACTTTAGGAGAATACCACTTGCTGACTCCTCCCCTGGCTTGCTCAGCTGCCTTTCTTAATGCAGCCCAAGCCTACTTGCGTAGGGATAGTACTGCCCATGGTGGGCTAGGCCCTCTTCAATTAGTAATTAAGTTAAAAGCCCCACAAACATGTTCATAGGCCAATATAATGGAGAGAATTCCTCAATTGAGGCTCCCTCTTCCCTGGTATGTCATGTTGGTAGCAAGGCTAACTATACCACCAGTGAATAATAGGTAATCATGCCCAGGTGAAAGTGTCATTTGCAGTGTAAGGTGGGTTTTGTTGTAACTGTCGAGGATGGTTTGTTGCCATGGTTTGTTGCTATGGCAGCATATATCATATGCTGCCTACTCTTTGAGAAACTATTGGTGCGGTACCCAAGGAAGAGATCCAGTTATTTGCAAAGGCCATTGAACTACTCTTCTTAGGGCTGAGGATATGAATCAATGTATAGCCAGTGCTTAGAATGCCAAGGCCATTGAGTATATCCACAGCATATCTTCCACCCCCACCAAGCACCTACTTTAAAAAGGTAAGGACTTGGCCAGGTGCACACCTGTTATACCGGGACTTGAGAGGTTTGGAGGCTGAACTCAGGAGTTCAGCATCATTTGTGGCTAGGCCAGCTAGACAGGTCAGCTTCCCCCACTCCCCTCCGCCTGTCTGAGTGCAGGTAGTTGTCTTTCTTTCCAGATTGACCTAGTCAAGAATGGCCGAAGAAACAGAAGCAGCCTGTCTTCTGTGATGCCACCCTTCCCACTAGGGAGTTTTGTTTAGTAAACTGCAGTTTTGCAGGAAAATGGTTGTCCTCAGATTCATGGCAGTCCTTCTATTGAAGCCTCCCTGGTTCTAGGTAATGGGCTGCATCACCTGGCTACAATAGGAAGGAATACATTCTACCTAACACCACCATCCTCGCTGGAGCCTGCGATGTTTTTCTAAGGACCATTTAGGTGTTTGCTCACAAAGGAGTCTTTTTTGAGATTTGGAATTTCTTCCCATTAAATTTTCCACATTTTAGTCAAGAATGTAAGTGGGCTGATTGGTTTTTCATCTGTTTTGAATTTTCTCCTCTGGCTGCCTTGTCTGTGATAGTAGTGGTGGGTGTGGTCACTTCAGGGATGCCTTAACATCGCCTACGGAGGATGCTGCTTGGAGGCAGCAGACATTCGAGTACTTGTTACTGCTTAAGGCTTTGCTGTGAGGATCTTCTGTCCTGTTTGGATCCCATGCTTTGAGAGATAGCTTTACTACAGTTTGCAAAATGGTCTTGGTAACGGATAACTATTGAAAACACAATGTTGAGGTCTGGGGTGTAGCTCAGCTAATGGAGTGCTTGCCCAGTATTCACAAAGCCCTTGGTTTGATCACTGGTATCAGTTTGGTGCTGCGTGCCTGTAATTCCATTGTGTGGGAGGTAGAGGCAAGAAGATCAGGAGTTCGAAGGTCATTTTGGCTACATAGGGAGTTTGAGGCCAGCTATGTACCACCCTGGCTCAAAACTAAAGCCAATGAAAACATTACTGGTCAGTGACCTTTTAAAGGGGAATGAGTTCCTGTGAACAGGTTTCTTGTCTGTTTGCAAGAACTGAAGGCTATCCACATATCCACAAGAATGTCAGGCAGGTCTGTCGGGGAGATTGTCAACAAGACAGTGAAGCCCAAGAGCAGAAGCTGTCGAGAGCTTTCAGAGGTAATGGCACTGTGGAGAAAACTCAAGGGGAAGAGGGAAGGGGAGAGATGTCTGTTTTCACTGCTAAGGCTACAACCTTGAACTTCACCTTTTCTACTACTGAGCTTCAGTCCCAGCTCTTGATATATATCAATATATAGATATAGATAAAGATAGATATGTAGGTAGACTGGCAGACAGGATAGAATATATTGGTGTATATATACGTGTGTGTATATGCATGGGGGGGCGTGTGTGTGTGTGTGTGTGTGTGTGTGTGTGTGTGATTGTGAAGGCCAGAGGTCAACCTCAGCTGTTATCTTCAGAAACACCATCTGAGCATCTCTTTAGATACAGGGTGACTAGGCTGGCTGGAGAGCCCCAGGGGACCCTTGTCTCCACCTACCCAGCATTGGGCACTTGGACGTGGGCGTTGTGGATCAGACGTGGGTGTTCATACTTTTAAGGCAGACGTGTTAACCACAGAGCCATCACCCCAGCTATTATTTTTCCATAAATCTGGTCGGTGTGAAATGGAACTAGACCAAGACAGGGTCACTGACCAACAGAGAGCACTTGTGAGACGTTGTAGCCTGAGTGCTGTTCATTCACAACCGTCACTTGAGTTTCTTGTGCCTTTTCAGGTTGTTTATAGAAACCTGCCGTCACGTTCACCCGACTCATTTGCTCAGCAAGCCTCCTCTGTAGAGATAACATAAGTAAATAATCTTCTGAGCAGAGTTTTTTACAATGGGATCTCAGACGTGGGGGTGGATCGAGGACTAAAAAAAGTGATGAAAATTTTAAATCTTCGTCCCTTGTTGTTTAGTGACAATGTTTTAAAAGATTGATTGTAAGGGTAAACATTTTTCATGGGGGTTATCCTCAGGTCATTTTAGTGACATAAAATCCATGTGTCCTAAATTGACACTTCTTTGTTCTCTGTTCCTGGCTGGAAGCAAGACTAAGGCAGTTAAACTAGACGTGGTGACCGTAAGCCAGTAATCTCAGCATTAGCTGTCAACTTGACAGTGTCACCTGAGAAAAGAGTCTCAATTGAGGGAATGCTCACATCAGATTGGCTTGTGGGCATGTCTGTGGGGTGTTCGCTTTGATTGTTAATTGATTTGGGAGGGTCCAGCCCACTGCGGGTAGCACCATTCCCTAGGCAGGTGGTCCTGGGCCACATAAGAAAGCTAGCTAAATATGAGTCTGAACAAGCTGGCAAGCAGTTTTCCTCCATGGTTTCTGCTTGAGTTCCTCCTTGATTTCCTTCAATGATGGGTTATGAGCTGGAGTGTAAGCTGACTTCTACACTTTCTCCTCTCTGTCTCTCTAGACAGGGTGTTTTATCACTGCAACAGGAAGGAAATTAGGACACATGACTCTAACTGACTCAAGGTCGATGCACCAGAGAGCTCAGCTCCGTCATTCAACAATGCTGTGTTGTGTTTGAAAGAGGTTGAAACACACACTAGGAATCAAAAGACAAGAGGAAGCTTTTAGAAGGGGTGGGTATGTATGTGGGGTAGACTGTGGCGATGATTGGTCTCATGGGTACACGCTCATCTTCAGACACTTTAGGCTGTGTGTGTGTGTGTGTGTGTTGTTGTTGTTGTTGTTGTTAAGTGTGTATAGCTTTTGTTGTTGTTGGCAGAGTCTCACTATATTGCTCAGGTTGGCCTTGAAATCCCAGGTTCATGTGATCTTCTGGTCTCAGCTTTCCGAGAGATGGGATTATAAATGTATACATCACTGTGGGCAGACTCTTTAAAAACATTTTATTTTATTTAGGGGTGATGGCTTGAGACAGTGTAGTTTCTCTGTGTAGCCCTGCCTGTTCTGGAACCCCCTCAGAAGACCAGGCTGACCTCAAACTCAGAGATCTGCCTGCCTCTGCCAAGCACTGAGATTACAGGTGTGCACTACTATACCCCTGGTAGGCGATTTTATTTTTACTTATTACTTTTATGTATATGTTCATGAGTGTAGGTTTGACCACATAAATCAGTGCTTGTGGAGGTCAGAAGCCTAAAATCCCCTGGAGCTGGAGTTACACGGGACAAAGTGGTTGCTGAGAACAGACCTCGTGTTCTGCAAGAGCCATATGCGACCTTAACCACTGAGCCGTCTCAGCCCACCCTCCCCCTTTTTTGAGACGGCGTCTGATGTAGACCAGGCTGTTTTCAATTTTGCTATGTAGCTGAGGGTGACCTTAACCTTCTGATCCTACTTCCTCTGCTTTCTGAGTGCTGAATTTACAGGGGTGTGAGCCACACACAGTTCACGAGGAGTTAGAGGTGGAGCCCAGGGCCAGCTCTGTGCCGGTGACAGTTATGCCTCAGATGGGACTGGAATGAACGCCTGAAGTGTGCCAGTTATATGTTGCACGGCTTAAGACCTTGCATGTTTTAGAGAAATGAGGAGGGGTTCCTGGGCACACTAAGGATGCCTAGCAGAGCAGTTGAGATTGTTGGTGGCCTGTGTCAGTGAAGTCCTGGAGCTGGCCAAACCCTCATTCTCTCCTGAGGTTCCCTCTGAGGCAGCGGCACGCCTCTCCCATCTGACCTGGCTCGAGACTCTTCCTGGGATGCTCTAATGCATTCTCTGGCTCTGTTCCACCGCTCTCCGGCTCCACTTCCTGGGCCAGTCCTCCCTGCTGCTCCTGTGTGGGGCTGCCCACCCCCTGGCACTCTGATCTGTGACTGTAGCTTCAGACCCGTCCACTTCCCGACACCCTCCTGTGAGCTCAGTCCATCTGTGTTTGCAGGCTCTGCTATGCATTCCAAACCCTTTATTCACATGGTCAAACTTCCCTGAATTTTTCTCCCTGTGTGGACTTTCTTTACTCGCAGGGAGCAGACCCAGACTCACCCTGGATCCCTTCCCCCTTGCTCACATCTCCCTCTGAGCCTGCAGCCAATCTGTCACTTACAGTAGCGTGTTCCAAGTGTCAGAATGGCCCCCTCCTCTTCTCATTCTCAGACTGTTAGGACAGTCTGCCAGCCTCGGTCTCCCGTGATTGCAAGCATATCCTTGCTATGATCTTGCAAGAGCAGTTTGTGCTTTCTAGAGGATCCAAACTCCTCCTCTGTGTATTGAAGGCCTTGGACAATCTGACCCTACACTCTCTCCAATTTCATCACTTCTGCCCATTACCTGATGTCCTCCCAGACCCACCTGCACTCAAGGGGACAAACCCATGTGAGGCCGCTGTCCCAAAATTAGACATCAGCGGTGGCTGGCACACGCACCTGTCCCCTCTTCAAAGCAGAAGCACCCAGCCTCTGCACTAGGTGTCATCTAACTGCTCAGCTTTGGCTCATGGGTCCAAATACTTTTTTGTTTGTGATACATAGTGTAGCAAAGTCCACACTGAGGTATATTGCTCACTTGAAAAAAAAGCAAAATTTGATTACTGTTCTCCTACCCTTTCTGCTCTCTAAACTCAGGTGGCTGGTTCTTTCTTAATTAAAAAAAAATATGTATATATATATATACCCCATATAACAGTTTATTCCTGCCTATAACTCTGGATCCAGAGATCTGAGACCTTCTTCTGGTTTGCACAGGTCCCAGACACACACTCAGTGCACTTACATCTACACAGGCTAAGCACCCATGAACATAAGATAAATATAAGAAATTATTTTTTATTTTCTTGGGTATGTGTGCGCACATGTGCATGAAGGTGCTTAGAAGTCTTGCAAGGGTTTCTGATATCCAGGAGCTAGAGTTATTCCTATGGTGTGCCTGACGGGGCTACTGGGAGGTGAACTCTGGTTCTCTGCAAAAGCAGCAAGTGCTCTTAACTACTGAGCCATCTCTTCTGCCCTAGTGTGCTTGTGTGTGTGTGTGTGTGAGAGAGAGAGAGAGAGAGAGAGAGAGAGAGAGAGAGAGAGAGAGAGAGAGCTCACCTGTCAGCTTTTGGCATCTGAGACATTTTCCTTTGTAATGGAACATTAATTATATATAGAAGCAATGTGTCTAAAAGGAAGAGAGAGCAGGGATGCTAACTCTGGACCATGCTCAAACCAAATTTGGTAATGTTGATGTAAAGTTCTCAGCAGACACCCCCCATCCTCAGTGTCATGGAAAATGCTAGAGGTGCTGTCCTGGACCGGGGACTACAGAGAGGGTAGCTCTCTGGAACTGGAAGCCATAGAAAGAGGCAATAAACTTCCCTCTCTCTCTTTTTAAACAGGATCAGTTTGACAACTTGGAAAAGCACACGCAGTGGGGGATTGATATTCTCGAGAAATACATCAAGTTTGTCAAGGAGAGGACGGAGATTGAGCTCAGCTATGCCAAGCAACTCAGGTAAGGCAGCCCGGGAGAGATGACTTAAGAGGCTCATTTCTCTTTTTACTCAAATTTTTATTACATTTATTTATTTATAGGGCAGGGGAGTGTATGCCAGGGTACTTGTGTAGAGTTGGAACACAACCCAAGGAGTTGGTTTTCTCTCCTTCTATGGTGTGGGTCTTGGGGATTGAACTCAGATCATCAAGGTTGGCATCTTGCCTGCCAGAAGCAATTACTATTCTCATTTCACTCTGTGTGTGTCTGTGTGTGTGTGTGTGTGTGTGTGTGAGAGAGAGAGAGAGAGAGAGAGAGAGAAAGAGAGAGAGAGAGAGAGAGAAAGAGAGAGAGAGAGATCTTGTAAAGTAATATCACTGGAAATAGCTGTTTTAATATAGAAAGTTAATATAGAAAATTAATTTTTATGAGAGCAAAAAATGTTTTTAAGCTATTAACTTAGGTTTGTTCATTTTTTATGTGCGACACAAGGTATCATGGAGCCCAGGCTAGCCTTGAACTCTGTATATAGTGGAGACTGGCCTTGAGCTGCTGGTTCTCCTGTGTCCACCTGAGAGCTGGGATTACAGGTGTGTACCATCTCTCTGGACTCAAGTCCTCTTTTATTTGTGTTTATTTATTTAATAGTACACTGTTGCTCTCTTCAGACACACCAGAAGAGGGCATTTGATCCCATTACAGATGTTGTGAGCCACCATGTGGTTGCTGGGAATTGAACTCAGGACCTCTGGAAGAGGAGTTAGTGCTCTTAACTGCTGAGCCAATTCTCCACCCCTGCTTTTGTTTTCTTTTAATGATTTTTTTTTTTAATTTTGGAGAAGCTTGGCTACCAGCAAATTTCATGTTGAAATACACATTTGTAGGGGCTCCTCACCTTCACATGTAGGGCTCTCTATTAGCCCAGCCTCCTCAGGAGCCTTCATGGCTCCACAGAGCCCGCTGTGAGCACCGTCGGATGTGAGCCCTGGCTGCTCTGCGTTGGATGTGAGCTTCACCTGCTCTGTGCTCTTTATTCCCGGTTAGCGTTTGTTTTTATTGTGTGGATCTCTAAGGCTTCTCTGGTCTGCCATCACTCAGAAGCTGGCTGTTCCCATTCCTGCTCGTCCCTTTCTTTCTCTTTTAAATTTTAATTACATTATTCATGTATCTTGTGTGTGGAGGGGGTGGCTGTGCCATTGCTACATCACATAAGGTCAGAGGACAACTCCAGGGAGTTGGTTCCCTCCACCAGGATTGAACTCAGGTCGTCAGACTTGGTGCCAAATGCCTTTACCTACTGAGCCACCTCGCCGCAGCACACTCCTGCTGGTGCATGTCCGAGCCTTTTCTTCCTTTTCTGTAGGCTCAGGACTGTGACCACAGAGAAAAACTCTGCCTGGCTTTAGTAAGACTTGAACTAGTTAGCGTTTGCAGCATGAGTGGTCCCAGGGAACAGAATTTGAAAAGAACTGTTCTAAAGGAGATTTTAGCTAATTCCAGGCACTCGTCCCCAACACACCAACTAAAGAGTCATGTTGAAGTAAAAAGCAGAGAAAGGAGATTCACTCAGTGTGGCCACATTGGGAAGAGAAATAAAGAAGTCCAGAGGCCTCTAAGTCAGTCCTTGGGTCCTGACAGGTCATTTAAATATAAAGGAAGAGTGTACATGGCTAAGCAGTCTTGGCCAACCACTGGTCTGTTGATGTCTTGGCTCTAGTGTGTCCTGCATGGTGATGATAAGTTGTCAGAACTTTGCATCAGCACCCATGTGCGCATGCGTGTGTGTGTGTGTGTGTGTGTGTGTGTGTGTGTGTGTGTAGAATGGCAGGGTTGGAATGTGTGTGTGGTGTGTGTATAATGTGTATGGTCTGTGTGCATGAATGCATGTGTGTGTGGGAAGTGTGTGTATAGAGTGGGAAGTTGGGATGTGGGGGGGGGCACGTGCGTGAGTGTGCGCACGAGCCACAGCACAAGCGCAAAGGTCAAAGACAACTCAGTGGAGTTGGTTTTCTCCTATCACCTTTATGCATGTTTTGGGGTTCAAACTTGGGTCACCAGACTTATGCAGCAAGTGTCATCATCCACTGAACCCTCTTGCTGGTCCCATCCAGTCCAGCGTTAGCTTTTCTAGCTAGCTTCTTTAGCCCCAGAATGAAATTCCTTGGCACATTTTTGTTCCTCAAAGGCCGTTGTTCGAAAGGAATGGGACAAGTGTCAGTATTATATTCCCTGTCCTGGCGGGAAGTGCATGCACCTTCCTTACACTTTAAGATTATCTGAGAAATTTTATTTTAAAATTGTTGATAGAGGGCTGGTGGTGTGGGTTAGCTGGGAGAGGGCTTGTCTAAGCCACATGGAGGTCTAAGCACTACATAAACTCGGTTTGGGGTATATCACAGCACCTGGTGGTGGAGGCAGGAGAATCAGCAGTTCAAAGTTATCCTCAGCTGTGGCATCTAGGATGCCACAGGGTCATTGCTTTTGTTCAAATAAGCATCTCAGTGTGAGCTATGAACCATTCTCAGAGGGACACATTTTGTTTACATTGAGTAGCTGGAATACAGAAACCAACCAAGAAAGTATATTTCCTGCTGACTGGTCTAGATTAGTTGTTTCTCAAGCCCTACAAGAGGCTAGGTCTCACTAGCAAATGGCTGCTTCTCAAGTTAGTCCTGATCTATTGCCATTCATGAAAATGAATTACACTGCCTGGCTCAGCACTTGGGAGGCAGGGCCAGGTGGATCTCTGTGAGTTTGAGTCTGACTCCAGGGTGGGAGGAAGAGGCGGGGGGGGGGGGGCGCGGATGGATGGAGGGGTGAGGGGAGAAGGAAGGAGAGAGTGACAGATGGATGGAGGGGGGAGAGGGAAGGGAAGGAGGGAGGGAAGGACAGACAGATGGAGGGGTTGGGGGAGGGAGAGCACAAGCGCTACACCACAGCCTAGTCAGGGGTCTTCCTTTGGGCTTTCTTAGTTTTGTGTCTTTGTTTCTCTTTTGCTCCTGGTGCCTTAGTCCATATGCTGTGGAGGTCTGTCTGTCTGTCTGTCTGTAACTATAGTGGACATGAGAGTGCTCCTTTGTCCTCCTTGGAAGCATCCTTCTCCCCTGGAGACCAGATGACAGTCTCTTGGGTTCTTCCCACCTCCCAGATTTTATCCTTGCTCCTCACGCTGCTGTGTCCAGTGTCCAGTTCCTGTTTCTTTCCCGTCTCAGTCTGCACTCTCTCCTTGCTCAGCTGTGTCTGGCTTTTGCACCTGTGGATGGAGCAACCAGTCACCCCCAGATGTGTCTCTCCAGCTGTTCCTCTCTCCCAGACTCCAGAAACAGCTTACCTAAATGAATAAGGATTTCTAAACAGTGCCTGTCTGCATCCACACCTGCCTGACCCCTGACCTTTCCACCTCTCCTGCGAATATGTGGCCCTCCCCACCTTAGGCCAGGAGCCCCAGGGCTCTCCTCACCAACCTATCAGGACACACCATCCACTCTCTTGTCCATACTGACCCAGGATCCAGATACTTCTTGTTGGCCGCAGGACACCGTTGTCTCTTGCCCCATCATTACCAGCTGAGTCAGCTTGCTGTCCCACTGTCTCCTGGCTTTCTATGAAGCAGCCACATTAGTTCCTTGGCAACTCCCCATTTCCTTCTGATTAAATTTCCAAAGTTCTCCCAAGGGCAGATGCTAAAAAGCCATGTAGGCCTGGGCCTGGGCTCTTCCCTGGTTGTGTGTTTTTCCTTTAAACACGGTTGCTTCGTGGCCTTGGTTGGAAAGTCTGGGGCCAGTCAGAACATTTTCCTTGTGGGCAACTTGGCCTTTTCTGAGTAAATCCCTGCAGGGTGACCGTGCATCCGCGCTATGCTCGGGGGCTGAGCATGCTCTTTAATTATGTTCCTGTCTTGGCACAGTGGCTATCTTGCTCCTTTCTTATTAAATTAGATAAAGCCGGGTGTGTTTATTCAGTGGCCACTCCCGTGGTTTTTGCCCAGAGTCCATTTGTTCATTTCTGAATCTGACATTCACATCTTGTCTGTCTTGGGCTTTTCTGCCCTCCAGGTTTGCAGTTTAAGTTCCCTCTAATGTGAAATACTCTTTGGGTGTGTGTGTGTGTGTGTGTGTGTGTTTTCTTGTGTGTTTTCATTTTTCTCCAGGCTGGGTTTTTCTTCTTGTTGTCTCCCCCTTTCCACTTCTGACAGCGCCTGACAAATCTTTTCAAATTAGGTTTGCTTGACCTGGGGCAGTTTAGTGAGTTGGCTGCGCTCACCTCCTGGTTCCCAGGGCGAGGGGTGGTACGGGGGTGGGGTGGGGTGGGAATGTTGGGGGTTCTGGAGGGGGCAATGGGGACGGAGAGAGGTGATCTTCTGCCTTCTTCACAGCTGTACGATTTGGAGTGCATTGTTCTCTGGGAACAACAGTAAAATGTGAATAGTGAGAATTTCTGCCTTCTAAAGTTGGTGAGCTAGTTTTCTCACCCACCAAATACCAGCATGTTAAACAAGAAAGGGTTTGTCCTGGCTCTGGCTTGCAGTTCTAGGGGACACAGTTCATCATGGTGTCAGGAGCCTAAGGCAGCTGCTTCAGCTGTGAGTGTAGTCAGGAAGCAAAGAGGTAAAGGCTACTCACTTCCTTCTCTTCAGTCCAAGCCCCCAGCCTGTGGGACAGTGCTGACCCAAGCAGGGTATATTCTTCCTCCTCAGCTAAAGCTCTCTGGAAACACCCTCCCAGACGTACCCAGAAGTGTACATCCATGATGATTCTAAATCTAGCCATTTTGCCCATGAGGACTGCTGGTTACAAGGACCAAAGGAAATGAGGCTGGAAGTCTTCTGGCTGACTCCCAGCATGCTCTTTGCACAGTGATGCTAGCAATGTATTATGTGAGTGCCAGTGGCCCTGGAAGTGACTGCCCCTTGTGACCCTCCCATATTTTTATTCCAGTTCTCTCTGGGGCCGACAGGTTGAGTTTGCTCTCCCTGGAGGCTGGACACAGGCTGCCTCTGAGCATCAGCTGGAGAAAAGGCCTGACTTAGGGATTCTAAGCTATTGTCTGTCCTGCAACTCTAGGAGTTTTGGGATGTGGGTAGGGTTATTCAGGAGAGGCATGCTCCCACGGAATCCCTAGGTTTGTGAGGACTTCCCCACGTGTGAAGTTTGAGACCTGAGGCGTAGAGACCACAGACACACTTTGACCAGGTTCTCAGAGTCCACAGATGGGAAGGGACAATGTGGATACTGTCAGGGCAGGTCTCCTGTCCCTGAGTATGTTCTCAGTTCAGTCAGCTTCTGTCTGAACTGACTCGGGGCAGTGGCCTTATTTCCTTTTGCATGGCCAGCCGGGTGGAACCAGCGTCAGTCCTAACATTCTAAGTTACCTCCATCTTCTATCCCTGTTCCCAGAAACACCTTTCCAAGGTGTGTGGACTGAGGTGAGCATCCTTCTTCATGTGTTTATTGTCTGATAATGCAAACTATCCCCCTCTCTCTCTCTCTCTCTCTCTCTCTCTCTCTCTCTGTGTGTGTGTGTGTGTGTGTGTGTGTGTGTGTGTGTGTGTTTCCAGCTGACTTTGAGCTGACTCTATAGTCCAGGCAGACTTTGAACTTAGGATCTACCAGCCTCAGCCTCATAAACATTACAGGACTGTGCTCTGGCCGGATCCCTGGTCACCTCCTATCTGGTGCCTTCCATTTTCTGGGAGAGCACCCCTTCACAGTCTACCCCTGATTCAGACGTCTCATGGTAATTGTTCAGAAAAATAAAAGAACAGATCCAAACATTCCTAGGCTCCACCCTAGATGTTCTGGTTCAGAGCACCTGGAAAAGGGCCCAAGTATCTGCTGTTAAAATCCCCTGTGGGTCATAGGGTTGGCCAGATCTGAGCCAGCAGCCCCAGAAACTCATATTTTCCTCTTCTCTGTTTGTTAGTCTACCCAAAGGGCTGGTTGAGTGTAGAAAACACACTGTGTTCCTCGGCAGATCCGGAAAATCTGAAGGCAGTGTTCTGAGGGATTCCCTGTATGCGTGGTTTCTTTTTTTTTTGTTTGTTTTGTTTGTTTGTTTTGTTTTTTTTTAAGCTTACTATAAAGCCGGAAAGCCTGTCCCCAGAGGTTGGAAAGGGATTATAGAGAAAGAACCTTGGACTTTGGGGATGCTTCAGTGGGTAAGAGTGCCTGTTTGTCGAGCATGAGGATCTGAGTTCAAGCCCATATCACCCATAGAAATAACTGGTCGTGGCCATTTATATCGATAATTCCAGAGCTGCAGGGAGTGGAGACTCTCAAAGGGTATGGGCACTGGCTGGCTGCCAGCCTGGCCTTGGGTTCTGTCGCAAGGAAACAAGGCAGAGAATGGGAGAAGAGGGCTCTTGCTGGCTTCTAGTCTCTGTGTGTGCTTGTGGGGGCTTGGGTATGACTATAGCACACACCACATAATTTCACTCAAGCCTTTGCTAAAACGTGGGGGGCGGAAGCATGGTGGTGCATGCTTTTAATCCCAGCACTCTGGAAGCCAAAGGTGGGGGACATCTCTGTGAGTGTGGGGCCAGCCTGGGCTACGTGGGTAACAGACTATCCCCCATGACAGGTCTTCGATCTTGCTTAGGAATTGAGGGTAAAAATGTGACTTTCATGTCTGTGGTTGCACATGGTGGTACACATCTGTAGTTCCAGCAGTGAGATCTCAGTGGATTCAAGGCCAGCCTGACTACATACTGAATTCTAGGGGAAAAAGGTACCTTTTGTAAGCTGGGCATGATAGCAGAAGCCAGGCACTCGCGGAGGTCAGAGGTCATCCTATGGGAAGCATTCTCTCTTTCTACAGTGTGGGTTCTGGGATCAAAGTTATCTGGCCTAGTGACCAACCTTGATCCGCTGAGTCCTCTTACCAGTCCTCATAAAGCAACATCTGCTGCATCTAGTCAGGCTCAGCTTCCTTCTATTTCGCTTAACATGGACATTGTTTTATGTCCTAGAAGCTAAAAAGGAAACGTGGATTCAATTTTTTTTTTTTTTTTTTTTTTTTGAGACAGAGTTTTTCTGTGTAGCCCTATCCTAGAACTCAATCTGTGGACTAAGCTAGCCTCAAACTCCCAGAGATTCAACAGAAGACTTAAACTGCCACCACCACCTGGCAAAAAAAAAAAAAAAAAAAAAAAATTTAAACCCCAGCTTGAGAATTTTTATGTGAGGTATGAACTGAGGAGTAGAGTTTTTAATTTGTAAGTTACGATTAACAAGAGGAGTGGTTACTGTTTCCCTAAACCTGTCTGGAAGGCAGCCACAGGCTCTTCAGTGTTCCCTGCACCCACACACAGAAGCATCTGTTGCCGACTTCAGCCCTGCCCACCCCACTCTGTCCCCTCCACCTGGCTCTCTGAGAGACTGATGAAGGCTCCTTCAGTATGAAGGGCTTCTCCTCTTTTGCCTCCCCCCCCCCATAAACATAAACAGAAATTTTTGCTTTTTAAATGTGTTCATTAGGTAACTCTGATCTATATGCACACTTCTGTAGGAGAGTAGTCTATGGGTTTATAGTCTGCCATTGGTTGGACTCAATTTTTTTATTATTTATTACCATATATCATATGTATGTGAGGATGTGTACACCACAGGGTGCAGACATCATAGGGTAACTTTGTGAACTCAGTTCTTTTCTTCTACCATGTAGGTCCTGGGGACTCAAACTCAGGCCACCAGGCTTGGCAGCAAGCTGCCTTTACCCTCTGAGCCACCTTGCTGGCCCCACAAACAGGCTTTAATTGTGCAACTCTATGACTTTAAAAAAAAAAAAAAAAAAAAAAAAAAAACTAGTAAGGCGCATGCATCATCTGTCATTCCTGATTCCTCAGTATATTTCCAAATAAGGTGACACATCTTCATTTTCGTCTTAGGAATCTTTCGAAGAAATACCAACCCAAGAAGAACTCGAAGGAAGAAGAGGAGTACAAGTATGTTCACTGCTGGTCGATGTGTAGTGAGCTATGTGTGTAGCTGGTGGTTGTGAAGGGGACGGGAGGGAACTGCGTCCTGCCATATGAGTACTGTCTCACCTTCCTGTCTGTGTCCATGAACCTGGGGGACACAGTGACCCTGAGCCACTGGACCCACTCCAGACGGGCAGTGTGTGGGGTAAACCCTGGACCAGTGGCTTGCAATCCTCCAACGCTGTGACCCTTTCCTACAGTTCCTCATGCTGTGGCGACCCCCAAATGTAAACCCATTTCATTGCTACTTTGTAACTATAATTTTGCTACTGTTACGAATTGTAATGTGAATGTCTGATATGCAGAATCTCTGGTTTGTGACTCCTATAAAGGGGTCATTTGACACCCCCCCCAAGAGGCTGCAACCCTTAAACTGAGAACCACTGCCCTAGAGTCTGGGCTCTCTTCTGTATCATCAGAAGCCCTACTTCCCCTGTTCATCCAGCTAAGAGCCATGCCTGTCTCAGTAGGCAGTGTTGGGTCATTGTGCACAATGGAAGTACCGTCTTTGATTCAGGTCCTGGTGTACTTTGTGGACACGGGCAGAGTTTAGGACCATCTCTGGTCTGAGAATAAACAGAGGCAGAGGCTGCATTTCACAGAGCACCTGTGGCCGTGTCTGGGTTGTAATTAATTCTGAGCTGTTACATAATAAACCGGCAAGATCCTCTGGGAGGCAGATGCAGGGCAGACTGATCTTAATTACTATCTCCTCAGCATGTGAGGATGGAAGTGGGCTTGTCTGAGAAGGAGCCGGTGTGATCTGTCCTCAGGTACACGGCGTGTAAAGCGTTTCTTTCCACCCTGAATGAGATGAATGACTATGCCGGGCAACATGAGGTTATCTCCGAGAACATGACGTCACAGATCACGGTGGACCTGATGCGCTACGTTCAGGAGCTGAAGCAGGAGAGGAAATCGGTAATGCATATTGGGGTGTCCTCCCCCGAGGGATGGACCAAAGACAAGGATGCTCTCCCAGCTGAGAGAACAAGGAGTGGAATGTGGTGGCTCACACCCGTGTTCCTAGCACTGGGAGATCAAGAGGGGGCAGGGCAAAAAGTTTTCTGCCAATTCGATGACCACATGTGCTACACAATGAGTCCCAGGCCTCCAAGGACGTATAGTGAGACCCTGTCCTGACGAACAATGCCCAAAAGGATCCAGATGTGATACCGCACACCTTAAACAGTTGAGCAGTAGAGGAAGCAGATGGATCTCTGAATTCAAGGCTAGCCTGGTCTACATAACAAGTGCCAGACAAACAGGGTCAGGAGAGAGAGTTCATTGGTTAAGGGCACTAGCTGCTCTTGTCAAGGACCCAAGTTCGGTTCCCATCACCCACATGGCTCATAATCATCTCCAGTTCTAAGGGATCCAAGGCCCTCTTCTGACCTCCTTGGGCCCAAAGCATAAATGTGGGATGGATATATGAATGTGGGCAAAATACTCACACATATAAAAATAAATATAAAACAAACTAAATTAGAGCCAGGCAGGGTGGCACACATGGAAGGTGGAAGCCAGCAGGTCAGACATTCAAGGCCAGTGGGTGTGTGGTGGGTACATAGGTGCTGTGTGAGTTCACTTAATACCTGTTGTGATCTGTGTGTAGAGGTCAGAAGGCAACATTCAGGAGTTGGTTTCTTTACCTGCTGAGCCAGCTTGTTGTAGCTGGAGTCTTTTCAGTGGAGATTCTAAATAAAAGCTTCCTTGCTAGTTAGGCTGCTGTTGAATTAGCCAAGTCAGGGATCCATCCATAGCTCCAGGGTGCAGAACTGTGTTTTATTTATTTTGCTTATTTGTTTGTTTGTGTATTGTTTTGTTGTTTTTTTAAGGACAGGGTTGCACTATTTAGCCCTGGCTGTCCTGGAACTCTATCTGTAGACCCTTGGTGGCCTCGAACTCAGAGATTCAGCTGCCCCTACCTGCCTGAGGGCCTGGATTAAAGATTCGAGCCACCACACCCAACAAGGCACTTTATTTTGTGAAACATCTAGGAAGCAGTGAGACAGACCCCTAGGGCTGGGCTGGGGGGGGGGGGGGGGACGTTACTCCCTATTATAAAGATAAAATCCGTACACGGAATCTGGACACAGCACAGGCCTGCTGCCCTGGGCTTGCCTTGATCTTTGCAAAGGTTTCTCTTCCTTTTTTAGGGCTCCCAGTTCTGATCCTTCTCTGAGCTCAGGGCTTAGCATTTTAGTCAGCTCCCCAAACAGAAACTGCTCTCACCTTTTTAACAAATACCTATTCTGTTCCGTGAGTGAGTCAGAAGATGGACAGCCCATCAGAGACACACCCCTCCCATCCCTCTCTTCTAGCTGTGTGGCCTGTGGCTAGGTTCACTGGCCTCAGGACCTTTGTTCAGGTTTCCTCCCTGAGAAAGCCTTTTGCTAGGCCTTCTTCCAACGGACTTTCTCATCTGCTGCACTGAAAATGCCTCTCCCTTTTGGCCTTTTCTTGCTTTGCAATGTTTTGGGTTATTTTTGCAACAGGGCTTTTCTGTGTGTGTAGCCCTGGGTGTCCTGGAACTCACTATGTAGACCAAGCTGGTCTTGAACTCAGATCCGCCTGCCATGCCAGCACTCTTAACCTCCGAGCCATCTCCCTAATTCCTTATATTATCCTTTCCGCACTGTGCTTAACCGTGTCTAGATTCTGGGGAAGTTGGAGAAGCACTAGAGACAGAACCAGGACTGTGTGCACGCTAATCACACGCCCCACCCACCCCGCCCCACAGCAACAGGAGGTGTTGTGTAGAGTAGCTTGCTTGCTGGTTTTTCTTGTACCTTGCATGAAGATGTCTGCTCCTCCAGGACAGGGATGTCCTTGCCGACCTCATCAGGCACGCAGAAAGTAGGCATGCTGGAAGTTATGGGAGAAAGGAATGGTAATAGCTGGGAAATAGTAGATGAGCCAGGGCTGAGAGTGCAGCCCGTTGGTGAGCACTTTTCAAGAGTTCACCAGGAAGGGACCAGAGGTGAGGCTCAGTGCTGCAGGCCTGCCTCTCCTGTACAGAGCACTGTGGTCCATCCCCAGCAAGTGTGTGTGTGAGTGTGTGTGAGTGTGTGTGTGTGTATGTGTGTGTGAGAGTGTGTGAGAGAAGTGTGTTTGTGCATGTGTGAATGTGTGTGCGTGTGTATATGTATGAGTGTGTGTGTGAGTGTATGTGAGTCTGTTTGTGCATGTGTGTGCATGTGTATGTGTGTGTAGACATGCCTGTCATGTACAGAGAGCACTGTGATCCACCCCCAGCATATGTGTGTGTGTGTGTGTGTGTGTGTGTGTGCATGTGTGCATGTATGAGTGTGTAAGAGTGTTTTACCTACCTGTGCCCGGTGCCCAGTGAGGTCAAAAGAGAGTATGGGATCCCTTGGAACAGAAGTCACAGACTGAGCCACCGTGTGGTTTCTGGGAAGTGAACTCAGCTCCTCTGCAAGAGCAGCCAGCGTTCCTAACCACTGAGCCACCCTTTCGTTTTAAGGAGTGTTACTCACCAGTAAGCAGTGCAGGTCTGGCAGTCAGAGGTTCTGTTAGCAGGATCTGCAAACACCACTCTATTTGTTGAAGCACTCTGCAATTAAATTGGACTGGCACTTAAGAGCATTGTGAAATCTCTAGACATAATGGAAAAAATATGAGCAAATACGTATTTGTGGAATTTTCTTATGTGGCCTTGTGAAGCCATCTCTTTTTTCCTATATCATAGCTACCATTATTTTAAAGGAATGTGTAGTTCAGTGTGGTAACACAGGCCCTTAATCCCAGCATTTGGGAGCTGAGGCAGGAGGATTACAAATTAGAGGATAGAACCAACTAACTGGCAAGACACTACCTCAAAAAAAAATTCTGTGTGTGGGGGGAGTGTAAATGTGAGCATGTGTGTGCATGAAAGTATGTGTGAGCATTTGTGAATGCGTGTTGTGAGCATGTGTGTGTGTGTGTCTGAGCTTATGTGAGTGTGTGTAAGTGTGTGTGAGTGTATGTGGATATGTGTGAATGTGTGTGTGAGTGAGCTTTGTGAGAATGTGTGTGTGTGCATGTTTGATCTTATATGAGTGTGTGTGTGTGTGTGTGTGTGTGAGTGTATGTAGGTATGTGTGAATGTGTGTTGTGAGCATGTGTAAGTGTGTGTGAGTGAGCATGTGTGCGTGAGAATGTGAGCATTGTGAGAATTTGTGTGTGTGTATGTGTGTGAGAGAGTTCGATGGTTCTGTTGGACAGATCTTGGCCCTCAAATCTGATGACAATGACTCTTGTCTGGTCCCCAAGATTCACACTGTAGAAGCAGAGAGCCGATTCCTGCAAGTTTTCCTCTGACCTCAATACACAGGCTGCTTTTATACACACATAGATACAATAAAATTTAAATTTAAAGTTTACAAAAAGGCCAGTGGGGTAGAGCCTACTTAAGAGGTAGAGGCAAGAAGATCCTGGACTCAAGATCTTCCTCAGCTACACAGTGAGTTCGTGGCCAGCTTGGGCTGCAAGAGATTCTGGCTCAAAACAGACTGAGTGACGGAGCATGCCTTTAAGGCCCAGCACTTCGGAGACAGAGGCAGGTGGATTTCTGTGAGTTTGAGGCCAGTCTGGTCTACAAAGCAAGTTTCGAGACATCCAGTACTACACAATGAGGTCCTGTCTCAAAACAACAACAACAAAATCACTGACAAAACCAAAAGCTTTCAGGACTGTCCTGTGGGTGTTTCAACACACTGACCGTCAGGGAGATTGGTAGCCCTGTTCCCACTCCTCGGGATAGCGGTAGCTGACATTTGCTAGGACTTCAGGTTAACCTTCCCCGTAGGAGGTCTGGCAAGGTGCCCACTGCTCAGGACCCTGGAGCACAAGGAGGTGGTTTGGGTCTATTGGGTCATACGTGGTCTGACTGTGGGTGACACACAAGCCACCTGGACCTCAGGGCTAAGCGTGGCTACACACATGCTTTTATTTTGTTGTTGGTTTTTTAGTTTACCCACAAGGCCAGTGATTGTAAGGGATCCAAGCCTCTGCTTCTACTCCAGGCTTTCCTGTCTTTCCTTAGTGGTGCTGGCCAGAGGATCTCATTTCTGGGTTTCTGCTGAGGTCACATCAAAGTTCCACAGACACCTCAGTCTGTCTTAGAAACTGGATAGTGCTGGTCCGAGGAGTCTGTTTTCTTCTCCCTGTCTTACGGAGGTTCCAGGGCTTGAACTCAGGTCAGCAGGTTTACTCGCTGGCTGAGCCTTCTCCCTGCACTTTAAATCCTCTATTCCCCATTTAATGGAATTGTTTTCTGCCCGTCCTCTGGAAAATGGATTGTTTTCATAATCAGATAGTTATCAGATAACTAGACATTCATTCGTAGATTAATTTACAGCTCGGGACTCAAAGCCAGACCTTTGAACAAGTTACACAATTATTCTGAGCTCTATGTTCGGCTGTTGGATTCTTGTTTAAGCGCTTTTTATTGTTGTGTTGATCTGTAGGCTTACTGGTTTTAATGGGTTTAGTTAGCTTGTGTGAAAAGTGAGATAACCTTCCCACCGTCCAACCCCCATCCCCACTGAATCCCCAGAAGTGAGACAAGCTTAAAGCTTGTCTGGTGTGTGGCCTGAGGTCAACCTCTACTCATTTACTAGATTAACGGTCTCCTGCAGTTACCAATCAGTTCCCGAGTGTCTCTCCAAACCGCATCGCTGAGACCTGGACTGGCTTGCCTGAGGTCCGGGTTGCTGAGGAGGTGACAGCAGCGATGACGTTTGTACAGTGAAGGGACTCACTGGAGTTTTAGAGGCTGGCAGAGCTCCGCTTTTGTACCCACCTGGGGTCCATTGTAGTGAAACCCCACTTACCTCAGAGGCAGAGTTTCTAGAGACTGAGGAGCCCAGACGGTCTTGCCAGCCCGTGCAGAGCAGAGCGCCAGGCACACGTCTCTCTGCAGCCAGATAATCTGCTCCACTGGTCACCAGGCACTGAGCTTTGCTTTTCACCAGGAACTAACCAGGAAGTTGTAGAGGAAGCAACTGCCCATGCTGAAGCTTTCCCAGGCCTCCGCATTCACCTGCTGATGGGTTGGTTTGGTCTGAGATAAGGTCTTGTACAGTCCGGGCTGGCTGTGAAGTCACTAGCCAGACGTACTAGAGGTACGCCTGATCTTCCTGCCTGTGCGCCCGAGAGCCGGGATGGTGAGCTGGTGAGCGTGCACTGGCTCCCCCATCTATAGGGTGCTGGGGATGGAATCCAGGCCCACTGAGCCACTGCCAGGACACGGACCAAAGAAGTTTAAGCATCATTGTTCATGGGGTAACAGCCTTCCCTCCTTGACAATAGAGTGTTTCCATTTTCTTTTTGACTTCATGTGCTGGAAAGACAACCAGGACTTCCCTCCTGACTCTCTCTCCCTCCTCTCCCCCTTCCTCCCTCGCTCTCCCTTCTTCCCCTCTCTCCCTCACTGACAATACTAAGGATTGAACCTAGGACCTCGAGCATACTGGCCAAGTGCTCTACTGAGCTAGAGCCCCACCCTCCATCTCTTGTCTGCTCAGTCCTGGTGGGCCAGTAGCTGTCCTGAGCTCAGATTTTCTCCATTCACCGTCCCTGTCGCCCAGAACCCCGGGTGTCATCATCATCTGTCACCTAGAGGATGGCACCGTGCTTCCATGCTAGCCCAGGAGTCCTGAACCAACTGTCTAGCTCAGTGTCTCAGTGACTGCCAGGCCCGCCCCACCCCCGCTCGCTCCTGGTCCACACTCATCTGCCTGTCTTCCCCGTAAGGCCGATCCAAGAGTGCCGCTTCCTTCTGACCGTTGTGCTCACCTGACTGTGGCGAGCATCCAAGGCCAAGGCGCAATCTCCTTCTCTTTCCCCTCCCTGGGTCTCAGAGTGTGTGTGCAAGTGTTTGTATGTGTGTGAAGTGTGTGAAGCAGACGTGTGGCCACAAATGTTGTTTTCCCTGTCGGGCTTAGGTGTGATGCAGAACACTGGGTGGGTGTGATCAGTTTCCACACGGGGTCTTCACACCGAATCACATCAGCCCACACCATATGGATTTACACTCAGATTCCAAAGGGGGCCAGGGCTGCGCACACTTGCTCTTCCAGCCCTGGTGGGGTTGAGGCTCAGGGGTGGAGGGTTCAAGGCCAGCTAGACTGTACCAGGAGACCCTGAGTTGGGGTTGCCGGTGGTGGCATCCCAGCCCACAGGACAGCGCCCCACCACACATGCTGACTGGGGGCTCCTTCTTTCTTTGCCCTTTTAAAGTCTCTGTGTCTTTTGTTTCCATCTGTGGAAACTGAGCTGTGTTTAAAATTCCAGAGGGGTGACTGCTCCCCGTACAGGGAGCGTTCCTGTAACTTTCCTGTTTTGTGTTTGAAGCGGCTGTTTCCACAACAGTGTTCAGTTTTGCCTTCTTAACCGTTGGTGAGTAGGTGAGTTGGCCACACTGACTCCTTGCACAGAGTGTGATAAGCATGTGTCACCTGCAGGACAGTAGTCGCCGAAGGAGCTGCCGTCTCTGATCTCTTGTTGTTTTAAGACTGTCTTTGCATGAATGGCTGGCTGGCCTGGGACCGACTCTCTTTGTAGGTGGCCAAGTTGGCCTCTAACTTAGCCATCTCCTGACTCTCAGCCCCTGCCCACCCCATCTCACCCCACCCCAGAATGTCAGGATTTCAGCCTCCTGACACAAGGTCCAGCTCTGCCCCACCCCTGAAACAAAGTCTTGCTATGTAGCCCTGGCTATCCACCTTGTTCTGTAGACCAGGCTGGCCTCAAATTCAAAGATCTGACTGCCTCTGCCTCTGGAGTGATGAGTGACACTGCCAAATTCAGGCTTTTCATTCTCTCTGTCCTTCCTTCCTCTCTCCCCTCCTCCCTTCCTTCCTCTCTTCCGATCTTGTACTTGAGGTGACAGAGGTCAATGCTGGGATCTTTCCTTTGCTCATCACCTCGTTCTCTGAGACAGGATTCCTCACTGGTCGCTGAATTTGGAGCTTGAAGATTTGGCCGGGCTGGCTGGCCAGTGAACCCCAGGGCTCCTCCTGCCGGCCTCCCGCCTGCTAGGATCGCTGCAGTACTGTGCTCAGCTTCCTCTGTGTTGCCGGGGATCTGAGCTCAGGTCCTCACGCTCTCACACAGGCAAGTGCCCTGTCAACTGAGCTACAGTTCTCTGAAGGAAGGTCTCCCGAGAGCTGGATGCAGTAACGCCTTTACTTCCGGCAGAGGCAGAGGCAGGCGGATCTCTGTGAGTTCCAGGCCAGCCTGGTCTACAGAGTTATAGAACAGCCAGAGCTATGGAGGGCCCCACCCTGTAGCAAACAAAACAAAAAACCTGAAATGAAAATAAAAACAAGTCCTTGGAGCTGACCTCAGATTCCTCTTTGCTTTTCTTTGCTCTTTTTTTCTTTTTCTCTTTAAACGTCTATTCTTGTGTTTTTAAAAGAGAACCAAAGCTTCTTATTACAGAAAGTAGCATTCCTCTGGGTCCCCAGAGATGGCATTTCCTGTCCCTTTTCTGACAGGAGAGAAGAGCACTGGTGACTTCATCCTGGGCTTCCAAAGCAGCCCTTATAGCTTTGTCCTGGGAACAATCCCTCTTTATTCAGAGCGGTGTGAGCAGGGTTCTCCAACACACTTCACTCACTGTCCCGGGAAGAAGCGCCCTGCCATTGTTTGTCCGTAAACAACAAATGCATCTGGCAAATCTGCTTTATTTGTTTAAGCTTTCTAACTGTTCAAGCCACTGTTTTCCCTCCAAGGAGCCAGCTGGAGCTGGTGACCTCTTCCCGGGGTCAGTCATGCGCAGAGGAATGGGGGGGGCTCTGTGGGGGAAGAGGGGTTACACCCACAGAAGAAAGGCTGGAGGGAACCATCACCTCCTGCTCAGTGTTCGGGTATTGTTCATGATGGGCAGTGTATCTCTGAGGTGTCTTTATGGAAGACAACCGTGGAAGGTGCACAGCAAATGTGGATGCTTCCCACACGCTTACATAACGGACAGCCAGAGAACTTCCTCTCTGAGTTTTTCCTCAGAATTACCCAAAACATGAATTTTTTAAAGATGTATTTATTTATTGAGACAGGGTCTCACTGTGTAGCTCAGACTAACCTGAAACTCACAGAGATCCATCCTAACTGCCCCCCCTCCCCGCCCAGGACGTCCCTTCCCCTTCTTCCTGGCCTCCACTCCTTCCTTTTTACAAGCTGTGCACAGCTTCCTGTCCATTCTCCCTTGCAGGGTTCTTCACGCCCTGTAATCCGCTGGGTTCTCCCTTAGCCTTGCCCCTGGCTCCTTCAGTCTGAGCCTGAGGCTCTGTCCTCCCCCCTCCCCTGCCCTGTGTCCCTTAGGAGATTAAAAAGTGAAGGCTGGAGGGACAAGACCTTTGAGGCTGTAGAGACCAAAAACTGAAGGACTGGGGCTGAAGCGATGGCTTCCCAGTTAAAAGCATCTGCACAGGTCCCCGATTTGGTTCCTAATATCCACATGAAAGAGCACAGCTATTTATAACTCCGGTCTAGGGGATCCCAAGCCTTCTTCTGACCTCCTCAGCACCAAGCACACTCAGGATCACAAAATACATGTACTCAAAACTCTTGGACATATAAAATTAAAAAACAAAGTAAAAGAAACCTTAATCTTTAAAACAAAACAACAACAACAAAAAACCAGGATGTTCAAAGTTGAACTTCGTAGGGACTCAAGCAGTGACCTCCGGAAAGACAAGAACTTGTCCCTTTATAAAATATCATTGTTCTGGCAAAAGGCTGGTCTTGTCCCCTCCCCCAGCCTTCCCCAGCATTTGGTTGTCCCCAGATTCTGCTGAGTTAAAGGTCTAAAGAAGGAGGTTCAAAGAAAGATTTTTGCAGAAGGACATTAGGGACCTGGGACTTCCTGTGAGTCACTCTACCACCCACCCAGTCTTACCTTGACAGTCAGGAAGCAAGTATCTGGTCAGCCTGGATAACAAGGGAAGGTTTATCTAAAGGAGTATGTAGGGGCTAAGGAGATGGCTCAGTGGGTTAACTATTTGCTTTATAGACACAACCTGTGTTTGAATTCCTAGCACCCATAAAACCCCAGTGTGGTGGTGCACGCCTGTAACCCAGTGAGGAGAAGCAGAGTTGGGCACACCCCAGGAGGTTACCTGCCAGTCTAGCAGAACCAATGAGCTCTAGGTTCAGTGAGAGATTTCCCCAAAATGGGGGGGGGGAGTATGATGGAGGAAGCCACTGACCTTTGACCTCTGGCCTCCACAGGTGCATATGCACACAGAAGGGCATTTACCAGGACAACCAGGGTGGAGATTGCTCCTGCCCCTTGTCCTCCAAGTCAAAGGTGAACCCCCGAAGGGCTCAGAGTTTACTGTATCCTTGGTCAAGCCTCCCTAACTCGGCAACTTCGGGCAGCAAATCTAATCAAACCCAGAGGGCAGAGCCCTTTACCCCAGCAGAGGTACTGTGGCCTCTGTTATTGCAGAAAAGGTCTACTGATCCCATTAGTGATGTTGGAAGTGTCTTGAAGGGAAATGGTAGTTTTAGGGAGACTTTATTTATTGGGCATGCGTGTTGCGGTATTCAGTTGGAGGTCAGAGGACGGCTCTGCGGATTTGGTTTCTTCTTCTGCCTGGAGGGACTCTGCTAAGTTCTCTTTATGTCAGGATTCGTGTGCACAGGGAAAGCACATGGTTGGAGGTCAGAGGTCAGCTTTGGGATGCTGGTTCCCCCCTTTCACCATGTGGGACCCCAGATGGAACGCTGGGTGTTTGTCTTGGCATCAAGCATTTTTATCCACTGAGCTATCTCAAAGACCTGGGCTTCTGTTAACTCATGTCTGATTCTCACCTCCCAGTGGCTTGACTAATCAGAAGACACTGATGGTGTCTGCTGGTGGGACTAGCATTAGAGTGCTTAGGGTTCTCCCACCTGCAGCGTCACCAGGCAACAACCTCCAATCCGGAGCCTTCCTTTCACATCATCCAAATTCAGACTTACCCACAGTGTCTGTTCAGTCAGACCCTGAGCTATCAGTTTCTTTCTCCCAGCAACTTGCCCTGACCTGGCTCTCTGGGGTCCTTGGAAATTAACAGTAGTCACATGTCTGCCATGAGGCCTTTCTGTTTTAAGAGATTCTAGAGCTAGTGAGATGGCCCAACTGATAAAGTTCAATCCACACATTGGAAAGAGAGAACCAACTTAAGCAAGTTATGTTCTGGCCTCCACAGGAGCTGTTGCATCCACAGCCCCCCACTCATATCATACGTGAACCCAAACACAGTAACAATTCAACATTTTAAAGGTTCTAAGATGGCAATTTCTATTTACAGAAAGCCCACAGCTGTTTGTACCATCAACATTTGTATGATCCCTGAACTAAGAACAAAGCAAATATCCACCAATATCAGTGAGCAGCTACATAAATGTGGCACGTCTGTTCAGTGGAATATTATTCAGCCAGAAAAAAAGAATTAGCGGGCAGATACATACCACCATAGGATCACGTACATACCATACATGTGAACAGGAAAAAAAATAAAGCCAGGAGAAGCTGGGGGGACAGTACAATTTTTCACTTGTGGGAGGTGAAATATAACATGTTAATTCACAAGTGCTCAAAAGATGAACGCAGTGATTGCTGTATGCTTTTCTTTTAAGATGGGAATCGGCAGGCCTCAAGTATCCTCCTGCCTTTGCCTTCCAATAGCTGAGATTAAAGGTGTGTGCTGCATCTCCTGGTGTGAAGGCAGTCTCAGTAACCCATGTCTGTTGTTTTTGCAAGCAACAGACAGTTTTACATTCAATATTGCTGTGTCTGAAACTTGAGAAGGAACTCTTCAACCTGTCTTATTTTCATTTCCCCATCTCTTGTTTATTATGTAAGTTCTGGTTGTTGTTTGAGATGGGGACCTCGCTTGGGTTTGGAGTCTGGCTTGAACTTCTGGAAAACCCCCTGGATGACCAGCATGAACTCTTAACATTTCTTTGGACCGCACAGACTAGAAGTTCAATGTTTGCTTATTCATTTTGCAGGGCCTCACACATACTAAGCAGACATATTTCCACCGAGTTGCACCTCCAGCCCAGATGATGCCTAAAGGGTACTTAAGGGGCTGGAGAGATGGCTCCGCAGTTAAAAACATTAGCTGCTCTTGCAAAAGACCTGAATTTGGTTCCCAGCATCTTTAGCCCCAGGGGATCTGATACCCTCTTCTGGCCTCCACAGGCACTGCATAAACATGATACACACACACACACACACACACACACACACACACACAGAAAACACACATATAAAAAAACAAATCGTTAAAGCCACTTAATCGTTAATTGAGTGGAAGGTTTTTCCTCCTGTGTTAGTATGAGGAGGGAGATGCTGACCCCTGCTCTGTTTTCTGCTTCACAGAACTTCCATGATGGACGGAAGGCTCAGCAGCACATAGAGACGTGCTGGAAGCAGCTTGAGTCGGTAAGTGGGTAGCCAGAAGCCAGCAGCTAAACCAGTGTCTCCCCAGACCAGCTCATTTCAATCTGAATCTGGTGTGAATGGCTCATTAAGAAAAAAAAAAAAAGGAGGCTTCTCTAAGGAGGCTTCTCTCTAGATTTTTCTCATTTGTATTTCATTTAATTTGCACTGGGGAGGCAGAGACAGGAGGATCTCAGGGGCTCTTGGTCCAGCCAGGAAGTTTAGCATATCAGCAATCTCCAGGCTTAGTGAGACACTGTATCTCAGAAAGCAAGGTGGACGGGCTACAGAGATAACAACTCAACTATCTGAAGCACCTGATATTCACGCAGAGGACCTGGTGTAGTATCCAGTGCCGGAGCTGAGTGTCTCACAACTACCTCTAATTTAAGTTTCTGGTTCTGAAGCTACCTACACTACACTATCAAAATGAAAAGCAATTTTATTTATTTATTTAAAACAGTGTAGAGAGTGATTGAGAAAGACACCCGGTGTTGACCTCTGACCTCTTCATGTGCAAGCAACAGGTGCACACACTCATTCAAAAGTGTTCCAGTAGAGGCAGGTAATTCCTGTGCAGAGAACAGAGAGGGGTTACTCCAGTGTAGACCAGTGCTCACTTAGGTCACTTCTGCAATGATGAAGCATGAGGTCTGGGTTCCTGGGAAAATGGCAGTGGGGTCTCTCTAGAGGTGGTGGTGAGGTGGCAGGGTGGGTGGGTGACCAGCAGGCTTGGCTGTGCTCTGTCTACAGAGTAAGAGGAGATTTGAGCGGGACTGCAAAGAGGCCGACCGTGCACAGCAGTACTTCGAGAAGATGGATGCTGACATCAATGTGACCAAGGCGGATGTGGAAAAGGTGAGGGGTCCAAGTCTCGCCTACCTGGAGCGTGCTTCCTGCACAGCCACCAAAGGCCTGGCCTTAGCTTCCTCTTTCAGACATAACCACAAGAGGGTACCTGACGGGAGGAAGGGTTTCATTTTATGTCATCACCCTGGGGCCAGGGTTGAGGTGATAATGCTTAGTCACCGAGTATAATGGGAGACCTGGACTCCTCACTACAGGCGTGGTTCAGGAGGCCACGTTCTTCCTTAATGGCTTGTCGAAGACAGAGTTCCATGTCTAAGCAGCTGAAGCAGCCATCTCTGCCCATGAGGGAGAGTCTGGCAGCTCAACATCATCAGAAAGGCTGGTCCCTCTGCCCAGCTGTGTCGTGGGTTCATTCAGGCTGACACCCAGGAGGCTGGGGTGAGAAGGGCATTTGGAAGTCTTCGAGAGCTTTCCTCTCCGATGGCTCAGACATGAAGTGCTCCCTTGTCTTCCCGGGACCAGTGTCTGCAGATTTTCCCTAGAAGCTCCATTTTCTTTTTATGAAAGTCATCAAGATAAAGTAAACACAATTATGCCATTAAATAGTGGCATTCATTCATGATGCCCAGGGCCGTTTGGGCACCACAGTCTGAGCTTTTCTCTGGTTTCTCATGGTGCCACTCAGTTCTGCCAGATGAGTCCAAAATGCCTGGAGTGGGGTGATGTCTCAGTTGGAAGGGTGTGTGTGTGTGTGTGTGTGTTTAATTAGTTAGCACCCTAAAATGTAAATTCTTGACATCATGAGAGTAGATTTTACTTTACCAAAAGTCATTCATTTCTCAAGTGACCATAAATTTCTACTAAGAAGGAACTTAAAGTGTTGCTTTTTTTTTTTTTAATTGCAATTATTTATTTATGTGTGACTTTGTGATTAGTAGCAAGCATGTGGCCTGGGCAGAGGTAACTTTACCGAGGGGGTGCCACCCCGTGGGGTCCAGGAATCACGAAGTTTGACGGCAGACAGCCCCCCTTCAGACTTTGGAAGTGGTGCTTTCCAGCCTGTGATCTGAGCACTGGGAGAAGAAACAGGAAGGTGATGGAGGTCATCTTGGGCTACACAGTGTCCTGAACCCATTCTAGGACATATGAGACTCCATCTCCAAAAGCTGAAAAATTCTAGATGGGAGAGATGGCTCAGTGGTCGAGGCAGTGCCTCCTCTTCCAGGGAACCTAGGCAGGAGTCCCAGCACCCATCAGCACTGTTTGTGAGACCTTAATTCTAGATGTCTAGAATGTGGGTTCCCTATCGCTATCAGAGCCTCCCGAGGAGACCCTGTTCTGGCTTCCTGGCAGCAGCCCTGCTGGCGGCGGCCTCCCACTTTCTCTATCTTCGTACCTTGTATTTATTTTTCTTATCTTCTTCCACAGTCTGACCTCCTTGTACAGAGAGCAGTCGTCTCTGTGGCTTTCTTTATCTTCTTCTTGATTGTGGAGAATGCTCCAGCGGTTTTTCCTCTTAGGTTGTAAGCCTCTAATCCAAGCACGTGGGAGGTGGAGTCAGGAGGACTGAGGTTCAAGGCCAACTAAGACTACAGGAGACCTTGGCTGAAACAAAAAGAAAAGAAAGGGAAGGGAAGGAAGGGAAGAAGAAGTCAAAGACTGATTTTAGTGTATTTTTTATTATTAAAGAAATCGTTGTTTTTTTATGGTTTGCCAAAATATTCTTATTTTCCTTTGTGTGTGGGCATTTGCCTGAATGTATGTCTGTGCACCACGTTATGCACAGAGCCTGCAGAGACCAGAAGAGGGTGTCAGATCCCTCGGAGCTGGAGTCACACAGGTGGCATAGACCCTGAGGAATGCAGATCCCCCAAAGAGAAAGCGGCTCCTAGCCACTGAGCCATCTGTCCAGTCTCCACTGAGTGTTTTATTCTCGGCTCCTCGTTTGATCCTGGTGGGTTTTTATTTTCACGGAAGCTTCCTGTCCTCCACCAAGTCCCTGGATCTGCCTGCCTCCACCCCCTGCTCCCGTGGGTGTGGTTGTTCAGCTTTGTTTGCTTGGTTTTTTGTTTTTAGTGCTGAGAATACAAACTCTGGTCTCAGGCTGGTACTTCAGACTCTACTGACTGAGCCGTCCCATCCCCGCCCCCTTCGTAGGGAGGTTTGGTGAGATGCTACCTTAATTACTTGCATATTTCGATGATTTATCTTTCCTGACCGTGAACCATCCTTTTGGTTCTTGCTGTTGTTTTTCCTGAAAGTACCATAGCTGACCTCCCCAGGAATGTGCGCATCCTAATTTGGAAGCCACGGATATCAGACCACAAGCCTTGGTGTCCAAACACTGAATATTTTAAGTCCTTTTGCTTTGAAGGTGACCTAAAATCTGCCATCCACCGCAGGCCACGTGGAGACATGATGTCAGCTTTTCTCATTGAACTCCCTGTTGTTATCTTTGTTTCTTGAAACAGGTTTTCCCTACAGAGGCTAAGCTGGCTACCCTCCTGCCCACCCCCATGCTGAAATTTCAGGGGTGCATGGCCACACCTTGCTTTCCATTGCTACTTGTGAGTGTCTTTGACTCTATATAGATGTCTCTCTCTCTCCCTTTCCACAGATTCAGTGGCCTGATTGTGTTTGACTCAGCTTTCCTTCCTGATCCTAGCAGCTAGTACTACAGATTGTAGAACACTGTAATGTGTCTCCCAGGATACACTGGTGTGAACTCTAGATAGTGCCCAGGGGATGTGTAGGTAGTGTACGTATGTCTGGGTCTAGGTATGGGCTGAATCTCCTTTTCTTTCTGAAGATGTCACTGTCCCTCTTACTGGCCACAGTACTGTGTTCAAACTTCCTGCATAAACAGTCCCCTCCCACATTATGACAGTTTTACCTGTGGCCTTGACCTGGTCCCCTCTCTGGGCAGGAGTGTGTATTTGGATGTTACCTGGATACTATGTTCCTCAGAAGTCTAGTGATGAAGGACACACAGCTTGGAGGTTGTCCTTTGGCCTTTCCTTTGGCGCAGCTGTCAGAGACTCTGGGCTCACCAGCCTTGGGAGGTTGAGTTGCTTAATCTATGTTAGAATCTAAATATGCTGCAATAGATTTTTTGGTTGTAGTAAAAGCAGATCTTAGCCTTTCCCCGACACAAGCCCTCAAGCTTCCTTTTGGGGCTGGGGACTTGGCTCAGTGGGCCAAGCGCTTGCTCTGGATACTGAAGTAAAAACCAGGCATGGCAGTGCATACCTGAACCCCAGCACTTGGGAAGCAGAGCCCAGTGGCTCCCAGGAGCTGACCAGCCAGTTGAGCTGAGATGACCACATCATGTGCGGGCAACTCTGTAAACTTATGAAACCACTAAACAAAATAGGGGCCAGCTCCCTTAGGCTTTGAGATAGGAGGTTTCAGTATTTGTTTTAGAGGTCTGGTTTTGTATTTTACATTTTGAGACAGGGTCCATCTGAAGACCAGGCTAGCTCTAGCAGGTACCAGGACCACAGCTTAGTCCATGCCAAGCATGGCACTCGGGGCCCTATACATGCCAGGCAAGCAAGCAACACACCAGCAGGGCTACATACCCAGGCCTGTGTCACATTTTTCAGAAAATCTAGCAGGTTGACAGGATCTCTGACATTCGAACTGTTTGAATCCATCTTTGGCCCCTTTGTCCTTTACTGCTGGTGAGGTGTGGCTGTCACAGGTGTGGCCTTAAAGGGACTTGTCCTCCCTCCATGGCCTCCCCATGCTCAGTAAGCAGTGGGTTTTCCCCGTAGAAGACTCTGGAATGACTTTCAAGTGGCAAAAGCTGTGATGTCAGGGTCACCCTGGCACTGCTTAGAATCAGACCACACTGGATAAGCACAACAGGGCCGTCCTGGCATTCCCACCTTGCCATGAACGCCAGCCTAGTAGAGGTCGGCAGGGGAAGGTCATTAAAACAAACAGCCTGTAACAGAGTGTCCATCCAGGCCTGGTGGATAACCCGGACCTGTCACGTGACTGCTGTATTTAGTTTATGAATGTGAGTGCACTGTTGCTATCTTCAGACACACCAGAAGAGGGCATCAGACCCTGTTACTGATGGTTGTGAGCCACCATGTGGTTGCTGGGAATTGAACTCAGGGCCTCTGGAAGAGCAGACAGTGCTCTTGAATGCTGAGCCATCTCTTCAGCCCCTCTTCTGTAATTTCTACAGCAAGACTGTCTAATAAAAACTATAGTCAGTGGCTACAGGCAGCTGCAGAAGTAAAAGATGGCTGGCCTGGTTTGTAGAGTGAGTTCTAAGACAGCCAGGGCTGCACCGAGAAACCCTGTCTGGGAGGGGAGGAGGGGGAGTGTTCCGGGGCTGGAGAGATGGCTCAGTGGTTAAGTGTGCTCTCTGCTCTGCTTTTGCTGAGAACCAGAGTTTAGCTCCCCAGCACCCACACCAAGCTCATAACTGCCTCTAACTCCAGCTCTATGGGATCTGATGCCCTCTTCTGTCTTCCTCTGGTTGCTACAGAACACATGCACTCACAATTAAAAATAAAATGTTTTAGAAATTTATAGATTATGTATGTGTGTGTTTTAAACATTTACTATTTTTAATTATGTACTTGTGTGTGTGCGCGCGCGTGTGTTTGTGTGTTCATGTGTATATGTGATGTTTTAATGTGTCTTAAATTATCTGATAAAATGTTTTAAAGAGAAAAATAAAATCGAAGCCAAGAACCACTGCCCGTTATTAAGCAAGAAGGTACTTTGCTCCCAGGATTGTCTGGTAATTGTCTCAAGACCCTTGCAGTGGGCAGCCTAGGACACGGCCACTGGTGCCTGAAGCTGGGGGGTGGGGTGCAAACCGGCTGAGACTGGGCCAGATGGGTAGCAAAGCGTTAATTTGTTGCCATTTGAGAAAACAGTGTGTCTCCAGCACACCCCTCCTTCAGCACAGGGACACATCTGGAATGACATAGTTGCTCTCTTCTTCTGCCATCACTGGGCTCATGAGTCAACATCTTTATTGAATGTGTAAGCGTCTTTCATGCTTGCCCCTAACTTTGTTTTGGATAAAAATGTCCGACTAGTTCTCTGACAGAATCCTTCAGGATGCAGGAAGGCCATGGGAGGCAGGTTCTTAAAGGCAGCAATGTGGGTTCTGTCAGTACGTGGGACACCCACAGCAAACCAGATCTAGAAACCAATTTAAAAAAAAAAAAAAAAAGATACGATAGGAAGAGGAAGTGGTCAGAACAGATGCAGGAAATACATTTGCAACTGCAGCTTCATCTTGGAACCAAAAAGAGTTTTAAAACACTTTCATTGCCTTCTTTTTGTTTTTTGGGGGGAGGGGTTGTTTGTTTATTTTTTGAGGAGGGGTAGGGGGAGATTACAGGGTTTCTCTGTGTAACCCTGGATGTCCTTGATCTTGCTACCTAGACCAGGCTGACCTCAAACTCTGAGATCCACCTGTCTCTGCCTCCTGAGTGCTAGGATTAAAGGCATGAGCCACCACTACCCAGTAATAATTTATCTATCTTTAGGTACATTAGTGTTTTGCCTGCATGTGTGACTGTGAGAGGGTGTCAGATCCCCTGGAACTGAAATTCAGACAGTGCCATATGGGTTCTGGGAATTGAAACTTGGTGAAGAGTAACCAGTGCTCTTAACTGCTGAGCCATCTCTCCAGCCCGGACACTTTGCTCTCTTGAGACAGGGTCTCACTATATAGACCAGGCTGCCCTCAAACCCACCAACCCGCCTTCCTCTGCCCCCAGAGTTCCTGAGATACACCAGACTAAAATGCTTTTCATTGAAAACAAGGGAAACATTGTAGAAAATTAAAAGGAAAATCTACACATAGATTTTAGTCTTTTATAAGTGGATCCCTAAAAGATACTTTGTTATTCTGTGTTTATTTCTGGGCTATAACCAGGAGGTCAGAGCTGTGGAGACTGCATTTCCTTCTAAAAGCAGACCTGCAGCTTTTGAGTTAATTTGCAAAAATATCCAATGAACTTAAAACCCTTTAGCTCTTTTGAGTGCAGGAAGCCATGCATCCACTCGGAGAGTGTATTCCTGCCTTACTAATGGGAGGACAGAAGGCAATTTGCTTTATCTCTGAGGTTTCCTGCCTAAGGGATGTGATTATACGCCTCGGGGACTACCTGAGGTCTCCATGGCCTGTGATGAATGGGGAGTGGGGTGGCCTAGCTCTCCTACAGCCCACAGAAGCACACTGTCGTGATCTTAAGTCTGTTTTGGACTACATAAGGTTCCCATTCCTCAGTTCTGCTATCAGTGTGTGTGTGTGTGTGTGTGTGTGTGTGTGTGTCTCTATGCACACTTTTATACCCCATGATGTGTGTGCCATGGTTCTCACTCAAAGGTCAGAGGACAGCTTTTGGGAGACAGTTCTCTCCGCTGTGTCTTTTACAGATCAAACACAGGCCACCAAGAATACAAACATTTTCCCCACTGAGCCATTTCGCCAGCCCTACATTAGGTTTTTGAGAGCACAATTTGCTAAGTAGCCCAGGCTGACCTCATGCTTCAGGCTCACAAATGTTGGGGTCAGAGGCACGTGGCCACCACGCATGGCTTTAATGTTCTGGTAATCAAGTGAATATATGTGGCCTCAAGGACTATTCCAAGCATCTGGGAGTTCAGCAGAGTACTTCTTGGGTGAGGACCACTTGGCACACATTAGATCATAATAGATGCTTTCATGAGGGCTCCAACAAAGAAGAGATGCAGAGAGTGGGAGGCTGTCGGATATGGAATGGCAAACATTCTACAAGAAGCAAGTGGCCTGTTAGTGTCATCGTCTGTGGGACCAAATGCCTGGCAGAAACAGCTAGAGGAAAGAAAGACTTTGTTCAAGGTTCTAGATGTTTCTTTCTGTCCTAGCAGGATAAGCATGGTGGAGTTCACATCACAGAAGCCAGCACAAAAAGACCTAGACAGAGGGCGGGACAAGATAGACTCTTCTGAGACACATGTCCAGCCACCTGCTTCCTCTAGCTAGGCCTCGCCTGATATGGCCCATCTTCTCCCAGTGGTCTGCACAAATGTTGACCCAACAAAAGGCTTAAGCCATTGACTGTACCCTCATCTCCCACTGTGGACAAGCCCTTGCAGGCTCACCCGGAAGTGCCTCGCCTCACGGGTATTTCTCAGCCCATTCAAGTTTACATTCAAGACTGACCTTCAAAGCCAGACATGGCCCAGTGATGTGATACCGTCTGTCTACGCTCCTAGCACTTGAGATGCTAAGGCAGGGGGAGAGTGTGAGTTTGAGGCCAGCATTTGCTACATAGTGAGTTTGAGGTCAACAATGATTACATAATAAGATTCTTTCTCAAACAGTTTCAAAAGAGAGAGAAAGAGAAGATGATGGACCATTGGGATGGCTCAGTGGGTAAAAGCATTTGCTGCCAAACCTGGTGCCCGAGTTTAGTCTTAGAGACCCATGTGGTGGAAAAAGAGAAATAAATTCCACACAGTGTCTGCTCACCTTCACACGTGCATTGTCTCACATACACATACACTTGTGTAGGAATAGGCTTAAGGGAGAGTTGTGACTTGAACAGGAAGGATGGACAAATTGAGAAGATAGCTTAGAGGCAGAACAACTTGGCTGTGGAGAATTTCTCTGGCACTGCAGAAGGCCCACTGCATATGTAGTCTTGCAAGAGAGGATGAGAGACGTGGAATGGCGAGACTGGGGACCCTGAAGCATCTCAGAAGCTGGATGTGGGGTGATTGTGACCCTCTGGGATGCTCTGAAGCCTCTTCCTCAAAAAGCATGCGCTGAAATATGTTGGTCTCAGTCTTCCCCAGAAGCATCCACAGCCATACAAATGGAAAGAGTGGGTCTGAGAACGTGTTAGATGTCTAGTAGCCTACATAGGCACTACCAGCGTTGGAGGTGGGGTGGGGGGTTCTGTGTTTCATGGTCATGATTCTTGCCAGGTGACCATTTTGCTCGACTACTGTGCTACACTGAATAAACAAACTTCTTGCTATTGGCCAAGGCTCTTGATATGAGAGAAGTAGAAGTGAGTAGATGAGCCAGCTGACAAGGCCTCAGTATAACGACCCAGTACACAGAGGTGTAAACTAGCCTGGACTAGGCAGCCTTGATTCCTTCTAAAGAAACAACTATTATTTACCATCTACCCATAGTGCTAATGCCAATATTATGCAGACCACCAGGTGTTACTGTTGACACTCCTTTCTGAATTAAATGACCTTCTTTGTGGTTGATACATTGTTTAATTTTTTTTCCTACTAGGAGTTTGAATGGCCCTCCACCATGTCTTTATTTCATCCTCATGCTGATGTGATAGTTTAGCTAGGTATTAAATTCTAGGCTGACCTTTTTTTTTTTTTTTTTTTTTTTCTTTTCTCAACATTTTGAAGCTATCATTCCCTTGTCAATCGCCTCATACTCTGTTAGGAACTTGTCGTCCACTTAACTACATTCCTTCAAGAAGAGTTGGCTTTATTCCCTGTATGCTGAGACCTCAAGTTTGTCTCTGATGTTCTATGGCATGGTTATTATATTTCAAAACTCACAGTTTTTATTTTTAAACTTGAGTATCTATTTGTTTTATAAATGCAAGGGAACCTTAGGCATTAAAACTTTAGGAATTGCCAGATGTGGTAGCACATACCTTTGATCCCAGAACTCAACACCAGAGGTAAGGAGAGGTGAAGGCAGGTGGATCTTTCTGAGTTCAAGGCCGGCCTGATCTACGGGGGAAAAAAAAGGACAACCAGGGCTGTTATACAGAGAAACCGAGTCTCAAAAACAAACCAAATTTCAAAATTTATTTATCTTTCTGTCTCTGGAACTGATGGTTTAGGGGCTTGTGTTAGACATATGTGTAGTTCCTCCTTGTATCCCATAAGCCTCTTCTTCTTCATTACATATCATCATCATGAGACTGACACACAGACAGGAGGAATCAGTTCTCCACTTCCACCTTTACATGGATTCTGGAGATCAAACTCAATTTACAGGGCCTGTGTAAAAGGAGACTTTGCTCACTAAGCCATCTCTCTGGCCTCCTTGGGTTTCTTTATCTCCAGATGTGAACTTTTGTGTAACTTTTATTTATTCACTCGTTTATTGAGTTTTTAATTTCTGGAACTCCTTTTTCATTTCTAGAAGTTTCACTGGAGTCTTCTTCAGACCTTCACTGATAACATCTTACTTTCAATTTTGCTTTTTGTATCTTGTTTTCCTTGTTTCAGACACTCGGATAGTCCAGGTTCTGTGGGACTGTTCTTCCCTGTGGTATTGGGTCTCATGGTAGCCTGCTCCCTAGTGTGCTGTACTTTCTTGAATGAATATCTTTGACAGTGATTGTTTCTCTTGTGGAAGTGTAGGACTGTGGAAATGCTGACCTAGTGAGGGCTCACATTCTTCCTGCCAGACAACTTGTACTCTTTTTCAAAGTGTTTTTTATTGATGATTTTATGCATGTGTGTTAATCTGAATGCATATGTGTGCATCGAGTGTGCAGTGTGGTCTCCTTGGGGCTTTGGGTCCTCTGGAAATTGACTTACAGTCAGCAGTGAGCCACCATGTGCATGCCAGACAGGGTTTCTCTGTGTAGCCCTGGCTGTCCTGGAACTCTCTCTGTAAACCAAACTGACCTCAAACTCAGAGATCTGCCCTGCCTCTGCCTCCCAAGTGCAGACCAAAGGTGTGTGGCACAGTCCTGGGACTAGGGAGGTAAGGAAAAATGGATTCTAGGGCTTGCTGGCCAGGCAGACTAGCCTAGTTGGTGAGTTTGGGGCTAGTGACAGGCTGTCAATAAAGAAATGTGGCTGGTGCCTGAAGAACAGTACCCTGGGCTCCATGCTCAAGTGTATACATATGTACATGTACCCACCAACACGTGCGCACACACACATGTGCACACACCGAAAAGGAAAAAAGGAAGCATATTTGTACTGGCTTGTTTTGTGTGTCAGCTTGACACGCGTTTGTGTCCTCAAAGAGGAAGGAGCCTCTCTTGAGGAAATAAATGCTTCCACGAGATCCCACTGTAAGGCATTTTGTCAATTATGTGATCAATGAGAGAGGGCCCAGCCCACTGTGGGTGGAGCCATCCCTGGGCTGGTAGACCTGGGTTCTATAAGAAAGCAGGCTGAGCAAGCCAGGAGAAGCAAGTCAGTAAGTAACATCCCTCCATGGCATCTGTATCAGCTCCTGTCCTGTTTGAGTTCTCACTCTGATGTCCTTAGATAATGAACAGCAATGTGGATGTGTAAACTAAATAAACCCTTCCCCCCCAACTTGCTTTTTGGTCATGGTGCTTCATCATATAGAAAACCTAAGACAATGTTGCTGTTGTTTCTTTGTGAACAGGACTTTAGAGTGTTTTGTAAAGCTGTGTTTACAAGCTATTTAAGCGGCTCTACGGTGACCCCGAGAAGCAAGTGCAGCATTATCTTAACCCTGGTGACAGACACTGGCCTTGCCCTGGACTTTCAGCTTTAGCCAGAGTATCCATGGCCTTGGGTGATGGGAGCTTTGTGAGCCCGGGGTGGAGCTGCTTGTTGAGAAGGTTGAGGGAGTGGAGTGGAGTGGTGGAACACACCTTAAGTCTTAGCCTGCTAGAGACAGGCAGACGAGTCTCTGCAAGTTCGAGGCCAGCCTGGTTTCCGTGGAAAGTTCTAGGCTAGCCAGAGCTACATAGTAAGATAGCAGTTTCAAACATCCTAGAATGAAACACTGCAGTCTACAGCAGTGGCAGTGTGGTAGAAACCAGGAGGCCACCATGGTCTCGCCATAGGAACCGTAACTTTATTACCTCTGTGTGTCTGAGCTCATAGCAAGATTGTTTTCCGTCTCCTCTCTGGACAGGACTCGTCCACACAGCCTGCACCACTCAGCAGAAGCTGCTTTTTCCACTTGAGTTAACAGATACTTTGAATTCTACTGGGATTTGGGCCACAGAAAGCCTTTTATAGCCCTGTTTAGCAAATGAATGGCCTCCGGATGGAGATCCTGGTCTCATTTGCTATCTTTCTGTTTAGGGGTTTTTGTTTTGTTTTCTCCTATTTCAATGACTGTGCGCCAGAGTAACCCCGAAGTCCTGGGGCTGGAGCACTGTAAGACTGGGGTGTGGGGGGGGACTTCAGGAAATGGCTGGAATAGTTCAGGCATATTTCTTTGGTTAACTTATTTTGAAGTTTTTCTGTTTTGTATTTTCATTGCCCTCATAATTTATCCCAGACAGACTGCATTGTTTTGGCAAGCTCTTGGCCTAGAAGTTTCCAACAACAGCTCCCGGTACTCCGACTGAATAGAAATTGTCAAATGCACCCTTAGTCTTGAAGCTGAAAGTGTATTCTAGACGCAACCCTTTGCTGGAAAAGTTCAACAATGCCACTTAGACCACCACATGGCTGGACAAAGACTGGCTTCTTCTCTGTTGTTCCTGCCCCTCCCCCTCTGTCAGCTTCCCAGAGCCTGTCCTCAGAGGCAAGCTTGCCTCTCCAACCTCTGGCTCCTCCAGTGGCCAGTGCTAGAATTTACATCATGCACTCACCATTGGGACAAAGATATTCCTTAATAATGCAATTAGGCTATAAATATTGCTTCATGCCAGTGGATCAGCGTTGAGGTACAGCTCCCCACCCCCAACCCCAACTGCGTTTCTCTGTGCAGCTCTGGCTGACCTTGCTCTGTAGACCAGGCTGGCCTTGAGCTCTCAAAGATTCGGCTGCCTCTGTCTCCTGAGTGCTGGGATTAGAGTCTTGTGGTACAGAATTTGTGTGTGTGTACAGTAGTAGGTTTAGTCCCCAGTCGAGTGTGCATCGGGTATGCTGCAGGGGCTGGAGAGATGGCTCGTCACTAGGAACACTTGCTGCTCTAGCAGAGGAACCGAGTTCATTTCCTGCCACCCACATCAGAGAGCAAGAGAGAGTGGGGGACAAGCAGCCAGCCCCTTTTTAGAGTGCCAGGTAACTGCAGGGTGGGGTTTACAGAATCCCAACAATGACAATGCACAAAAAGAGCTACTTTTTGCCTGTTTGGTTTGTAGTTTGTTTGTTGAGACAGAATCTCATGTTCTAGCTCCCACAAATGCTGGGATTATAGGAGTGTTCCACTTTAGGTTTGGCTTGTGGGGTACCTGTTATGAACATTGTAAAGGGTTTTGGGGTTGGATAGGCAACTGAGTCCTTACAGGGCTTGCCTATCAGCCAGATGACTCTGGGTCGCATAAAACTGTGTGGAGACCGTCTCAGCTTGTGGGTGGTGCAGTCAGGCAAGTCCAAATGGTCATCCTCAGCTACATAGGGAGCTGGAGGCCAGCCTAGGCAGTGGGGAAGTCTACGGCAAAAATAAAAATAAGTAAATAAACAATCAAATCAATAAAATGGTTTCCTAAGTGTTCACAGGTGAAGGGTTCCCCCTGGCCATAGACAATGAGAGTTATTCTGGCCGGCCCCTAAGTGTCGGCGAGTCTAGAGAACGTTTGCTTTATTGGTTAGGGTTTGCTGGGACCCTCTGTGGGTTTGTCTCTTGATGTTCAAGTGCCTACGAAACAGGCAATACTGTGCTATGTTACTAATGTCCTATTACATTACTAGTATCTGGTGGCCTGTATGTCCTGCTCTCTTCCTGGCCTCATCCAACAGACAGACAGGCTCTCAGCAGATGGGAAGGGCAGGCATGTGTTACCTTATAAACTACACAAACTGTAAGTTTAATGTTGGATAGCGTGGTGCGTGTCAGATCCCAGCACTCAGGAGACTGAGTCTGTAAACAGGTTATTCCCAGCAACCCCATCTTTGTTGTTGTTGTTGCTTTGGTCATCCCAGGAAAAAGAATGCAGGGTGGAGAAAGGGAGAAAGGCTAACTAACCCACACTATTACATTTCTGAGTTTACCTATCTCTTGGCACAAAGAATTTGAGGAGTAGCAGAATCCAGAGACCCTGCTGGGTTCCCCCAGGGCCTCCCTTGCAGGGGAATCTGGCCCATCTGCCAGTTTCAGGGACAGGCTGCCAAGCACTGCAGATTCTGAGCAGCCTGTATGGACGCCATGGATCCCTCATCCAGGCAGGGCATGAAGGGCAGCGTGAGCCCCAGCCTTCCTGGGTAACCGTGCAGGGGAAACGCCGAGAAGCCAGTGCTCCGACCACTGGGATTCCTAAAGTGGCCTTTGCTGCTTCCCCCAGGCACCGAGATCCCATTACAAACGGTTGTGAGCCACCATGTGGTTGCTGGGAATTGAACTCAGGACCTCTGGAAGAGCAGTCAGTGCTCTAACCACTGAGACATCTCTCCAGCCCCACTTTTGGTAATAAAAGATAGGGTTTTTATAACTTTCTTGGATTTTTTTGTTGTTGTTGTTGGTTTTTGTTTTGTTCTGCTTTGTGTTTTTGTTTGGTTTTTCATGACAGGGTTTTGCTGCCTGCTCCTGAAACTAACTGTTCTGGATGTTCTGAAACTAGTTCTGTAGACCAGGCTGACCCCAGACTGAGATCCTCCTGCCTCTGCCACTACCCATCTGAATTTTTTTATAATTTTTTTTAAAAGTTATTTATTTTCATTGTATGTGTGTGAGTGTTTTGCCTACATGTGTGTAGGTCGCAGAAGCCAGAAAAGAGCATGGAAACCCTTGGAATTGCCGTTAGGGATAGCTGTGAGCTACCATGTGGGATTCTGGGAACTCAGGTCCTTCGAAAGAGCAGCGAATGTTTTGTGCTTTGAGACGAGATCTCACCATGTATCCCTGGCTGTCCTGAAACTCACTCTGTACACCAGGTTGGCCTCGAACTCATAGAGATCTGCCTGCCTCTGCTTCCTGAGTGCTGGGATTAAAAGTGTGCACCACAATGCATTCAGTTCATTTTTGTTCCTAACGCCTGTATCAAAGCAAGCAAAGAACACTGCCGGGCTGTCCCCTTTGCTAGGTATCACAGGTACCATGGGACAACAGATGAAAAGATGCAGCACCATGAATGGGTGACAAAGTACTCAGGGTTATCGTGAGACAGGAAAAGAGGTCCTGAGGGTGGCCAGGAGCATAAAAAGAGACTTGATTGGCATTTCTCTGTCTCCAACACTGCCATGTCTGGGTGAAGGTCAATGTGCCACTTTTTTGACCTCACTAAAGTCACATGGAAGATGGCAAGGCTTCCCACTGTGGCCTAACCTGAGTCACATGGGCCCTCTGTTGTCCTGGGATACACTGCAAATAGAACCCTAAGCTGAGAAATGGCTGTTACACTATGCGCTGTGGTCCAAAGCACTTACCTCATTATCCTGTATATATGTGTACTATGTGTGTGCTCATGAATATGGGGGACAGAGGACAGCCTTCAGGTATTGGTTCTCTCCTTCCTTTATGTGAGACGCTGGAGCAGACCTCAGGTGTCAGGCTTAGCAGCAAGCGCCATTATCCACTGAGCCATCTTGCCAGCCCCTTCCCCATGTTTTCAGGTTCCAGAAACTCTCAGAAGTTTCTGCACTTTTGTAGAAGTGTTTGTTCCCCCCACTACAATGAGTTGTTGGGATCCCTGAAGGAGTGTTAGTCGACTGGCAAAAGGTGAGAAGAACTTGTAGCCCAGTTCACTCAGGTTCTGAAGGGCTGGCTGTGTGGTGTGCTCTCCCGAGGTGCCATGGAGAAGAATCAAGCCTTTTTTGTTCGTGGGGTTAGCTGCGTATGTCTGCTGAACCAGCTCCTCAGGTATAATAGCTGCAGAGTCTCAAAGCAATGGCTCTCGGCCTTCCTGATGCTTTACCCCTTTAATACAGTGCCTCATGTTGTGGCGACCCCCCAATCACAAAACTATTACTCTATAACTGTAGTTTTGCTGCTGTTGTGAATTATAATTTAAATATCTGATGTGCCGGAGATCTGATATCGCACCACGGCTATAGAGGATCAGAACCGAGCGTGACCACCAAACAGCAACTGTGGCTGTCTGTGGCTGACATTTTTTGGTGCAAACTGGCTTTGGGAAATTCTTGGGACATCTCCCCATCCAGCCACTGAGCAGTTTGTCACATACAACCTACTTTTTGTCACTCATTACAACATGGTCAGTAAGGGGCTGTCATCTTGTAGAACAGGACAGCTGTTCATGAGATACCCCTGTGCTTTGTCACCTTCTCAGTTTTCTTCAAATGCCAAACACCTACCGGCCAGACATAATGCTGTGCACTTTAATCCCGGCATTCAGGCGGCAGAAGCAGACAGATCTCTGAGTTTGAGGCCAGCTTGGTTTACACAGTAAAACCCAGTCTTGAAAGAGCTGGAGAGATGGCTCAGTGGTTAAAAGCACTCACTGCTCTTCCAGAGGTCCTGAGTTCAATTCCCAGCAACCACATGGTGGCTCACAACCATCTGTCATGGGATCCAATGCCCTCTTCTGGCACGCAGTTGTATATGCAGATAGAGCACTCATACATTAAATGAATAAATCTTTAAAAAAAATAACAATCTAATAATACTCCATCTCTTTACTCACCTGTCCGGGCCGTCCATAAATGGAACCAGCCTTTGTCCACTCATTTGTTAGGCTCTCGAAAGCCATACACAGTCGTAAAGAAGACTGTGAGATAGAAGAACCTGTAAGATTACACAGAGGTGTGCAAATGTGACATGTTTTCTTAGCATGCCCTGCATTCCTGGCTAATGATGGTGGGGACAGAGACCACAGTTTTTCTCCTTTATGTTTCAAACTCCAAGGAAAGAAAGTCACAATGGGTTAGCCAGGCAGTAGTCAGCTGTCTTTGAAGAATATGAGATGAGATGACCAAGGCAGGCGGTTTTATCTTTAGCAGTACAGAGCACTGGGCTGTAACGCAATTTCCCCTTAACAGTGGCCCTCTGACCTTTTCATCCAAAGGCTTCAGTGCCACACCGAGGCCAGGTGAGGACAGTGTTAAGTGAGATCCTGGGGGGCTGGAGAGACGACTCGGTTGTTAAAAGCACCGGTTGCTTTTGCAAAAGACCCAGGGCTCAGTTCTCAGCCCTGACATGGCAGCTCACAACTGTCATAACTCTAGTTGCTGGGGAATCTGATGCCCTCTGCTGGCCTCCACAGACATAACACGCACAAGGTGCACAGACACACATGCAGGCAAAACCACACACACACGTCAAGTAAAAGTAAATATTAAAAAAAAAAAAAAAATTAGGGGAAAAAATAAAGCAAGCCCATGTGTGGCAGGGGCCATGCCTGGGCTCATTTGGATATATCTGGGGAGATTCCCCGGGGTTTCTCAGTGGAATTATGAAGTATAGATTTGATCTTTCTAATTAATGGCAACAAGAAAACCCGAGTCCCAGTTCAGTTTGTCCATGACTTATGTCTTTGGGCAACGTGGGCTTTTTGAATTGTGTAGATCCATTCTGAAACTCTTGACTCACTGAAACACACACATGCGCGCGCGCACGCACGCACGCACGCACGCACACACACACACACACACACACACACACACACAGAGAGAGAGAGAGAGAGAGAGAGAGAGAGAGAGAGAGAGAGAGAGCACCTCTGTGCCTTTGTACTGCAACAGTGTTGAATGTAAGATGTTCTTAGAATATGTACTTTTTTTAAGCCAGTGAGTCAGTGGTGTGGTTAGGAGAGGAAATTCAGGCTCTGAGATAGATAACCACAGCTTCTCTTCCCCCACCCCTCTTTTTTTTTTTTTTTTTTTTTTTCTTTTTCTGAGACAAGATCTCTCTGTGTAGCCCTGGCTGTCCTGGAACTCTCTCTATAAACCAGGCTAGCCTCAAACTCACAGAAATCTTACTGCCTCTGCCTTCTAGAGCTGGGGTTAAAGATGTGTCCCCATGCCCTACTGACCGTGGCTATTTTTACATAAGTGTACTGAGAGTTGAAACACCATGATACTTAGCCTTAGATGCCAGGAGACACCGTGAAAGGCTCCTTGCCTTCAGCTGTCCCCCCAACCCACCCCACCCCATATGACCCCTATTTTCTGTGTGCCCTGGAGTCCCGAACAGCTTTGTCATCACTGCTGCCTGGGACTTGGGGAAGGACACCCTGAAACTTTAGGTGTTAATAAGCTATAAAAGTGATTCCATGGCTGGGTTTTAAACATTATGAGGGGTTCAGGGAAACCGAGGGACAGTGCCAGACAGCCCAGACCATGCTGGAGGTCTATGAATGAGGCAGAAGATATTTTAGAAGTTTTAGCATACACGGGAACCCCCTTGTTAAAATATTCCTGACAGCGAGAACTGAGGAGTTGGGGAGCCCAGGTCGGAGGCCTTGGCAATGCAGATGGAAGGCAGGCAGGGGATGATGACCAAGCTCGCTGCCGTCTGCCACGAGGGGAGGATATTTGGAGGTAGCTAGGAATAAATGTCACAGTTAATGCACTTGGCGGGGACTCTGTCAGTGGCGGAAGGCAGAACATATGGCCAGGATGCTGACAGGCCACCACGCCAGCAAAGATGAAGAATGTGGTGACTAAGACACACCCAGGTCAGCAGAGCATATGGCCGGGATGAGCTGACGGGCTGCCGGCAAAGGGGAAACATGTGGCTAAGACATGCCTGGGTTAGCTGAGAAGACTCCATGCCTGACAGGACTGAAAAGAATAAAGGGAATAAAGAAACCCTTGGAAATACTAGGTGCCGGTTGCTCATGAATAGGGAAGAAAATGAAGGAAGCCACCAGGACCATCCCCTTGGCCTGCCCAACAAGACTGGAATGTGTGGGGGAAGTGGGACCTCGGTTAAGGTCACCAGGTCAGAAGGCAGTGAGGACCTTGGAGAATAAGAACTCACCTGAGTAGGCTGGAGACATGTGCCTAGCATGAGCCAGCCCAGGGTTTTGATTGACACCCAGAACCCCTCCTACAAACAGACTTAAAAGAGCACTGGCTGTTCTTTCAGAGAACTGAGGTTTGATTCCCAGCAACCATATAGTGGCTCACAGCATCTATAACTCTAGATGGTTATAAATCCAATGCCTTCTTCTGGCCTCCTTGGGCAATAGGACATACAATATGTGGATATATGTGCAGACAAGACAGCCATGTACATTTAAAAACAAAGCAAAACTTACCTAAGGCCCCTGAGGTGTTTAGTGGGTAAGGGTCTGTCTTAGTTAGGGTTTCGTTACTGTGAAGAGACACCATGACCAAGGCAACTCTTATAAAAAGGAAACATTTCATTGGGGCCGGCTTACAGTTCAGTCCATTATCATGGCAGGAAGCATGGCAGCGTGCAGGCAGACACGGTGCTGGAGAAAGCTGAGAGTTCTACATTTTGATACACAGGTATCAGAAAGAGACTGTGCAATTCTAAACTGGGCATAGCTCAAGCAAAGGAAACTTCCAAGCCCACTCACTCCCACAGTGACTAAATCACTCCAACAAGGCCACGCCTCCTAATAGTCCCACTTGAGTCAATGGAGGCCAGACTTAATCGAACCACCTCAGGGTATTTGCTACCGAGCCTGATAGACCCATATGGTGACAGGAGAGAACCAGCAAGTCCTCTGACCTCCACATGTGTGCCATGACATGTGTACATACATACACACTCATAAGCAAAATAAATGTTAAAAGTCAGGGGAATGGGAGGGAGGAATTTGGTTTACAAGACCAAAATACATTATATCCATGTATGAAGTTGTTAATGAATAGTAAAAACATTATTAAAAAACAATACATGTGAGAAAAATATAAAAACAATAAACCAAACCAACCAAACAACAACAAAAAAAAAAAAAAACCTAACCTTACCCAAGCTGTGCCGGTCAGTGGGCAGACATAGCAGGCAGCCTTTGACTTTGTATTCACATCTGAGCATGCTCTCTTTCTGTCACAGATCTTAATCCTGAAGGCCTGGGCTCAATCAATCAATCAATAAATAGAAAATGTAGATTTGAGACAGCGTTTGTTTCTAAGCACCTGCTGACTTGGAAGTGTGGCTCAGTGGCTCTGGGTTCTTCAGCCAGTCCCCAGTACCACAAAGGGGTAAAAAAAATTTTTTTTTCTTTTTTTGAGAAAGGATCTCCCTGTGCAGTCCTGGCCGCCCTGGAACTCACTCTGCAGTCCAGGCTGGCCTCAAACTCACAAGAGATCTACCTGTTTCAGCCTCCTGAGTGCTGGGGTTAAAGGTGTGGAACACTACCTCCTAGCCTAAGAAGTCGTTTTTCAGTGTATAAAATACAAAAAGTATATCAAGTGATGTGTGCCCTCGCATGCCCCAGGCAGGCTTTTGTCTGTCTATTAACAGTCTTTCCTTACTTTTGCCCCAAGGCACGCCAACAAGCTCAGATTCGCCAGCAAATGGCAGAGGACAGCAAAGCCGATTACTCCTTAATCCTGCAGAGATTCAACCAGGAGCAGTGGGAATACTACCATACCCACATCCCCAACATCTTCCAGGTAAGCGCTCCACGGTGCTCGAGGTTTATGAAGGTAGGATGTTCTGGTGTGACAGGGCCTCACTGTAGCCTGGAAGTCACGTTGTACCTCGGTTGGCAATCATCTAGCCTTGGCCTCTTGGTATCACAACTATTCGTAACCACATCTGGCTTCCCAAATATCCACTGAGTCGTGTGTGTGTGTGTGTGTGTGTGTGTGTGTGTGTGTGTGTGTGTAAGTCAGAGGTCAACTTGATGTGCATAACCACATCTGGCTTCCCAAATGTCCACTAAATCTGTTCATGTGTGTCAGAAGCCAACTTGGGTATACATCTGTACACCATGGGCATGCCTAGTGGCCCTGGAGATCAGAAGGCCTTGGGTTCCCAGCAACTAGAATTGCAGATGATTATGAATGGACATGTGGCTGCTGGGGCTTAAACCCAGGTCTTCAGCCAGAGCAGCCAGTGCTCTGAGTGCAGAACCATCTCTCCTCTCCCTCACCCTTTTATTTGAGGTTGGGTCTCTCTGTGGCAGGCTGGAAAGATGGCTTTGTAGTTAAAATGCTTGCTGCTCTTGTAGGGGACCTGCCATCAGCTTTGGCACCTCCTTAGACATCTGCACACAATAGTATACATAAACTCTTTCTCTCCCTACACACACACACACACACAAACACAAACATAATAAAATTTTAAAAAGTCTTAGAATGGGGTGACTGGCCAGCAAGCCTCATGGATTCTCCTGTTTTGGGTACCCTTGTATCAGGCTTACAGGTGCCCCCCCCCACACCCAGCTTTTTATAGAGGTTCTGGGTATTAATGTCAGGTCCTCATGCCTGGACAGCAAGCATCTTATCCATGGAGCCATCTCCTCAGCCCCCACAGAGTCGTTTCCCGTTAACATGTAGATCACCCAATGGGCAGCAATAAGAATGAAGTATAATGCTAATCCGGGGTTCACTGGGTGCCTGCGTAGACATCCTGGTTTTCATTGCACCCCCCTTTTTGCAGGGGCTGACATTTTATAGCTGTGCCCTTTAGATGAAGGCTTCCTCTCTGAAGCGTCCCTGGGCCACAAAGAAACGCCTGCTTGGCTTTAGGAGACAAAGCAGCATTCAGAGTTGTGGGATTTGAACAGACAAGTGTTGTTTGCCTTGAATTGTTCTCTCTTTTTAAAATCTTTGTGTGTGTGTGTGTGTGTGTGTGTGTGTACAGAGTCTCTCTGTGGACTCCCTGGCTATTCTGGAACTCTATCTGTAGACCAGGCTGGCCTTGAACTCACAGAGATCCACCTGCTTCTGCCTCTGAGTGTTGGGATAAAGGTGTGCACCACTAGCCGAACCACCTTTGTGGAGGCAGGCTCTTGTTCTGATCTGCAGCTTGCCTCACAGCTGGGCCGGCCAGCATCCAGTGCCAGAGAACCTCCTATCTCTGCCTCTACAGTGCTGGGCTCATTTGCACACCAACCCCCCCCCCGGCATTTTTTCATGACCATTGAGGGTTAAACTCAGGTCCTTGTGGCACACACTCCACCAGCTGAGCCTGGATCCTATTTATTTACTTATTCTTGGCTTTTTAAAGACAGGGCCTCTCTGTGTCCTGGAACTCACTCTATAGACCAGGCTGGTTTGGAGCTCGGAGATCTGCCTGCCTCTGCTTCCTGAGTGCTGGGACTAAAGGTGTACACTCCTGCTTTTTTTTTTTTTTTTTTTTTTTTTTTTTTTTTTTTTTTTTTGGCTATCTCAAGTGCTCAAAAATGGTATAAGAGACTCTGGGTGAAGCTCACTGTGGAGCAGTGGTTTGTCATAGTCACAGCTAAGCCTTTGCTTTCATCCTCAGCACAACAATCAGTCAATCAAGACACACACACACAAATTATAGTACACACACACACACACACACACATTCCTGTTTGGAGACTTTTTGTCTGTTTCTTATTTGTTTTTGAGACAAACTCTTGCTCTGAAGTCCAGGCCAGCCTCAAACTAGTGATCCTCCTGCCTCAGCTTCTAGAACACAAGGATTATACCACCACCGTGCCATTTGGTGAGTCTTTTAGGATTTTGAGTAAAAAAGCCAAAGTAACCCCTTGGTTGGGTCTGATCAGGTTCTTGGTGTCCACACCATGAACTTTTAGGTCAGTATTTCTCAACCTGTGGGTCAAGACCTCTTTAGAGATCGAGCGACCTTTTCACAGAGGTCACCTAAGACCGCTGAAAGCACAGGTATTTCATTACAATTCATAACAGTAGCAATGGAATACTTTTATGGTTGGGATGGTGGAGTCACCACACCTTGAGGAACTGTATTAAAGAGTCACAGTGTTGGGTATGGGATGGGGGTGAGATCACTGCTCTGTGCTGTGGAGGGCAGGACTCTGGTTCTGTCTCAGCCTGGGTTGCGTTGAGACTGTTACCAAATTGTTCTTGGAAAAGATGGAGAATGGAGGGATGTGCATTGCTAAGGAGGAGATTAATCAAGCTAAAAACAAACAAACAAACCCCAACATGCACCTCGAATGTAATCTCAGGACGTGGGAATTAAAGGCTGAAGGATCGTGAGTCAAAGCCTGTCTCCAAACAACAGAACGATAGTAATGAGAAGCATTATAAAGCCAGAGTGGGGGCTGGAGAGATGGCTCAGCGGTTAAGAGCACTGACTGCTCTTCCAGAGGTCCTGAGTTCTAATCCCAGCAACCACATGGTGGCTCACAACCATCTGTAATGGGATCTGATGCCCTCTTCTGGTGTGTCTGAAGACAACCACAGTGTACTTACTTATAATTAATAAATAAATAATTTAAAAATAAATAAATAAAGTAAAGCCAGAGTGAAGGGTTGTACTTCCCTTCACTGGGGCTGCAATGAGATCCTCCTGCAAGGCCAGCTTCTGGAAGGAAGGGCTTATTGGCTCATGGTTGTGAAGAAGTCACTGTAGCAGAAGGTGCGGGTCGCGTGGCATCAGGAGTTGGGACATGAACGATGGATTCCAGTGCTCTGCTTACCTTCTCCTTATTTTAATTTTTTTCCTCTATTTTTATTCTGTACGTATGAGTTTTTCTGCATGTATGTATTCTGTGCACCACATACTCAGGAGAGGGCGCTGAGGCCCCTAGGACTATAGTTACAGAGTCCCCATGGGGGTGCTGGAAAGCAAACCCAGGTCTTCTGGAAGAGCAGCCAGTGTTCTAACCACTGAGCCATCTCTCCAGCCCCCTCTCCTTATATATAAAATAACGTTCACTTGTTTATTCATGTGCTTAGTATGTGGTTATGTGTGAGGTGGATGAGGTGGATGCTTATTTCAAAGTGCACACAGTGGTCAGAAAACATACTGTCTTCTCCTTGCTACATGGGCTTTGGGATGTGAATCCAGATTATTAAGCTTGGACGGCGAGAGCCAACACACCTGCTGAGGTACCTTGTGGGCCTGTCATTTTTTATTCTAGGCTGGAACCCCAGCTCAATAAATAATGACTTCCATATTTAGGGTGGGTTATGCCGCCTCAATTAAACTAATCAAGAAGCTCTTTCTCTGGCACACCCAGAGGATATTTGGTGATTGTAGATCCTGCAAATCAAAATCAACCTTCCGCCTCACACGAGCCTTCCTGCCATTACAATGCAGTTGTGCGAGGCGTTCACTGGGCAGCTCAGCTGTTCCTTGAACGCAGCACGGCAGTAATCACCCCAAAACAGCTCCCCGGGTTAGCAGTGGACCATTTTATACGCGGTCTGATTCTTTGCAGAAGATACAAGAGATGGAGGAGAGGCGGATCGTGCGCATCGGAGAGTCCATGAAGACGTACGCGGAGGTGGACCGGCAGGTGATTCCCATCATTGGGAAGTGTCTGGATGGCATCGTGAAGGCAGCCGAGTCTATCGACCAGAAAAACGTAAGCGCGGTCACTGGGCTTCTCATCTCTCTCCTTGTCCCACCAGCAGCACCTGGTTCAAGGACCCTGGGAGCTGCTGGTCTCGGTCTTTGTCCTTTGCCACCAGAAAGACCTTTCCTGAAGCCCTCAGTGTTTGGGGCTTAGTTCTCCCATTCTTCTGTGGGAAACACACTCGAAGGGTTGTCACTGAATTGGATGGAAGTGTGCTGGGGTTGGACTTATTTCTGGAGAGAGGCAGAGCTCTCTGGGGCACCAGTGGCTGCAGAGAGTGGGATGTTTGACACTGGATGCTGATGGCACTCCTCATTGGGGTCCATGTCACTTTCAGGTGTTGTCCTAAGTCCCCTGGGAGACAGAATTGTCCTGTGTTTAAAATAGCCACTTGGATGCCTGCGTTCCACTGTTTAATGATCTCTGGACAGAGTTCTGTCAGCCTGGTGTGCTCGGCTGCTTTGGAATGCTTTGAATGGTAAATATTTGTAAGAGAAAGTCTCAGGCGACTGGTGGTTTTCTTGTGTGGAGTTTTGACTGTAAGATATCTTGCCTCTGGTGTCATTAAGACCTGTTGCCATTAAGCATCCTTCAGGGACCTCCGCCAAGTTTGTGAGAAAAAAAAAAAAAAAAAAAAAAAAAAAAAAGATCAGTGCTCCAAAATGAACGGCATCCTCCTGCCTCTGACTGCATTCATTCTACAGGCGAGCTTTCTGCCTGAGGTGCTCCAACCAATCTTACCTTGACTGGATTTTTTTTTTCTTCAAAATGATGTCACCAGTTCTAGGTCCCTCAGAAAAATTTTAAAGTCTATGTGAAGCCTCCTCCAGTCACCAACCAAGGGTTTAGTGACGTGCCGTAATTCATGTGGACAAAGGAGGAAGCCTTCGAAGGCAAAGCATCATGGGAGGTGGATCTGAGATAGGAAGGCCTCTTCGGAGGAAAAACTTTATGAATGAATCTCTGTAGTGATGAGCACAGTACTAAGGAAGAGAAAATCCAGTCTCGGTGGGATTTTCTTGGCTCGGTCTCAGTGTGTATCCCCGCCGCTCTGGTGGTGACCTGCTTGTCTGTGGGTGTGATTGCAGGACTCCCAGTTGGTCATAGAAGCCTATAAGTCAGGATTTGAGCCTCCTGGAGACATTGAATTCGAAGATTACACACAGCCAATGAAACGCACGGTGTCAGACAACAGCCTTTCTAGCTCCAAAGAAGGCAAGCCCGAGCTCAAGTTTGGCGGCAAGTCCAAAGGCAAGCTCTGGCCATTCATCAAGAAAA